>NC_085869.1:25104576-25159576 GCF_034702125.1 Engraulis encrasicolus | reverse complement strand
TCCTCCCCTCTGCACAGCTGAGCAAGAGGTTATGAAAAAAAAGATGAACCTGTAGTCCAGCACAGGTCAACCTTGATAACCAAAATCAAACAGTGGCCATTTGGACTGAGGACAGGAGGTCACAGGCAGAGCATGGCAAAGGAAAGCAAATGCATTACATTTCCGACAGGGCGACAGCTTGTTACCTCCTGGTACTTTTTTGGAATTGGCTTGTCCCCAACAGCAACCACTCCCGACTGTGAGGTGTTACCAACTGAAGCCGCACACATTTCCAGATTGATTCCCACCCCCTAATTGCATCCCAAAAGTAAACAGCACTTTAAAAAGAAAAAACACACACACAATCTCAATCGGTCCATGTCATTTGTAACACCCCAACAAATTGGGTCGTTATGCATTTGACCCGCGATCCATCTCAGTTGCCATTGAGGGAAAAGCATCCCTTGCGCGGCAGCTTATGCGATAAGACGTACACAACATAAAGGCCCGAACTTTGTCTCGCGTCGGCCCTTAAAGAGGATTACGACGCGTTTTAACATATGTTGCACGTTGATCCCCAGTCATGGCATTCTATAAATAATGCAAGAGGTGGCGAAAACCCCTTATGCACGGCTGCAAACAACAAACAAAAGCGTGCACAGCACCTGAGCTGCAACCGCACACACCCGGTCCTAAGAATGAACACATACTGCATAATGCATATAGCGCCTAGCCAAACAAATGGGAAGGAGGCAGAACAAAAACACTGAGGCATTGGGCACTTTGAAGCCCAGTCGCTTCACATATGGAAAATAGCGAGGGAGGGATGGAGGAAGAGGGAGAGAGAGAGAGAGAGAGAGAGAGAGAGAGAGAGAGAGAGAGAGAGAGAGAGAGAGCAAGAGAGAGAGAGCAAGAGAGAGAGAGGGAGAGAGAGGGAGAGAGAGAGACTGAGAGAGGAAAAAAAGGGAGAGAAAATGAAAGTAAGGGAGCCAGAAAAAGGAACAGAAACAAGAAGATAAAGAAGAAAATTGCACAGAGTTTGATATTTCTTTCATTTGCCAAATGTGTGTTTCTGAATGTGATTGCACAGGATCTTGAATGTCACACTTTGGAACAAATGGGCACCGGCGCTTTCAGCACCGCTAACAGCACATCATTTACAACGGGCGCTGAAATGAGAAAGCACGAGGCAGGCAATTAACATTTTAAAAGGAGTGCGCCGCTCATTGGCGATGGGGGTGACGCCATGGCCTCAGTGTGCGATGTGGCACTCGGCAAATATTTAACAAGTACCCCTCCGCTCCGCCCCACAACACCCCAACCCAACCCACTCACCGCCACTCATGCAAATGACTGAACGCATGTATGTACGCCAGGGGAAAAGGGCTGATCAATTTCTCAAATGTACAGGCCAAGCAAGTGCCTTGAAGAGCAATGTGAATACCCATGCAGGCCGACGCCAGATTGAGCTACAACTAACTAGCATAATCAGTAAAAGGAATAATACATTTGTTAGAGCACATCATAGTCTTAGTAAAGAGAGGACTTTGAAAAAATATGTGAAAAGAAATTGAACATGACGTATCGGAGTTTCACCAGACACGCGGCCCTGATGGATTTTGCTTTTTTGAGGTTTTTCAAGAACAGGAAATTGAATACATAAATGTCAACATGAAAACGGCGGAATCAAATGGCCTCCTCGGTGTGATCACACATGAAAAATGGAGGAGGGAGACGCTTGCTACATAATAGCACTGGATCCTTCCCCGCTGCAGTGTATTACTTCCGAGAAAATGGACTTTTAATAGCCCAGAGGTATGACTTCAGCCAAAGGGAATCATTCACCAAAGGACTAGAGTGGGGACTTTGGGAGAGAGAAAAAAATCATGCCGCATTACTGTAACTTGTTGATGGGAATAATGCTGTAATCAATCCATTTGACAGCCTCTTGCATGGATAGTCTGCAATTTTGTTCGCAGACTGCACAGACAAAATAACTATAGTCACGTCCAACATGATTTCAGATAACAGCGTTTAAGTGAAGGGAAATGCCAATATATGGTACGTACAGTACATGCAAGCTGGGAAGTGAAGAGGCACTTTCCCCAGTGATAAGTGGCAGATGGGGAGGGCTCTTCAAGAAGCATCTCTCCCTTTATCTCTCTCTCTCTCTCTTTCTCTCTCTCTCCCTCTCTCTCTCCCTCCCTCTCTCTCTCTGTCTGCCCTTCCCTGCCCAAACCAGGTCTGAAGGACATGTCTTTGTGATACTATGCCTGCCCGATCAATCAGCCAACCACAAAGCATCAACAAACCTCTTCTTGATGGGCGCGGTGCCCATTGCGGTTGCCCCTCGGCATCGCTGCACCTGTCAAATAACATGGCCCATCTTTGACAGAAGCGGGCATCAATTTTGGTGACTGAATGCAAAATGAATTCACAATTATGGCCAAATAGAAATGCAGGGTTTTTTTTCCAGTTTCAGAGAGTGTGGGGGTTGGAAAGTGAGGAGTAATATGGGTTTGGTTCAAAAGTACACCTCAGAGAAATTCCACGATGAAAATAGGTTAGTTGTAGGAGCGAGAGCACAAACCCCATCAAACAACACGTAGTGCCACAAGCCAGTGTTTCCAGCCCTCCAGTCTCTAAACATCCAGGTTGAGGCTGTCAGAACAACTAAATGAAAAAGCCAAAGCGACAGTGGCGCGCGGCACGCGCACATGGTGTCTCTGTGGAACCCAATCACGGCGTATCGGGGGTTAAAGTGTCTGGATGGGAAAAACACTCGGCCATGATGGGAGAGAGAATATCCCTGGAGAGTGGCGGTGCTGAGGCTAAGGGGGCTTGCAGCAGCTACAGAGGTGATGTGGGAGATGAAGGAACAAAGGCAAAGAGAAAGGGGGAGGGGTGAAAGAAAAGAGAGAGGGAGAGAGGGAGAGTGGGAGAGTGGGCGCCTTTTCTCTTTTTCCCTCTCGCTCCTGTTCAGGTGAATGACAGGAAGAAGCTTTGGCTCCTAGTCTGCAACAGCACCAAACTTCAGTTGCCATTTTGCCTTGAACTGAAGGGAAGGATTATGACTTTTGCCAGGCGGAGGACTTTGTTATAAACATTTCCTTTCGCAATGAAAATTTGCTTGGAGCAAAAAGGGATCATGTCGAATCCTTCGAAGGCGGCCAATGAGAATGTTTTATTATTCCCATTCTATTTACAGAAGCCATTGTAAGAGTGCTGCTGAACAGTCTTTATCCAGACTGCTGTGTAGTTAAGAGTCTGTATATGTGGTACAGTATGGGTTGTTGGGGGATGATTTGTGTGTATTCTAATCCCTGAGAATGCAGTTCTAGGCCTACTGTATGAACAGATGCAGATTATAGGCTACCATTTCCCCTGTATCGCTTCAAAGCTCATGCTCATAAGATAGGCCTACGAGTGGAATTGTAGCAAAATAAGTAAATAACGTAAAACATTTATGACAAAACTTTCGTTTTAACCGTAAAAGATGATGGATTATCCACAGAAAAGGAATATACACAAATCCAAATTGTACTCGCTGGCCTACATCACCGCAATAAGCATGGTAGGCTATAGTGATAGCGAGTGAACTCTGCTTCAGAGAGAAGCCCCAGGAACGTTCTGCTCAGCCTCTTGCTTGTCATATTATGAGGAATTGTTTGGGCCCTGATAACCTTTCCGGCAAACCGCCCAGGAAATCCTCCTTTATCTGGCTGGCAATAGAAAGGACCTGTTTTTTAACGCCACCTCCAGATCCCTGCAGTGATGGGTGGACAAAAAGATCATGGATAAAACAAGCCACCGAGAGAAGTAATATTTCCTTGGAGGCAGTAATATAACGGCCCTTGGATCTGTGACGGTGATAGATTTTTCCTTTGACGCTGTGCAAAGAAAATTTCCACCCTATCTGGATTCCATCTGTAAGTGCAAACAACGCCAAAGGATGGGTCGCATCTAGTTTATTTGTTTCACGTTTGTTCTCCCGTTCCCGTTGGGTAATAGTTTGCAGGGAAGTGTCATTGACTAAAACGGACAAACATTTAAGCTGAGGGGTGCTCTGACTGTAAAATAGTCTCCGAAGCCGACACTATCGATTTCTTGTCCAGTGTACACAAACAGAAGGGGCCGAGAGAGGAGTACCATCTTTATCTCACCTTTCCATCGCTATGGTGACTGATAGGCTCGCGACGAACCCCTCGGCTAATGCTTTTGTTGTGGACATCCGTAGTGGCCAGGGTTGCCAGATGAGGCTGATGATTTACAGCCCAAAAAATGCTCAAAACCCGCCTAGAAGCACAAAATCCCGCCCAATTCTATTGATTTCTATGGCAAAAATTGGCGCGGGAAACAGCCCAATCTGGCAACACTGGTGGTGGCAGTTAGGCCTGTATATCGCTGGCCCTGCAACCCCTGTAGCCTAGCTGTCCATAGTTCAGTTATGGTTAACCTTGCTAACAAATGGACAGCTTCTATCTGCGGGGCACACACAACCACACACTTGCACACTTGCACACGCACGCATGCTCTCTCTCTCCTTCTCTCACACACACACACACACACACACACACACACACACACACACACACACACACACACACACACACACACACACACACACACACACACACACAGACACACACACACACACACACACACACACACACACACAGAGACACAGACACAGACACACACACACACACACACACTCACTCACACACACAAATACGAATTGAGAAATTTCTTTCCTGCTAGTATGTATGAAATGAGGCACACCTAGAATTCTGTGGAGAATGATTGAGTCCTTGGCTAGACTGGAAAATGTATTCACAGTTGTGCAATGACAAAAAAATAAAATGTCCTAAACGGTGAGTAACATGTGAAGTCCCTGGCTCTCTGGGTGCTACACCTATTTACACGCAATTCAGAGCCATGCAGTGCCGATAGGCTACTTGGAAACTAGGTCACCCTGACGATGAACACTTCCCAATCTTGGACGAAAACCTGCCCAGATTTAAATAAATAAATAATCTAAACTAAATCAGGTTACTTCAGCCCACACATACCGTATGCAATCATGCAGTTGTTATGACAGTTGCTATCACCACGAGAACTCGGAAACAAGGGCTCAAAATTACACTTTTATGCTAATATGGAATTCCACTGACCCTGGGTTCTTTAATCACGTACTGACACCTGATTCAAGGCATTAATATGGAACAGATGTAGCATCCTACTACTTGCAGACATTAGGTATAAACATAAGTACTGCATACCATCATGCAAATTCAAATAGCCTACTATCTGTTAGTGTGGATCGGCACTGCCCTCACGATCCGATTCGATTCGATTCTATGCGATCCGATCCGATCCGATTCAATTCTACAATGCATTGCAATGCATTACATTTCTACTGAAAGTAAAGCAACTGTTTAATCAGTCATGATGAGGCAATACAAGGAGCAACAATTTATTGGCTGTTTTCTGTATCAGTCTGTATCAGTCTGTACCAGTCTTACAATGTTTTGTTATTTAATTTAACATTCATTTGCTCCCGAAATAGCCATGGAAGTAATTGAAACTTTAAAAAAATTCCGGATCGATTCTGGAACTTGCCGGATCGATTCTGGATCGTCCATGCCCCGTATTGGATTGGATCGCCGGATCGATCATTGTTGACACCACTACCATCTGTACTATATCTCCATATGCCTTGTATCATCTCATAGTCATTTTCATGCAGCATTTCTTCATAAACATACACATACAGTGTATTAAGGAATTATCTGGATATATTTAGTATGTGGTGTTCAACTATGTTGGACCAAGTGCTTCCAAAACAATGGCTTAGAATGTTATTTTGTTTTTCTATCAAACTTCCAACCAAACAAAAAACAACTTATATAACACAAAAAACAGGCTTAGAGGCAACAGGAAAAAAAAGTCAATTTCTTGAATTTTCTTGTGTTTCTAGTGTGAAGTGAGACTTGAGTCCTTGTGAAAGTAAAACAGGATGGAGAGGGAGTGACCTGGAGAGGAGCACTGTCACTCTCACTGGGGGCTCCGCTCCATCCACACGCCGCCACAGAGTCTCAGGCACGGGGCTGGACTGGGGGAGAAATAGGACCCGGGCACTTTTTTTGGCTTCAAGGGGCCCCTCATAATTAGCGGCGCCGGCGCAGAACTGACTCACCGGTGGGACCCGCACCCTCGTGGGGCCCATATTATTTATTTATTCTTAATTTCTGAAAATAGGGGCCCACGAGTCAAGTCAACTTTTATTGTCACTTTCGTCATATGCACAAGTCATACAAGGAAAATTAAGTTTCGTTTTCTCCCTTTACCATACCAGGACATAGACATATACAAGACCAGTGGTGTAGTCTACATAGAACGCGGGTATACCCACTTCTAAATTTCAGGGATTTCAGTATACCCACTTAAAATGGATTGATCCATTGTTTTGAATAGCACAAATATATACAGTATACCCACTTCAAAAAATTATCAAATATACAGTATACCCACCATAAAAAAGTAGACTACACCACTGTACAAGACTGACATTTAACAAGGGTGCAGGGGGGCCCACCGGGAAGCGCTCGGTATGGTTTGCCAGATGGCCAGTCCAGCCCTGCGAGGGAGTGACCTGGAGAGGAGTGCTGTCACTCTCACTGGGGGCTCCATCCACTCGCCACCGACCGAGTCTTGTCTCAGGCAGGCAGCCATCTCAGGGGGGGTCCCAGTGAGACCTGTCAAGCAGTGCATGGAAGCCCTCGCAGCCAGCCAGCAACAACAACTCAATTTGCAAAGAGAAGCCATCAGGAGAGGAGAATGAAATAAACAACTTACAAATAAATAAACAAAGTACACACATATATATATATATATATATATATATATATATATATATATATATATATATATATATATACAGTCCCAGGAAAAAGTTTGTACACCCTTTGAAATTTCTTACATTTCTGTCAAAATTGATCATAAAACATGGTCTAATCTTCCCGGAAATCTCAAGAAGGAACAATCAGAGTCTGCTTTAATTAATTCCACCCAAACATTTACATGTTATCATATTTTTATTGGTCATAAGGCCATAACATTCATAGGAGAGCAGGGCATAAGTAAGTACACCCTTGCATTAAGTAGGTTTTAACCCTCAGTTAGTTGCAATATCATCAACCAGACTTGTCCTGTAGTTGCAGATCAGATTAACAAAACAATCTGTTTGTATCTGGTCTCCCTCTTCTTTAGAGAACTGCCTCTCGTCAGCAAAGGTTTGTGGGATGTCTGGAGTGCATAGCTTTCTTGACTTCATGCCTTTTAATCTCAATTGTTTTTTGTCAGGGCTTTGACTGGGCTATTCCAGAATGTGTATTTCATTATTATGAAGCCATTCTAAAGTCGATTTGCTTCTAAATTATGGTTTGTTGTCACATTTCAGAACCCATACTCTTGTGTGCTTCAACTGTGTGACAGACTTCCTCACGTTTTTTCTGTAAAATATCACAATAAACTTGAGTTCATTGTTCCACTGATGATAGCAAACTGTCAAGGCCCTGAGGCAGCAAGGTAGCCGCATTTAATGATGCTCCCGCCACCATACTCAGAAGAGGAGATGTAACCAAGAATAGCTAAAAATGGGATTCATTCTGCCAATCTAAAATTAATGGGGTTTCTGTCCAAAAAAATATTGCTGCACCTTTGAGGTTTGCGAAAAAGCATTTATATGCTTCATAGAATTACTGCAAAATATTCTGTAGACCAACGTTGAAACCAAAGTTGAATTGTTCAGGGGAACACACAATGTCATGTTTGGAGGAGAACTGGAGAATCACACCTTCACCAAAACATCATCTCCACCTTCGAGTATGGTGGCGGGAGCATCATTATATGCGGCTACCTTGCTGCCTCAGGCCCTTTTCAGTTTGCTATTATCAGTGGAACAATGAACTCAGAAGTTTATCGAGATATTCTAAAGAAAAAAGTGAGGTAGTCTGTCACACAGTTGAAGCACAAAAGAGGATGGGTGCTGAAATGTGACAACAACCCATACTTTAGAAGCAAATCGACTTTAGAATGGCTTCATAATAATGAAATACACATTCTGGAATAGCCCAGTCAAAGCTCTGATAAAAAACAATTGAGATTAAATGGCATGAAGTCAAGAAAGCTACGCACTCCAGACATCCCACAAACCTTGCTGACGAGAGGCAGTTTTCTAAAGAAGAAGGAGACAAGATACATCCAGATTTTTTTGTTAATCTGATCTGCAACTACAGGAAACATCTGGTTGAGGTTATTGCGACTAACTTAGGGTTAAAACCTATTGAATGCAAGGGTGTACTTACTTATGCCTTGCTGTCCTGTGAATGTTTACATCTTATGGCCAATGAAAATATGAAAACTTGTAAATGTTTGGGTTGAATTAATTAAAGCAGACTCTGGTTGTTCCTTCTTGCGATTTCCGGGAAGATCAGACCATGTTTTATGACCAATTTTGACAGAAAGGTAAGACATTTCAAAGGGTGTACAAACTTTTTCCTGGGACTGTATATATATATATATATATATATATATATATACAGTTGAGGACGATATTATTAGCCCCCCTCCTGAAATTAGACATATCTCTTCATTGATCATTGAGAATGATCATTATTAATAAATGTATGTTATTCTGGAAACGAATGCACCATGGAGATAGTATCCAATAACTTAAATTTGGACTTTTCCATTTTCACAATGAGTTTAAACAAAAAAGTGTAAAAATGGCAAGGACAAAATTATTAGCCCCTTTATCATTAATAGTCAATACAGTGCCATTTATGAACAAAAATTGACACCAGGCACTTTGATTAGTTGTTAACTATGTTGGCACATGTCCTACCAGGGATTTTGGCCCATTTTTTTCATTGCAAATAGTTAAGCTGGTCCAAATTGCATGGATGTTGAGGATGGACATTCATTTTCAGCACTCTTCAAATACTATCTAAAGGATTGAGGTCTGAAACACTCCATGACCATGGTTTTAGTATCCTTGAAGAACATTTGAACTATTTTGGATGCACGTTTTGGGTTATTATCTTTTTGAAAGATCCAGTGAAGATCTTAGCTCCCTCTATGAGCATATTTTTGCAAGGTCACTTTCCACATTCTATCATAATTTTCAGTTTTTATGGTGCCGTACACCCAAACAAGGTTTCCTGTGGCTGAGGCTGCCAGAGAATGATGCATCCACCACCATGTTTAATTGTGGAAACCATCTTATAACGATTCAAGGCCTATCCCTTTCTTCACCTGACAGAAGCAGAATTCATGCATCAAAGCAGGTGCAATTGAATATCATCAGATGAAAGCAGAGACATTCAAAACTCATTTTTGACTTTCAGATGTTCACAGGCAAAGCTCAATAACACTCTGATATGCACTGCCTGTAGTAAAGGGGTTCTTCTGTGACGATGGCCCCAAAGCCCAATATGATGACAAGCCCTAACAACTGTCTTTCTTGGGGGGGGGGGGGGGGGGGACCTCCAGGTGAGGCCAAGTCAATAACAATCATCTAGGCAGGTGTCCAATGCTTCTTTGGTCTAATGAGGCTAAGCAGTTTCCACAGTTACACATAGTGGAAGGGCATCAAGTTTAGTCTGTTATTCAGCCTCAGACACAGGGAGTCTGTGTCTCAATCTCTATTCCTGGGTCTTCCAACAAAATTGTAACCCAAAGCAAAGTTCAGAGGTTCTTCAAGGACACTAAAACCATGATATTGGAATCACACGCTCATAGTCCAGTCCTCAATCCCACTGAGAGTCTGTGGTTAATGTCTATGCTCAGCATCCATGCGATTTGGACCAGCTAGAATACTTTGCAGTGAAGAAATGGGCCAAAATCCCTAGCGGGGCATGTGCCAACCTAGGTAGCAACTTATCAGAGCCTGTTGTCAGTTTTGGTTCATAAATGGCGCCATATTGACTATTAATGATCAGGGGGCTAATAATTTTGTCCTTGTCATTTTTGCCCTTTTTTGTTTAAACTCATCGTAACAATAGAAAAATCAAAATTCAACTCATTGCACATTATCTCCATCAGTGTATTTGTTTCCAGAATAACAGAAACGGTTAATATTGGTCATTCTTACTGAGAAATCAAGAGAAATGTCTAATTTCAGGAGGGGGGCTAATAATATCGTCCTCAACTGTATATATATAGAAAAGGCCCAGAGAATAGGGAGACATATCGAATGAGACACCTGTTTCCACTTGAACAACATGGTGACAGGTAGCGAGGGAGGACATCCCCCTGTGGAACATGGCCTTTAAATTGGGTACATGATGATGGAGCTGTGACAGGTAGGGGGGAGGGGGACAGCGTGCGTGACACGTGAAAACCATTCCACAACAAGACACCTTCTCCACTAACTTCCACTTCAACTGCAAATGAATTGCAGTAAATTAGCACCCAACCCTCCACAATGGGGCTGAGGGGGCGAGACAGGTTAATTGTGTCTAACATGTCACAGGTGAGAGGTAATGTAACCTTGCTCTCGCCTCCTTTTATGGCCCATAAACACCAGAGAGCCAATACGGCACCGTTACAACAGAAGACATGTGCGGGCCCTTCATAAAGCACCCTGGCACTTATACGTGTAGGCCAGCCTGACGTAGATAAAGAGGACGGTTTATCGCACTGACAGCCCAAAGTGTGTGGTAACTTCTGGAACTCAATATGGCTGCAAAAGCATTACGCCATACAGCAGAAAGTCTAATAACAACCCACGTGATGCTATATTGTCGTCGTGTGTATATTGTTGCAGCTTTTACAATCAACCTAGCTCATGAAATAGAATTGCAACGTAATAACGTAAACCCTAGGTATTGTAGCATGCCCCTTCAGTGGCACTTCGAGATTAAAGTGCTTCTGGACAGTTTTATGCAATGTTTATAGTAATGCTTCTATCCAATGCTATAATCTCTGTGTTGCATATAGGCCTATGTAATGTATACAAAACGCAACTGCTTAACTGTTTGTTTGTTTTCTTTGCATATCCAAATCCTATTCAAATACGTACAGGTTCTGTATATCCCAACCGTTTAGCATGGTACGTGTGCCGTGGTTGTGGGCATGTGAAGGGAATGGGATGGGAAGGGAAGGGGGAGGGAGATTGATCACAGCGTACCCACCTTCACAAGCCCGACCAAAGCCTTGTTTGTATTTCCATCATATCTCATAATCACACGGGAGAAACCCAGCGTGGAACACAGGTGGAAGAGTGGCGCTATGAACAAGCCTCTTGTTCAAAGGCAAAAAGCCAAACCCCTCATCGCGCGTGTACCAACAATTATACACTACTTAATAAATCATGATGCGTTCAGATTAGATCAAGAGCTTTTGACAGTGAACAGCTTGTTAAAAAAAAAGGATCATCAAAACTGTCTGTCAGTGGAGTAGCAAAACCATTCATTTCCATCCACTGCCGAGCTGAGAGACTCTCCGCGGCGGTGAGTGCATGTTATCGCTGCATGTCGTGATCAGAGAGAAGTGGAATAAAATAGATAATGACAGAGGCTGCGTTCGCTCCTTTCATTGAAAAAAAAGAAGAAAAGACCAACCTGTCTAGCCCATGTGTTTTTAATGAGCTCTCTCTTCACACAAACCCTAAAACTCCCTCTCTTTCTCCTCTTTTCTTTTTTTTTTTACCACATTTTTTCTTAACTTCCAACCAAGGCGAAGGATTCCCATCCATTATCATATTCATGAGGATGAGGGGTATACAGAGAGAGAGGAGCGGAGGGAGAGGAGAGGGAAGAGGGGATGGCAGAGAGAGAGGAGCGGAGGGAGAGGAGAGGAGTGGGATGAGGGGCATACAGAGAGAGAGGAGCGGAGGGAGAGGTAAGAGGGAAGAGGGGATGGCAGAGAGAGAGGAGCGGAGGGAGTGAAGAGGAGAGGGATGAGGGGCATACAGAGAGGAGCGGAGGGAGAGGTAAGAGGGGATGGCAGAGAGAGAGGAGCGGAGGGAGAGGAGAGGGAAGAGGGGATGGCAGAGAGAGAGGAGCGGAGGGAGTGGAGAGGAGAGGGATGAGGGGATGGCATACAGAGAGGAGCGGAGGGAGAGGAGAGGAGAGGGATGAGGGTCATACAGAGAGGAGCGGAGGGAGAGGTAAGAGGGAAGAGGGGATGGCAGAGAGAGAGGAGCGGAGGGAGTGTAGAGGGAAGAGGGCGGGGGGTGGCAGGGAGGAGCAGAGGGAGTGTAGAAGGGGTGGGTGGCAGAGAGAAAGGAACGGAGGGAGAGGAGAGAGAAGAGGGGATGGCAGAGAGGAGTGGAGAGGGAAGAGGGAGGGTGGTGGTGACAGAGAGGATGGGTTGGTTGGGTGGATGGGTGGGTGGGCGTGAGTGACCTTGACTCCATTCCGCAGAGAAAGTGCTTATGCATGGGCCCCCAAGTCAGAGAATATCAAAGGGGACACACTCCTGAAGATCAGGGCCACAGACATCACGCTCATCCGTCACAGGCCCGCGGGCCAAAGCAACACTTAAGACCCCGTGACTCTCTCCGGGGAAGAAATTAGACATTACCGCGCGCCGCACGCTGCAGCCCGGGCTCTCTCCCTCTCTGCAACTGTACTCCAGGCATAATCCGGAACGACTCCAGACGTTGTCTGGTGGTGGGAATCTGAGCGATACACACACACACACACACACACACACACACACACACACACACACACACACACACACACACACACACACACACACACACACACACACACACAGAAAGTTTCTTAAAAAAGGCGAGACGCGAGTCATCACACACATGGTTCACCTGACAATCATCCCACTGTGCAATGGGACTCGAAACAAAAGGTAACTGCTCCAAACAATGTCACACGCATACGTAATAATGCAGAGCTCTTTGAAACTGCCCTCATTTGCATATTACCTAATAAAGTCTGATGCATAATGGTGAGAGGGCAAGTTTGTGTATTCATAGTGTTGTGCTGCACTTTGCGTGTGCGTGTTTCCGGGTGTTTGGAAGTCTGCAAGAGCAGCAGTGTTCAGTGCAACATCACTGCAACCAGTGTTGCCAGATTGGGCGGTTTCCCGTCAAATTGGGCTGGTTAGGAAGGATGGCCGTCTGCACTTAAAACGTAAAAATGGCACTTGGGCGGGTTTTTCCTGCTCATGTCTGGCCATAGAAATCAATAGAATTTAGTTCAAATTGAGCGGGACTTAGTGCTTTCAGGCCGGTATTGCGCATTTTTGGGGGCTGGAAATCGTAAGTCTCATCTGGCATTGCAACCCTGACTGCAACCACCTCAGCTTTTTCACTCTCGCCAAGGAAAAAGCGGAGGAAATGCCCTTTTCTGGCCTTGTTGTTAGGCTGTCTGAGAGGGTAATAAGAAGACATTTTTGTGCACTGAGCCATAAGACGTCACGGAGGGCTGTGAAGGATGTGATGTATGCTGATGTTTCCCAGGGAGAGCGAGGAGAGGACAGTGGGAGGACATCATCACAATGAAAAAGTTTCTGTTTTAGGGGTGACTCCATCAATGCGAGTCTTTTTGTCTCCTCATCTGAGCAAAACTACTGTAAACGCGTGCCCCGATGGTTTACTCGTATCAAATTTTACCATTGCATACTCACTCCAAATACATGTACATGCAGCTCCTTCAAATATCTTTCCCTCTCTCTCTCTGTCTCTCTCTCTCTGTCTCTCTCTGTCTCTCTCTCTCTCTCAGCACTTCATCTGTCCACATAACATGATGAGGACCCACCAGCACAATAGTTATGGGGTAATCAAATTACAGGTAAAGGATATATTCAAAAATGTCTTGGTCGGCATCGAGAGGAAGGTACAGCAGAATCAATACGCTGCATCAACGTTCATGCAAGCTAGAAAGACAGGACACACAAATAAATAAATCCTGTCATTGTTTCACAACATTTCTAGGGGCAACAGTCATGCCGGGTAATAACACATTTAGCATCATTAAGCCAAAGGAAGCCACAGGAAGCCATAAATGACACTGAGGGATGAAATATACAGCATGCTAATGTTTTTGGGGTAAAACGAGGACATTGCAGACCGAGGTGGCACTTGAGATGAAAAACGTTCTGTTCTTTTGCACATTCATTCCCATCCTCCTGTCCTGAGCTGCTGGCTGACGAGGCCTTAGTAGCAAGGTGGGTGAGTGGGTGGCTGGCTCCACGTGTGTGTGTGTGTGTGTGTGGGTGGGTGGGCGAGGACCAGTTTGTCACATGCAAATGTGTCAGCAAGACTGTTCCCTCTCCATCCCCGCCCGGCGTGTCACAGGTGGCAGCATCTCCCATTAGAGTCGTTATTAAAGGCGACCGTTCCTCACGCCACGCCACCACATTTATTCTGCGCCGTCTTCACCGGCCCTGTCAATTTATGGCACTCCCGAGGAATGCACCTGATGGCCGGACGGAGAGAGAAAGCTCAGCAGCGCCGCTCTCGTCCCCGCGAGCGTGAGAGTGTTGCGAGCGAGCGCGCGCCCTGCGAGCGAGGGAGCTGCCGAGTCAGCAGCGCCTGTCAGGGACACATAAAGCTGAATTTACATTATTTATGAGCTTGCCACTGAAACCCTCTTAATTATTTTCCAAATTTCCATAAAAAGCTCCTCAGCTAGCCAGCCAGCCCATCGGTTTGCACTGTTACAAAGTATTTGAGTTGTTTGTTTCTGTGGAGAACTCACGTACACACAAAAAAAAAAACAACCAAAAGTGTGGGTGCTGTGGCTTTGGGGTTGGGTTGTTTTTTGGGTAGCTTTTGCAGTTGACTCTGTGTTGCTGATGTTGTTAACTTACTGATGATGTTTTCCCCATTCGCTGGCTGACAAAGTTTTTAGAGCCAAATTACGACACCGGGTACGAAAATGGTTTCCTAGGTTACACACACACATACACACACACTTCCATCTAACCACAGTGCGCCGCGACTATACAGCTCTGAACAACCTCTCTGGGGCAGCAGTGACAGATTGAATTAGGAAACTCGGAGAGAGCTAATTCAAAATAGCCCGAGGCTGTGCTGCAACAAGTTAAAAGAAATAAATAATGGAAAAACAAAAAGGCAGGCCTCTCCCCTTCTCATCTGAGCAGGATAGCTGAAAGTCGTCCTCTTTAGTTTGGTGGTATCAAATCGTAACGCTAAATATAAAGTCCAAATCACATCATGTCCCTACTTCCCATCTCTCCCTCTCGGTTCCTCATCTTCGCAAATTCATATAACTTCCTGCAAAAAAAAACGAGTGGAATGGAGAGAGACGAAATAAAAAATGAGTCTGAGGCACCGGGATGTGTCATCAAGCCATACAAGGCCACAAGAGGCTATAAAGGAAGTTATATATGTGAAGCCGGGAATACATGTTTCAGCAAAGCAAAAATTCAATATTGCACATTGCTCCCAAAGGAATCCATGTCCTCATCTTTTAGTGTATAACATTTTAGCATTGAATAAGCCTCTCAAATTCCCACAAGTGTAAATGTACAAACACTATCAGAATAGTACTGTACACAGAGAAAGAGAGAGAGACAGAATAAAATAAAGGAGTCTGAGAATCTTCAGGACGTGTTGAACTGCATCCAGAGGAAGGCAGACCAAGTCTACCGAGCCATCCCCAAACACAGGAGACAAACACCAACAGTAAACGCCTCAGCTTCTTCAAGCACTTCAAAGCACTCCTGCTTTTTACAACAGTGAATGTATTCCTTTTTACAAACAAGCCACATTCTCAAAGCAAGAAGGCCTTTCATAGTTCTGAGCAAATCCATTTGATAGTTTTGCCAAAACCCCATTAGTTAAGTGTTCTCCCACACTTTGCAGTTTATCATAACGGAATTGCTGTAGTCGCCTCTGCCAAGTCTCAGAGTCTTGGGCGGGCGGAAGAGAGAAAAAGATTTTCATTTCAAGGGACTTCCTGCTGAAAGAGAGATAAAAATGAACAAGGATTCATTGTGGTCTGCATTCTGATTAGGGGGGATAACTGATGACAGATTGAGTAGTAGGTTTCTGTTAGCGTTCTGCTAGGTCAAGAGATTCTTTGTGCTTCATGATCACTCGTTATAATTTTACACACCCTTGTGGAATGTGAAATGCCTGCTCTCAGCAGGCTGTATGTGTGTGTGTGTGTGTGTGTGTGTGTGGGTTTTTTTTTTCCGGCTTTAAATATATATCCGGGACTACTTTAATATGTAGAGAGTAAACATAGTTGGGTAGAGCAGCGATGCATAGTCTACCCCATGAGTGGTTGCGTTCTGTTAGGGCCTGCCAACTGCAGTGGAATGGTTGTCCATCTCAATCGCATTAACATAGTGCTGTGTAATCAGTTTGTTATTTGGGGGGGAGCGCCGAGCACAGGCATAATAAATAAATAAACGTTGCGCAGCGTGTAACCTGCAAAGTGAACGATGCTGAGCATTACTTATGGAGCGCGTGTGTGTGAGCACAATGCAATCCCGTGCATTCCGAGATGAGTGCAACGTTCGCTTCAACTTAATCAAATAATAGAGCGCCGGTTTTATCAACATAATTGATGACTGATACTGCGTAATGCACAAATGTTCTGTGAAATAAGTATGTATTTATCAGCAGGAACAGTGGCGCATGCTTCCCCTTGAGCGTTCCTTTAAATAATGTCCCCCCCGCTCCGAGTCACACGGTAGAATAATCAGTTCCTCCTTAAGCAGAGCTGGCAGAATGATTTATTTCCACTTTGGTGTCTAGATTGGGGTTTTAATGTATTTAACAGATTGCGTCCCCACTCCCCACAATGATGCAAGAGGGAGGCAGGACCTTGCGGTTTTGTCTGTGTGACCCTGTATATTCATTTTAATATTTGACAAATCAAATACACTTAAGCTGCAAAGGGCCTGAGTCTGTGAGATCTGGAGATTTATTTCTGGCGGAGGGAGGTGTGCTCACTTCTGCATGAGTCTCCGGTGAGGTATTGTGGCGGGGGGTGGGGGTGGGGGTGGGGATGGGGGGGGGGGTGTCACGGCAGTGCAGAGGTAAGGTCACCTCCTGCTCCTGCACCGCTAATATGTCAGACTTAAAGCTTTTACTATCTGCCACCAGAGGTGCCTACCGCACAGCACGGGCAGCCATTTTAAGGAGGTGTTTATTTAACAGGGTGACAGGGAATAAGGCAGAATGGTAGTATGGAAAAGGAGGGAGGGTGGGAGAGAGAGAGAGAGAGAGAGAGAGTGTGTGTGTGTGTGTGTGTGTGTGTGTGTGTGTGTGTGTGTGTGTGTGTGTGTGTGTGTGTGTGTGTGTGTGTGTGTGTGTGTGTGTGTGTGTGTGTGTGTGTGTGTGTGTGTGTGTGTGTGTGTGTGTGTGTGTGTGTGTGCGTGAAAGATGCATAACCTGTAGGCCTACCCTCCATATAATAGCTGTTGTTTACACACATGTACCATAAATATTCCATGCATTTTGAAGTGACACAGAAAGAAACAGCCCCGTCTATCTAAGTATAAGCCTTAATGCCTAGTCTACTCAAGGAGCCCTTCTGTGCCATTTACAGTTAATGAGGCTGATCTATGAAAATTTGGACCACTATTCATTTTCATTAGAAGTCGCTGCGCCGGTGTAATTGTATCACTCTGCAGAGAGTGAAAATGGCTGTTTATTTTGTCACATACTCATTTTTGTTGTTCGTACTATTAGCACATTCAATGATTGTGGTTGATCATGTGCAAAATACCGATCAATTCCATGAGCAGTTTAACATACGAGTTGAAAAACTAATTTTGCTGTTTAAAAAAAAAAAAAACCTTATTATGGCTATCAGTTGGAGATCCAGGTTAACGTTAACAGCTAACGATCTCCTTAACCCGTTGCAGCACACGTGGCTAATTTCTTCCAGCCCACTGATAGAGCACCGCGAGAAGCCATTATTAATCAAGCCAACGGCTGGCTAAGGGTTGCCCTTTAAAGTCCCCGGCCTGTTCCAGTGGAATTGATGGCTATTAATATTTAATACACACAAGTGCAGTGTCACAAATCAATCTGTCGCTCCAATTAGTTCAAATTTATTAAACCCCTGGTCAAGCACCGATCCGGTTGATGTAAATGGCTTGACATCAGTGCGGGGAGTTTCCCGGGCCACGAGAGATTTATATGTGTGGCGAACATAGCTGTTGCTCTGCTCTTAACCCCCATCTCTCCCCTTTTCTATACCCGCCACCATCCACTAGACGAGTGGCAACACGGCAGCCATTTCTCTCATTCCCGTAGCTGGGCAAAAAAAGCCGCTCACTTGCTCTCCGATTTGGAAATAGCAGTGCAGCACGCCAGGCAAAAGCACATTAGCGGGGGAGAAATAGGCGTTTACACTACAGGCTGGCCCGCCTTCACGAGCATAGAGCCGGGGTGTTAAACAGATAATTCCAGCATGTGTCAAGGCCACCGCGGGCCATAAATATGCATACTGGTCTGCCTATTCATGGACGGCAGTATAAGGTCTCGTCATTGTGGATATCATTGCAATTCCCATTCCATTTATATCTGTGCATCCATAAACACAGGCACGCCCAATCCCTGACCTCCAGCAGTATGTGATATTGTGGTGCGTGTGGTGCTTGGACAGTCAAGTAAGGAAGGCAGAGGCAATACAAACACAAACATGCTAGCATAAAAAAGCAGAAAAAAGACAACGAAATAGTCACCTAGAAATAGTTATATGAATTATGAGTCGAACAGTATTATGTGATGTCTGTTTTGCTCCTGACTATGTGCTTGTAGAACAACTACATAAATCCCTAAAATTCCCATGACAAACATAATGTAACAAGTGTTGGTACAGTGAATGAAACAGGTCCTGACAATGTGATGCTATTACCCTATGGCCCCTCACCGCACTATGCTAGCTACCCTTCGGGATTGTTTTATCAGCCTTGTCCATGAAATAAATATTTATCCCGAAACACAAGAGCTTGTGCAGGGATGGTAATGCCGGAGGTCACGAGAGCTTTGCGGACAGAGCAGCAGCAGGAGCAGGAGCAGGAGCAGGAGCCAGGGCACACGGGGAGCAGCACAGCTGTCTGGGCCCTCTTGTCTGAGAGGATTAACCTTTGCACGCCCCCCGTCTCCATTAAAACAATTCCTCAGCCAAGCACACACCTGGGATAGGAAGGGAGAGAAGACAAGAAGAGAGAAGGCCTGCCTGAGCAGAGCAGGGCCGCTGACAGCTTTGGCTGGGCCCAGGACAAAGTCACCTGAATGGGCCCCCCACACAATGTATATAATGTAATGAATAGCCATTTCTGGGCCTCCTTTCTCTCTGGGCCCGGGACAAGTGACCCCTTAACACCCCCCCCCACACACACACACACACACACACACACACACACCTCTGTCAGCTTCCCTGTGCCTGAGCTCCGAGAGGGAAAACAGGCATGTTTACTACCACCAGTCAGCTAGAGAGAGCAAAACCAACAAAGCAAGCAGAACAGATGGGGCCAATGTGGTATTTACAGAAATATATATACTTCTCAATGAGAGGCAGCAGCAGCAGCTACCGTAGACTACAGCAGCTTGCGAGGAAGGGACTAAATGCCAGCCAGGGTTCCTAAAGCTAAGGGGGTTTGTAAATACCGTAGTGCCTGAATTATTCAGTTGGGTGGGTTATTCAGGGCCCTTGTTTTGGCCCTGTGATGAAAAACAAATAGCATAGTGTGCTTATTGCACATAAAATGTCGTTCTGTGAGGCAACATATTTTTTATGGCATACTTTTTGTGAGGCAACATATTTTTTATGGCATACTTTAAACTTGGTGATTTGTATGCCCATGGGAATTTAACTCCATAGCTCCAACTGAGAACAAGAGTTTATCTTACACACACCTCATGTTCATTGTGACAGCCATATAGTCTACAGCGCCAACTATTGAGAATCTTGTTCAGAAACACCAAAAGGTCATTTTAGTCTTTCCAATTCACAAACCAAATTGAAACGTATTGCTCAATTCTACAGTCTAGCACTTTGGGAATTAACTTTTCTTTGTGAGAAAAGGAACAGCTAATGGAAAGAAACCCTAATAAATGTCACAGTCCAAAAGTAAATGTAGTCACCAGAAAAGCTGATCAAATGTACTACTAGGCAATATCCTATGCTCTATCTGCAAATGGATCTTTCAACATGTCTCTAGGGGCAGACAGAGTGACAGACAGTGTGGAGAGTGGTAAGACCTTATTCTACCAGCTCACAAAGGAGTTCATCCAACTTTATCTACATAAGAAATGTACATGGACTCAAAGCCTCTAAATGTGTCACTATACATTCTGCTACACTGAAATAGGCAAACTAATCAACCTGATTAGTAGCATGCATGGAAAATGAATGGCCCTGTTGGGCTTGGATATCCTTCACCAGAGGACATAGGACATCATTGAAAATGCACAACAATACATCTTTTTAATATATGTTCTACAGTGTGTACTGTATGTATTCTGATGCCCAGTCTTGAACTTTATATGTATGTCTGAATGTGTATAGGTACTCTAGGTGTAATGTATGTGCACTGTCTATGTCTAACTGTCTATGTCCATACCTAAAGTCTATGTCTCTGTCTGCATGGGAAAGTAAGAAACGTAATTTCAATTCTTTGTATGACCAGCGCATGTAAAGAAATTGACAATAAAGGCGACTTGACTTGACTTGACAACTGTAGTTTGAGCTGCATTTATAACATAGAATGAACCATCTACAATTTAGTAACTATGACTTTATTAGTTGTAGAAGTCTTGGATTATTCAGAGTAGTTAACGCATTACTGGACAGAATCTCAATCATGAAGCACAAGTACAGATGATACCATGGTCTAACATGGAAATAGACATGGGTGGACAAGACTAAGGCTTTGAAGAAGACAGTAGTCGCAACGCATCAGCCCGTTTAATTAAAGGCTTTTTAACTTCACCAGCAGTGTGCCTTGGAATCTTTGGCAGACCTTATCAACAGTCACAACTGGAGCTACGTAAGTCTGACCATAATTTTAAAAGACTAAGGAGATGAAGTTGCATTGGATTGTGTGCAAACATGATAGCCGGCCACAAAGCCTTCATCTCCCCATCTCCTGGTGGCCCATGGGAAATCTGTCTCATCGCTACTGAGGAGCCATGGCCGTAGTCACATATGAGGTAAGGGAGGTCCGGACCTCCCTTATTTTTAGAGAAAATAACATATTTTTTTAGTTTCAGTTTTTGCATACACTTTTCAATTGACATTTTTATTTACATAGCTTTTGGTGTATGGGTGAGTGTGTGGCTGGCACCATTGGACAGGTCTCTTTCTGCCCTTTCCAACAGTATGTGCATGACTCATGTGTGTCCCTGACTCTGCAATTGATGTACTGTAATTAGTTCATTTTTAATTACCAGAAATAGATATTTTCAGCTGCAAAACATACTGTATTTTGGTCATACTAGTAAATGTTTGTTAATTATTTGGCAAATATTCATGAAAAGACTTGAAAAATTGGCAGAAGACAGCGCAGTTTCAATGACCAGCATAGTTGCAATAGATACTCCAGGCACCATCATACACACCTTTTTAAAAAAAATTGGCTATGGACTATGAACCTTCCTTATTTAAAACTCCTGGCTACGGCCATGAGTGCCCCCTGTAACACCTCAGTGCATACTGAAGATGGGCCTCCTCAGGGACTTGGCTGCAGAGAAGCCGACAGAGGGGGAGGGACAAAGGGGTCAGTTGTACTGGGCCCACGGAGAGAGGGGCCCCAGAATTGCGTTCTCATTACATTGTGAGTATTGGATCAGGGGGGCCTTTCAAATTACTTTGTGCCGGGCCTGGCAAAAGCTGTCAGCGGCCCAGCCTGCCTGGCTGTGTACGGTTCCCTCAGCCACCCTCCCGTGGGGCTCTTGTGGGCTCACACTCAACTGGGAAACCATGCGTGACGTTTGTCGGGATGCACTTGGGATTTCATATTCTGCCTCGGACACATCAGTGCTTGAAAGGTCACTTCCAGGTTGTTGTGACCATGTGAACTTAACGGAGGCTGGTGTTTTTGAACATGTTCCCCCATAGGGCTTAAGAAAATCACTACATTATTCTGCTAGAGGAATACAAGCTGAGGATCAAACAGATCATCATGAAGAGTGCTATTATCCAAGTAATTGTAAATCTCACAAGGAGTTGATTAACCAAATAAGCACAATTAAGTACTCGCAATGGCCACTGATGAATTGCAGTATCCCATCAGTTAATAGTATCAATCATATTAAAGGCAGAAACATCTTGCATACGTTCAAAAATCAGCAAAACTCACAAATTCAAATAAGGCCAGTATTCCTACGACACATAAAAAAACAAACGATTTTCTGACAGATGGACTGACCTAAGGACTAATCCATGGTAGTGGTGTAAAAAGTCTCAGCATGCGACTTAAAAAAATGACCGCCAGAGGAAGTCAAGGATCTTGATGGTTATTCCATTCTAACCCCTGCACAATCAATGAAGGCTCCAAAGCAGCAGTCCATAACTCAGCATGACATGGTGAAAAAAAAAACTACAACAACTACAGCACAAAGGCGAAGTGAAAGGCGTGGACAGAGCCATATTTGCTGGTATTCATTAATGGTGGCTGACACTGGCGTGTGGAGGAGGAGGAGGGAAAAAACAGTTTGCCTCGGGGAAGCACACTGCCTCTGAGAAGATCAATGGCTCACATGGGAATGGCGTATTGGAAGTGCAGTAGTACGGTAGCCCCACAGCTGCTGGTTGAAGCTTCTGGCCAGAACATGCTACTCTATTCTGCTCTGGGGATCCTCGCGTTCATACATCTCATGAGAGTTCGGGGAGCAAGCTGTCTAGACTGAAAACTACAGACAAAAGGGATGTCAGTATCTTTCCTGAAGTAATAGAGCTTTCCAAAGCTTCACCGTGTGGGAAAGTAGCCTACAAAACAAGACTGGGGTAATATCTAGACTGAAAACTACTGACAAAAGGAAGATAAGAGCAACAGGAAATGATGCATGACAGTCTTCGGTACAGAGTAGTAGAGGATATAGTGGATAGAAGTCTGACCAGAGATCTGGTTAGGTTTTTTTTTTAATCTTGATGCATGAGCAATCTATGGATTACACAATCAGTGCTGTAGGAATGGTTAAATAGTTCAATGAGCAGAGGACTGGCAAGAGATATACAGACGGGGTCGGATTAATACACAGGCTAGATATGGCTGCAGCCTAGGGGGGCCCCCACCTGCGAGGGGCACCCAATTGGCCAAAAATGTCAAAAAGTCAAAAATTGCAGAAGTGTGACAAGATGCGATATTGAAAAAAAAAAAACATCTGTCTTGTCTAGTACAGTTGCTAATTCTCCTCTCCACAGTCAGAGGACATTTTATCTTTTTTTTCCCCTAGCTCATAATTATGACACCGTCTACAGAATTTTGTCTGGAAATTTGCCTTCCGAGGGGACCCCACAGTAGCAAGAAGCCTAGGGCCCCTGGGACATCTTAATCTGGCCCTGTATACAGAATGTTTGCTGCAGTAATAGAGCTTTCCAAAACTTTGCCATGTGGGAAAATAGCCTACAAACCAAGACTGGGGTAATGTTGAAAAGAAAACACTGATCTGGTCGTCAGGGTTTTTATCCACTCCCAGGCTTTTCCCCCAAACACTCAAGAAAGAAATGGCTCTCACCTCTGCAATTAAGAAATCACAATAACACATCTGCTGTCCTCTCTTAGAACCGACTAGTGTAGTCCGTCTCTGTTGCCAAATCGACTACTATGTCTGTACATGGACTTTTTGAAATCTCATGTCAGAGAAGTAGTACGAAGTTTGTGTTGAGTTAATTTTAAAAAATCTAAAAACACGGGGAATTTCATCACTTCCCAAACAGTTAGGAATTCCAGCCATAGCTATCCAGAGACCATCCACGGGCCAGGTGGGGGAAGCAGCACCTGAGAAGCAGCAGCTGGATAAGATGCGAAGTGAAGCTGCTTAATTGGCTGAACATTAGCCGGAGCCTCGGCGGGCTGGCCCCATAGGTCTTGTGGCATTTGTGCTGCCTAACAATCTGGCCCATTACCTCTGATTTATGGGTTCATCGCCCCTAATACGTGGAGGGCATCCTTCCCATTTAACTTGCGTCCGCGGCCGCAGCCACGTCTGCAGGATTACCTGCTGCCTGCCATTTTGTCTCCACCTTCCTCCCTGCAGCCGCCCCCACCCCCCCATCTCTCCAGGTCGCCAGTCACTGATAAACAACTGGGGGGAGGGCAGTGGCAGAGGCATCAGTTTTACTCACGACTCACCATCTGAACTGAAATGGCTCCCTTGATGCGAGCGAGGGGACCTGTGTGTGTATGTGTGTGTGTAAGAATGTGTGTGTGTGTGCGTGTGCGCATGTGTGTGTGTGTGTGTGTGTGTGTGTGTGTGTGTGTGTGTGTGTGTGTGTGTGTGTGTGTGTGTGTGTGTGTGTGTGTGTGTGTGTGAGGGAAGGGGAGGGCAGGACGCTTATCTCCTCTTGTCTAGCTTAATGAAACACTTGAGCTCTGTGGCTAATTTGGGAGTGGTAATTAATTAGTGGCTGCATTCTAATTGGGACGAGGTGGAGAGGAGAGGAAACACTTTTTTGGGGGGTGGGGGTGGGTGGGAGGTGAGGGTGTGTGTGTGGGGGGTGTTTTTGCTGAGAAGAGAGCTGATTCTGAATCACTCTGTCACTGACACCAAAAGGAAATGACACCCGAAGACAGACATACTCACACTCAATCACGCACACACGCACGCACGCACGCACGCACGCACGCACGCACGCACGCACGCACGCACACACGCCAAAAATATCCAAACATGGCAAAGACTGCACTCATCATCCACTTCAGCACTTTGAGGATGTTTAGCATTTCAAATCTAATCAGCGCTGCCCATTTGTTTGAGTGGCATCAGGGAACCAGAGATGCAGGAGGAGAGCAGGGCGGGAGCTTATGAAAGAGGGAAAGTGCCTCCACCATCTAAGAGACATGTCATTATGCACTCATTTAGATTCGCCACCGTCTTAATGCATCTGACATATGTTGATTATGACTTAATAGGTTGCATTTACCTCTACAAAAATATATGACGGTTGTATTTGCATCTTCTGATCAGTCTCAGGCTGACTCTTTCATATTATCAGGGGCGTAGCAGCAAATTGTGGGCCTCGCGTACAATCAGCTCCAATGGACCCCCCCCCCCAGTCATATACTGTATCTACATAAATTAGACACAGTGCGGGGCCCCTATACTGTGAACCATGGGGCCCTGGTGACTCAGCCACACTTTACCCCCCTGTACGACACCCCTGCGTATTATGACGACTGTTGCTCTCTCCATTGTCTCTGCATATAGTCAATCAATCCGCATTCTTCTGTTGCATTTAAATGTCAGATATTATGTAAACAGTGCATTTTTCGTCTTGTATAGGCACCCTGATGTTGCATATCATGTAATTACAGGCTGACTGACAAACCAAAAAGGCAAATACACACGGCTTGGTGGTGTATGTAGCTCAATAATGTGCTGGACTGTGGCGAAAGCCTCTCTCTCTCTCTGTCTCTCTCTCTCAAGAAGATGTGCAGTAATTTGCGGAGAGCTGTTATTATCTACCGATGAACGGTGATGCAAAGGAGCACTTATCCCCAGAAAAAAAACACACACACACACACAATTTTATCATCACAAACACACCTGTGAAAGCACAAGTCAGTAAAAGCATTTTAAGAAGGCGAGAGAAAGAGAAGGGTTTTTTTCCCACATAAACACACACAAAGAAAGGGAAAAAAAACATATAAACATTTGAGCAAAATTGAGGTCTTGTAGGATACATCCATGGGGTTGTCAGAGCTGGATTGCAATGTGAGCGGGGAAAAGAAAGAAAGAAAGAAAAATACAGAACGAAAAAGGGAAAGGGGAATTGGCTTTGCTGTGAGGGAAAAAAAC
Organism: Engraulis encrasicolus; assembly: GCF_034702125.1. Classification (NCBI taxonomy): domain Eukaryota; kingdom Metazoa; phylum Chordata; class Actinopteri; order Clupeiformes; family Engraulidae; genus Engraulis; species Engraulis encrasicolus. The sequence continues at coordinate 25,133,613 of NC_085869.1, read as the reverse complement.
AAGTCAACAAACAAGTTGTGTCACCAGATTTCATTATTCATCCTTGTCTTCTCTGATGCCCATTCAAGGACATATTTCCATTGGCTTTTGTGTGACACTTCAATACAGTCGGGAACGCTTTTTTTCCATTTTGGTGTTCCGTGTGTGCAGCAGTCATCTCGCATCATCCCATTTCCTCTGAAAAGCCCCCCCCTGCACACATGACCAGCCTTTCAGGTTTTCAGGTACTTCGCCGATGCGGACTCATGTGCTGTGTAGCATGTCCAAAGATTTGGCCTAGCTGCTAAATATTCAGCGTGGGTACTCCTCCACCTGAATGCAAGAACACCATGAGAAGCCTATAGAGGTTCTGGGAAACGCAGCCAGAATGAAGCCATACAGTTCAATGGCACGGTTTCAAATTATGATGAATCGATTCGAGTGGAAGTAATGAATTAATGCTATTCTTGATAAGTTCATTTATTACGATAACGCAGGTAATGTATGTATACATAATTCAGAGTATAAACGGACAGGGGAAAAATGCCAATGAAGCAAAATTGTAGGCCTCTTAGGCTAACCAAAAAATTGCAGAGGAGGTAGAAATGTTTACCTCATAAACATTTGTTTCTCGCTATAGCGCTACAAAAGTCCTCATTAGCAAGCTTTGATGAACTTCTGCGGTAGACCATCATAAATCATCCTGCGGGGGTTGCCACGGATACTGCAGTAACAAGCACCATGTCCTGACAAACTGCTGTCATGTTCTGTGCAGTCATGAAATATATATGTCACCGATCCCTGAGGAAAAGATGTCCTCCGACAATGAGTCCATCAGTGCCTGCTGGGTGTTGTCATTGTAAAAGTGTTGGCTTAAAACAACCACCAGTGTAGGCCGATCTGGGGGGCAGACCTTAGTTAGTCTGAAACACACAGAATGGCAGAGATGTTGTAAAAACTATGGAAAGTATCTCCCCATTGTTGCTCCATAAGGATTTCAGACATAAGTAAGTTGGGTTTTTCATTAGTCTCCTTGGTAACCATGTAGATAACGAACATTTTATCGACTTCTTAAATGAAAACTTGTCATAATACAGCACGTTGTTCGAGAAACAGCAATACCTACCCCTGAGATGTCTGACAATGGAATTAATCAGAGCTTAGATAAGACCCACCAATAAAAACCTAATGTAAAAACCATCTTAATTTTCCATTATGGATGTTGAGAGCATGGCTGCTTTCACGGATATTGCACATCACCTATGTGTGTGGGTGTTACGCGGCATCGTCCTCAATGCTAAGTGCCAATAAAGCAGAGAGACGACGTGTACCTGCATGCAGAGCATTCATATATTATCGCCAAAGTCCTTTCTGTTAATGCCATACACCTCACAGAACACAGAGTTCTTCATCCGAGGCCCATAATGCACAAGTGTGCTGAGTAGGTTATTGAGTTAGGTTTAAGTATCCAGTGTGCAGGTATAACACACTTTGTTCCATAGAAGTATGATCTGACCATAATGTATTGCAATGTGTGCAATGTGTGCAATGTCTTTGTTTCTACTGCTCTTAACTCTACCCACGCCTCTTGAAATAGCTGTAAGTGCTGTGAGGAATTTGGCAGGTGATACTTCAAAAATAATTAGCAATCAAAAAGATATTTCTGAAAGTACGCTTCACATTGCTTTCTACTATGAGAAATACAGTAAATGGCTTTTTTCTTGGGCGTATTTCTCCTATATGTTCATGGCATCTGTAGGCATGTCTGAAGGTGATGAAATGGATAAAGGATAAAGAAAATGTTGCTTCATAATTAATATATTGATTAACTGTTTTCAATTACAATGAATGTTACACCAGAAAAAAAATCTAAAGAATGTTGTACCAGCATCCAGCATCTAGGCCTACCACAGCTGGCACCAGACACTTTATTGCTGTTCAAGAGGAAGTAGACTTGCAGGGGTTGTTTAAGGAAGACATATAATACCTGAACTTTAATTTAGGCCATATTTCACATCAATACTCTTAAATGCTACCATTCTCAGTCAGTCATTGGATGGAAAAAAGTGCACCAGTGTACCAAAAACAGCAGGTTCCAGCTTCTACCTAATGATCAGCTGAACGTTTTGTCCTCCCTCTTTCTTTTGTACATGTAAGAAACCTTCTGTGTGTCAGTGGCGTGTCGTCGCAGATGCCAAGGGATGCCAGGCATCCCCTAATTAACCCAACAACAGCTTTAATATCCGTTAATCATTAAAACATTCTGTCTATCGAGTCTCCTATTTTAATATTCCCCACTCTCGTCACTCTCTGTGAGTATTTTCCAGTTGGGGAAATAGCGCCCCACCCCCTACCATTGGGTAACCATCTGGTGAAACAAAGTACTACACGTCTCTCGATGCTAAAAAAAAAAAATCTGGTGCCAACGCGAGCTGGCAGCCATAAATTTCTGGAGTTTTGAAAAAAACGAATGCTTGACCAATCATATTGCTCAAAATTGGTCACGAGATAAATCATCTCGCCCGTCTATGATTTGCCAAGGAGGGAAACGGATGATACTTCAGGATCGGCAGCCACTTTATCTGCCTGTAGAAACTACATTGAACAGACTACGGGCAAAATAGTCACAGTAAAGCGCGCATACAGCCGATGGCTCCCAATGTCAAGGCAGGCAATGCATAAAATGGATTTAACATAACGACAGGATTTTCACATGGACACATACGTTCAGGATAACTTCTACAACGGTAGGCACACTTGCTTTATTGTTTCAGAAATGTAGATTATAAGCAGGCCACCTAACGTTTTGTGAAGCTAGCTTTGTTTTTAGCTTTGTTGCTCGCTGCTTGTTAGCTCTTGCTATTATGGCAATAAGCTATGGTGATTATTAGATGGCATAATGTGCCACCAGGTCCTAAATATATGCATCATGCCACTTCTCTGTGCTCTGCTGTGCTCTGTTTCAACCATGTGCATCAGGGTTATTTTTCAATGGGTTTTGGTTTAGCATGTTTGCGCTGGAAATCGCCATACATCTGGCAACCATAGAGAGGTCGCACACACAACATTTGACATTCGATACAAGACGTGCACGACTCAGAGCAGCCGGTTGAACCTAGTCATCAGTAGAATAACTATCAAGTAGTCAGTCAGTGCATGGTGTCCGGTGTCTGTCTGTGTTATTGCATTCTGTTCTGTGGGGCATTTGAACTGGGATGAGCTGAATTGTGTTTAGGGGGCTTGTGGAGCATCTGGTGTCGCACCATATGCCAGAGGTAGAGCACACAAGAAGCACACACAGAAGTAATTATCCTCACCATCCAATTAACCAATACCAGCCTGTAACCTCTCTTACATGTTGATACTACTACGGTAGTGTATGCACAACTGTAATTGTGAGTATCTGACTTTTAGCTAAGAAAAACAAACACACACACACACACACACACACACAAGATTTTGCAGGCAGCAAGCAAGGCAGGTTTGAGTCTAATCGAACTCTGACTGGCTGTTACTAGCTGTGAACAGGATTTTGTGTGGATACAGCTAATAACATTTAGAACGCGTCTCCTCCAGATGTTAAATAGTTAGACTGGACTTAACTATTGTAGAAAGCAGAATAACCTAACTGTCATTGTGAATCAGCACTGTGCTAGTAAGCTGGCTGATGTACGGGTGTTTATAGTAGATGAGAGACCATGGTCAATATCACTTTTAATAATGTGTCAAGGTATCAATCAGTCTCATTCCATTGTTCTTGTTCAAAACAATCAACTGCATTATGACTCATATAAACTGGTATGTAGAATTTAAATTTAAAATGGCAACTTAATATTTATATGAAATACATGACCATCACACAATATAAAATGTGTGTGTGTGTAATCAAGGTGTGTGTAACTGTTACATGTGTGTTTGGTTGATTCCTGTGGGATAGCACAGTCAGAGGAAGGAAACATTATGTGCTACATCATGTCTAGCGTATGCTTTTCCTCCCCTCACAACAGGACAGCTTTCATCTTGTGGACAGAGAATGATTTGTGGACATGTCACTGTGGTCGGCTGAAATCCGGAGGGCTTTTTTCTCTCTCTTTTAAAACACAGAGAAAAACGACAGGGTGGCGGTGATGGACAAATGCGGGTGGAAGTGGATCTATCTGGTTGTTATGAGAAACGTGGCGTTGCCATGTGAACGCGTGCTAATGGCGGGAGAGAGAGAGGGACGCGCCTGTGATGAATGCCGATGGATGCATTAAGCATGTAGCCGTTTGACCCGCAAGTGTCAAGAGGCCTTCCTGGTGCGCTAAATCTCTCTCCTAACAAGCGACAAGGCCAGTAGTGGAAGATGCCAGAAATAAGAAGATATTAAGTTAAGCACTCTGGGCACAATTACCCATGCCAAACAACGGGACAACTTTTACATCGTTTAGAACAGAACAGAATAGTAGAGGCCGTGAGGACTTGAGTCATGAGATGTGAACTTTCAAACCCTGAGATTCCCACAGTGTAAGCAGGAGCTGAATACCCACGACTGAAAATATCGCAGTGCAAGTCCGGCTTTAGGTATACAGTGTTCACAATGCTTTGGCTCCCACTATAGATATCTAATATCCACAAATGTACAGTACAGTATGTCGGCCTATGCAGAGGCGCATCTTGCCATCAGTCAAGGCAGGCAGCCGCTTGGGGCCCCCAAGCCCCTAGATAGTGAATAACAGCCCATACGGTACTACAGTAGAGGTGATTTTGGTTCAAATGATCACTCTTTTGCATTTTCGTTTGGGGCCCCACCTGACCCTAGAATCGTCTCTGGGCCTATGTGATGAGTTTATATCCTCTTCATTAACTTGCATTTCTACTGTAGGTGTTTCATTGATACTCCATTTGTAAATTGAGAACTATGAGACAAATTAGTCTACTCTATCTGGATGTGAGTCAATATTTGACTGCACTATTTCAATTTATGATATTTGGCAGCATAGGCCTAGTCACCCGGCAGAAAGATGGTCCAATGACTTCAATCTGAAATATCAATCTAAGCACCTCTTAAATTCACTAAATACTGCACCGGCAAGTGTCTCTTGGCACACCAAGTCATAAATTATACATAGATGATTTTATCATCCCCCTTTACTTCATTTAAAAAAGATCGATGGAATAAACTGATCAGATGGTGACTGGCAGGGAGGTAATGTCATAAATCTTACAAACGTCGTACTTCAAGTTAGTCACCCGCAAAATATATTGTGTGTACTGGAGAGAGACAGAGGAATACACAGAGACACACCAGTCCGAGAGGCCAAGACAGTGTGTAGCGTAGGGCTTAAATCAAACCAAGTAATAACAGCGCTCCCCTTTTTATGTCTATAAAAGTGGGATGGGGACTGCGGGCTGACAGAGGCTAAAATATAATAGTCACAGGTCACCCAAACGGCAGCCAATATAAAAGCCGTCCGTAAAATACATTGTCTATGTGCAATAAAGCCGAGGCAGAGGCCCAGAGGAGACCATTAGTAGGATGGCAAATATGATCATCAAGCTCTAATCAAGATGCAAATATAACAGGAGACATAATATGAGTCATAATCTCCAATTTCACAACTGATGGGCTAATGGCTTTGTCCAAAGAAGAAGATGAATTAATATATCAGATGTATACAGTACAGTAGTTCAAATACGCTTTGCCCAAAAGTTAACAAACAAACAACAAACTGCTGCTTGAGAACATTGTGACATGGTGTGCTCAAAAAATAAGCAGTTAGAACAGTGCCAATCATTTTCCTCGCAAAGTCTCTAAAGCAAAGCAGTTTAATTACACTTGGTGAAATTAAACGGGAAAAAAAATGAAAAGCTGAAATTGATTACCCCTCGCAACAAGACGCGGCTCTGGGAATTTATTTTAAAAATCATGAAGAAGAAACCAGAGTAAGCCAAAGGGAGTAGAAGAAACATCGTACCCGGAGGCAAAATTACACTAACCACGCATCTTAAATTCCATAATCAGAATATCTGATGGAAATTCAAAGATAATCAGCCGTTTAGAACTAAATGTCTCTTGTGCATCTTTGCCTTGGCCGGCCACGCGAGCCAGCCATAAAACACTGGCGCATGAGAGAGAGCGGCGGACAGGGAATTTGGCAACTAGAGGGCTGTGCTGGAGGAGAGGCCAAGGCAATACTCCTTTAGCCCCACAATGAATATTTTATCCACTCCTGTCAATTCGGATCGGCCATTATGAACTGACCCGAGTGCTTTAAGCCGCGCTAATGAAATATGGCGGTAACCAAGCTGTATTTCATTAAACTTAGTCACGCGCTTGCAGATTTAGGACTCTGACGGATGTGAACTGAAAGCTTGTGAAAGTGTTGTCTCATTCTTTTCTCTTACTCACCACCGCCCACCCCCCCTCTCTCGTCTGTGTTTTTTTGTTTTTGTTTTTTGTTTTTTTTAACAAATCCTGACTACGTCCAGTTCAGTTCTATCTATTATCTGGAATCACAAGGAAAACCAGCAGAGGACGACAAAAAAGGCCTGGCCAGTGCCTGATGACACCGAGTGTGTGTGACTTGAACCAGAGTGGTCTGCAGTAAGTGGAGAGCTGCATTTCACTAATTGCACTATGCTGAAAGTGGGGGACACATTCAGACCAAACACGCACACGCACACACACATACAGAGCGAGAGAGAGAGAGAGAGAGAGAGAGAGAGAGAGAGAGAGAGAGAGAGAGAGAGAGAGAGAGAGAGAGAGAGAGAGAATCAAAAGCAGGGGTAATGGGCTGTTTACATCCCCACTATAATTATGTTCAAAGAAGAACCTCCACAACATCCATGGTCGTTTTCTCTGACATTTTGTGTGCAGCAAAAAGCCAGGAAGCATTATTCGATGCAATGTGATTTTTTTATTTTATTTTTTGTAAAAACATTCCTGCTATTCAGGAGAGTGGGCTTACAGGGGTGGCGGGTGGGGGTGGAGGCCAAAAAGCTGTACCATACTAAAGATCAGCTCTGCGCTTTTTATGGCATGGAAGCCACTTAAAGTCAGACTGGAGAGGAAGGTGCAAGACTGTGCCCAGTGTTCCAGGAACAATCAGGTACATTTGAAGCTGGAGGGCAGGCAATGTCATGTTTTGCACAAAATGTATGCCCATTCATGTCTCATGGTGCATAACGATTAGGCTATATAGCAAGAAACCATTTCTCAAACGACAACATTTTTCAGCAAGTGCGGTTTTGTGAATGTAGGCTCCACTTAAAGTCTGGAATTTGCTTGCTGTAGAATATGGGTACACACATTTAGTGTATGAATGTGTTTCTGTGCGTAATTTTCAACCATTTTGCCCACAGTGGCGCAGTTGAATGCAAGGTAACATGATGCCAAGCATGCATGTTGCAACATTGATAACCAAAGGGACAATCTTGCTGACAGCGGTCCGGGCGCGAGTTTGCGAAACCTAGGACGATATTGCGTCCGCCCGCGTTTCTCGTCTCCAATTGGCCACAGCGGCTCCCCTATGTGTCCTTCTGATTGGCTTTCATTTAACAGCGCGCACGACTTACAGATGTTTAAATGCCGTAGGCTACCCGAAGATGTTTTTTATCACGTTTTGCAACTTAGTGCAGTGTGAGAATGACACATTGTAGGCCTAAACAGCAGCGTTATTTGCAAAGTTATTTGCAAACCCTTCACTCGGTCACTAAATCCTGTTCTCGCGCTCGCTGAGATAATAGGCCTAGAGGCATGCGTGTAGGCCTATAGGCTCTCAATGAGGTAAACAATTAGGCGCAGTTAGAGTTTTGCAAACACTGTTGTTATCATAGCGAAGCTGTCTTATGAAACATATGTGGAGCTATTACTTAGTAGGCCTAATGGAATTTGGATGTTTTTTTCCCGAAAGGAATTGCCTTTTATTAAATAGGCAGATGGACATTTCACCATGGCATTTTCTTGTGTTGCACTCTCGGAAATCGCCTCTGACACGTTTTCCCCACATCAGTAGACATCAGCTCTAATGACAATGCATTAAAAAAAATCATGACATAAGGCTCAATCAATGGACGATGGACGGCGATTCAATTTATTCCGTGCGCGTCTGTATGCAGCTTGCCAGCGACGTCGTGAAGTCGGCTATAACTGGTGGTGCCACATTTGTGCCATGGACTCGGTGGACAACTTACCTCACCTTGAGGTTTGGATAATGTGAATAAAATGAAATGGTACGAAACGTCATTTGCATTGCATCGTTGGGTAGGCCTGCTTTTGTTTATGCTTTTAGTGTCATCTGTTTCAATAGCCAAATCATAATACAATTACATGATGATATGGCATTTGTAGGCCTATTCAAGGGAGTTTCCTGCAGTTAGTATAGCCTAATGTAAAATGAAATTGTAACGTCATTTGTAGGCGCTATAGGCCTACCCTAAATACTGGAGCTCATTGCATCGTTGGTTATGCCTACTTTTGTGTGTTAGGTCTAGGCTACTTAATATAGGCCTATCTGTTTCAAGAGATAGGCTATGCCAAACCAGGTAATGAAATAAAATGAAATGGGAGCGCATTTGTAGCGTAGGCCTAGCCTACTGCATCGTAAATGGTTTGGGTAGCCTATACTTTTTTGTTTGTTAACCTACGTTTAGTGTCATCGCCTATAGGCTACCTTAACACTTAGGGTTTTCTTTTGCCTTAAGACTATAGGCTATATGTCAAGAGATGGGTCAAATTATTTGTACATGAATGTTCTGCAAGCCTGCCTTGAGCGCGAGTTGACGTTCTTGCTGTCAAATGAAAGCCATCAGAGGGGAGGCACAAGGGAGCCGCGCGTGGCCAATTGGAGACGAGAAACGCGGGCGGACGCAATATCGTCCTATGTTTCGCAAACTCGCGTCCGGGTCAAATAATGGTAGAAACGTCTGAGGAGAGACCAGGGGCGCCGACAGGGGGGGAAAAGTGGTACTGATTATAACGGCCCAGACCAACACAACGGCCCGTCCGCGGATGGCAATTAATAGCCTAATAAAATATTAGAACTAATATTCTTGCCTTTTAAAAAAATGTCTATTTACAATGAAATGGTAATTGGAAATGAACGTAGGCCCATTAAACTCACAACTATCGATTTCCATAACGTTTTCGTCAGTTCTTTAGGACCCTCCCCCCCTTAGCTCTTGCGAAATGGTGCGGTCCAATCTGGCGGCGCGCGAGGCGTTGAATCGCACAGCGTCCGAAATGCTGGCAGCAGGAGTACAGAGCGACTTGAGGTCTTATAGAATGTTAGAATGTTAGTAATATAGGCTACAGTAGGCTACAATCTATGTCTTAACCACATGATGGTGAGCTGGTGGTGACAGAGTAATGTAGTCAGGCAAGAAAAGACGGCAGAAAGAAGAGAGGGTCAGAAGCAGGCAACTGGTCACTCAATTTTTCTCCAAGAAAGGTATGCTCACTCAATGACATTGCGTTTGCAAACGCAATCAAATGATAGGCCTAACTAACAAACGGAAACCTTGGATAAAACTTCCAAGAGAGTACGTTAGCATGGCTCCTATTTAAACAATCCACCTTTATTGTCACCGCGAGCAAACGGCAAAAGTGATAAACTATAGCCTCCAAACATAATAGCCTACTTTCCCGACTACCATAGCCTACTGCTGAAGCGATTGCAGGGCTGACAGAATCGCTTGCTTCGTGGGTATTAAGTGCCAAAACAATGTTTTTTTATGTAACTAAATGGTTTGGCCATTATCCTGCATAGCAATGGCACAACACTTATGATGGAGGGGTTGTTGTTTTGTCCATATCAAATTTGTAGATTATATCCGCGTTTCGTGATGAATGTTGCACGTCTATCAACTGCCACTGTCAGCGCGGTGTGGACCAACAGCGCAAGGGGGGGAACACAGCACTCGTTGACCTGCTTTTGTTTGTGTTCGGTTTTGACCCTCTCATCAGTAAAGTTTTGGTTCTCTCTGGTCACCCAACAGCATCAGTTGAAACTTAAGTGAGGGGAATGAAGGCTGATTTGACAACAACTTGTAGCCTAAGTTTTGGATGCTCTCATCAGCCATTTAATTATCATGTTTGCGCAGGAGAGCCGTGCCTTTGACAAGCGGTGGCTATTTTTTTTACAATCATTCCTCACAACAATGTAACAACACGGAGTAGGCTAACCTAATGGCTAGGGCAAGAGATTTTCTTCTTCTCATGAAGTTACAAAGAGTTTTACCCTTGGCACGAAATAGGCTAAATGCTTATCGGACGTCTAAATTAGACTAATGTCAGCGTGGTGCTGATGGACAGCGCACCACAACCTGTTAGTCACGTTCAGTTTCAGTCCGACGGAAAACTTGGATGCAGAAAATTAACAGCGATTTGACGAGACAGCTGCAGGTTAGATAGGCTATTGACGTCAGTCACCAAATCATTTTGGATAATCTGCGCACACGGCACAGCCTATGTCTAATACCAGACTGACGCGGACTACCAATAAGCTCTGTGAGTGTAACCCTATGGAATTGCGTCCTCGGCTACCCAGGCGCGGCTAACCACACGGGGTAGGCGCAAAGAAAGGAAAATTGTCTCTATGTTGAGTAGCTATCTGCGCTATTTTAATTAAGAATTCATGGAAATGATATTGGGAAATCTGTCTTATTTGAATATGGAAAAACAAAAGCCTCAGCTTTTCCGACCATAATGCTTTATGTCTTTCAGAATGATTATTTCCCCCCTCTGAAGATTCTTAACAATTCAAATTAGGCCTATATAAATCTATGTGTTGGATTCATGCCCTTCATGCCCCCCTCCGCTCCCCCGAATAACAATAGTAATAATTTAAAAAGGAAAAAACGAAGGGGGGGAGGGGGGGGGGGGGGAGGGGTAGGCCCAAAATTAGAATCTTTCATAGGGCCCAAAATTCCTGGCGGCGCCCCTGAGGAGAGACTGACTGGCTTTCTACGTAGATGATACCTTCAGTATCTATGTATTGTTCTGATAGTTCAGCAGGTTGCACAGTGAGCACATTCCCACTTAAACATACCAGACGCACTATTCCATGTCACACTGTACTGTACCGTACATCCTTTTTCTATGACAAACACATTCAATCAAATAGTCTATAGAGGAACACATCAGACATGGTGCACTACAGATGATTTCAGCTAATTAGCTCTTCACCGCAAAGCAATTCCTAAAAGGCTTTACAAGAACATCCTTTGATCTTGTAAAAAGGTAACTGTTTTAACAAGACCATGAGATGTACTGGATAGGCTACACAATCACAGAAACAAGTGCGCCTCAGCCTCAGTTGAGATGCTTTAAAGTTGCACTGTGTGGATGGTGACCAGAGTAGGTATTGCAACTATGCTGCTCGTTGAAACTGTGCTGTCTACTGCCAAAATTCTTTCTTCTTTTCTTTTCAAGAATATTCACTAAATAATCAACTATATTTATTAGTATGGCCAAAGCACATTAAGTTTTGCAGCTAATAATGTCTACACCGCGTTCCACATTATTACGCAAATGACATTTTTTGCCGTTTTCCCAAATAATCAATAGAAATGACAGTCGTCATATTTTTCAAGTCATCAGCCATTAGAGTACAATTTTAAACGTTTTTGAATGAACCTTCCAATGACATCGGTATTTTTTAAAATAATAAAAAACTTAAAATGCCCAAAATGCTCTGTTCCAATTAATTACGCAAAACAGTTTTGTAGTGTTGTAATCCAAATTTCTTTCTTTTTTTCCCATTTACATCAAAACAGTTGGCATTTGGTACCTTCAATACATTTCAATGTTCAAAACTTTGCTATAAGCTGTAACTGGAATGCTGCATTTAATATTGAAGTGATGGAATTGCATGGTAGTTATGGAAGCCCAGATATCCTTACTGCTTTGATCTCAGCTGTTTTTGTTTGTTTGGTCGGGTGACCCACACTTCACTCTTCAATATACCCGTAGATTTCCATGCCACGTTTAGGTGCTTTGGAGATGATGACATTCTAACTCACCAGACATAACATCCCATTCATTTTCAATGGGGTTTTATGTCTGGTGAGTTAAAATGTCGATACCACCAAAGCACCTAAACGTGGCATGGAAATCTATGGGTATATTGAAGAGTGAAGTGTGGGTCACCAGACCAAACAAACAAAAACAGTTGAGAGCAAAGCATCAAGGATATCTGGGCTTCCATAACTCCCATGCAATGCCCTGCCATTGACTTCAATGTTAAAGGCAGCATTCCAGTTACTAAGACAAAGAGGTTATCATCAAGTATTGAACATTGAAATGTAATTTAGAAGGTACAAAAATCCAACTGTGTTGATGTAAATGGGAAACAAAGAAAGAAATTTGGATTACAACACTACAAAACTACTTTGCGTAATAATGTGGAACAGAGCATTTTAAGTTTTTTATTACTTAAAAAATACCGTTATCATTGGAAGGTTCATTCAAAAACGTTTTAATTGTACTCTAATGGCGGATGACTTGAAAATTATGACGACTGTCATTTGCATTGATTATTTGGGGAAACAGCGAAAAATGTCAGTTGCATAATAATGTGGAACGTGGTGTATTTCTGTTATTATGAATACTTTGAATTTGATGGTGGTTGTAAGTATTCATGAAAAAGGTACCATTTGTGAAAGGGCAGCATGAAAAAACTCTACACAAATACAAAAATATTACACAGTGCACCTTAAACACTTGGGCTGAGAATGATGGCTAGAGGCCCTGGGGGGGGGGGGGAAACATTTTCTCTCTTTTGTGATTTTGCACTCATACATTTTCTAGTATCATAAAATATGGATTGATTTATGAAACACTCAGTGACTTTGGTCTCCTCTTTGTACAGTATAATCTAATGAAGAGATGACTGCTCAAATCAAAAACCTTCAGAGGAAGAGGACCTCAAAGCTCAATTATCTGCTCAGAATCCCAACTCCAGCAATGCTTTCATTGAATTTAAGACATGAGACAGACCCAAAGTAAATGCATTTGTACCGCCCGCAAGGGTGTAACCGTAACATAATGGCTTGGGTCATGGAGAAAGGGTTATGGATTTAACCTGAAAAGGATAACTTGTTGCGGGCCCAGTATCAATTAAAAACTGTATCCATACCCCTAACCCCTCACACAGATACTGTATGTGCATGTCCGTGCACCCACGCATGCACACACACACACGCACGCACGCACGCACGCACGCACGCACATATGCACGCACGCACACACACACACGAGAGCATACATTATTCATTACACATAACACTATCCAAATGAATTCTGGAGGAACAGTGTTGACAAGTGGTGATGAGAGTCTTCCACAGTCCTCCTCTTGGAAAGCTATGTTCTGCAAACAACATTTTGACTTTCCCTGTATTAAATATGAAGGGAAAGCTGTATAGTGTGTATACCATACTGCTTATCTGGTGTTAATATGCTATTGACATAATTACACCCGGAGTGCACAACAAAACAGCCAATAAATATGGCAACAATGTCGAGCGACTGCCGGCGTGCAAAGCCAAAGTCCTTGAGAAAATGATGCACAAGCAAATTCAAAACGAGGAAGAAAAAAAAAAACATCTTGACTTTAACCCAAGGAGAAGCACGAGAGTTAGAAGTTCATGTTTCATTCAACTGAAGTAGCCCTTCGAAACGTCTTGGCGGGGGCCCCTACATACTAACTGTGGCGCGGCCTGCACCCTGGGAACGCAGAGGCCGTAATTAAAATGCTCCGCTCACCTTGCCGCAGTGAGCAATGCTGGTTTAAAGGAGCGATCTAATTGCCTTGGAGAATGGCCAGCGGCGAGATTGGTGAGGAAACCTACTTATTATGAGTTGTGATCTGCCAATGCCGTGGCACTGGATCCAGCCGGAAGAGACGGATTTGTATTTGGCACCGCTGAGTGTCATGGCCAAGGGTTCCCGGGTTAAAAAACACTCTAACAGCCTGCCGCTATAGCCCATACAAATGTGGGAACGTCAAACGAATGGATGGGAGAATAACAATGAATCTTACAGAAAGGTGTCTCGTGCCGTGCACATCAGGTGCCATTGTCTGTTCGGAGCTTCCAGACCCCGAACTAGCTCGAATGAAAACTTTCTGAAAAACTTTCTGGAAAACACCATTAGAGAGGCTCAGAGTGTGTGTGTGTGTGTGTGTGTGTGTGTGTGTGTGTGTGTGTGTGTGTGTGTGTGTGTGTGTGTGTGTGTGTGTGTGTGTGTGTGTGTGTGTGTGTGTGTGTGTGTGTGTGTGTGTGTGTGTGCGTGCGTGCGTGCGTGTGTGTGTAAAGTAAGCTAATCCGAACAGAGCAGAGCACACCGGATTCCAAAAGGACACTTCCAGAGGGAGGGCTGCTCGCCCGGAATGTTAACGCCGAGACTAGAGCACTTCTAAACATATGTCCCAACATGCACCACGGAGCCTGATGCAATCAGCGAGATTAAAACCCAGAGCCAATGAACATGATCAAATTGTCCTTAATCTGACAGGCTCATTCATCACACAGTGACAGATCCTTTCCTCTTCCCCTCACATTCCTCCACATTTCGTTCCACAGTAGTGCCTTTGATGTCCCCCCCCCCACACACCCCTCTCCACAACACCACCACAACACACCTTTTCTCCCCCGATGCGCAACCCCCCCCCCATACACACACTCACAGACACACACACACACCTAAAAAATGAAAACAATGGTTTCGCCACATTTCAGGCAGGGCCTGCCTCAACTCATCGATTCTGCTAGGGTGAAAAACTGAAATCTCATAATGCGCAACATGATTTCATAAAAGCCAGCACTTTGTTTTGAGGAGTTCTAGGTGTGACCTTTAAGGAGCGCAGAGTGGAGGAAACTATTAAATGGGAGTCTGCCACAGAATGCTATATGGGACAACACGCACACTGCTGCTAAATACACACTGAGGCATTTGTATCTTGTATATTTTTTTTCTTTGCTAAGGTTATATGTTCTGCTGAAAGGTATTAAGCATGCTTTAATATATATATAAAGCATGCTTTATATTTTTTCAGCAGAACATACAGTATAAGCTTAGCAAAGAAAATATATAGACACAACATTTGGCAAACAGACCCTGGGTAAGGTTTGAAGCCTCTGACATTCAATAAATGAATTCTGTACTTTCGCTTTGTCACTTTCGCAGCAGTCAATAAACAATGATTATCAAATATTTAACTCCTGGTCCTTATATCCTAATTAGCAATATTTACTTTGGCAATAATCACTTTCAATTTCACGCCATTTTAACTCGGAAGTTAATTAAAACAGGAATATTCATTTGCACACTTACAGCGCCGCGCTCCCCTCCCTCCGAGCCCTCTCACCTGCATGAGAGCGGAATACAGAGAAAAAGAGAGAGAGAGAGAGAGAGAGAGAGAGAGTGTGTGTCTGTAGACTGTCACAAACAGACAGAACCTTTTAAAGACCCTGAAGTTAATCGCTAAGAGGAAAGCCATCAAAAGCCTTGCAGAGCATTGCGCATATACGTACTGTGGTTGGAAAAAGAGAAAAACAAAATGGCCGCGTTTATTGTGGGTGAAGTATCTGCTTTGAATAACAACACACAGCTGTGTATAAGGCCGCTGATTAATTACACTGACTTCATTGTTTGTTAGAACTTGTTTGTGAGAAACACTGTTAATGAATAAATAATCTGTAGCATTTTTTTTTTTGGAACACAATAAATTCATCTCCAGCAATATTGGGAGTGTAAATTTAGTTTGGCTTTGTACGAGAATTAAGTGCCATCAAAAGCGCTCTCACACAATATTTCAGCAGAAAACGATGATCATCTGAGGCAAACAAGTTGCATTGCACTGGAATGTTTGTGTACAGAAGCAACAACAACAAAATCTAGTTGCAAAAACCAGACCAAACAGGCTGGTCTTGAGTGAAAATAGCCTGATGCATTTCGAACATCAGGGATACATAAAAGATTACCCCCGACCACAGCAGCAGAAAAATGAATGTTTTTTTTCCAGCAACACTGACTGACTAGCCTTCAACTCCTCACAGTGGGTTTCAGAGCAAAGCTCTGGTTTAGCCTGTGTGGCCATTTGAGATAATGTTCTGTGGCGCCGCTACCAAAGACCATCTGTAGCCAATATCAAAAGGTTTACCAACCAAAACCCCAAACATGTCCAAGAATTGTAACTTGCCTGGCAAAAGTTATTTATCAGGAGCTGCGGGAGTAAATCTTGCAACAACAAAAAAAGAGCAAAAAAACCTACACAATTTGGCGCTTTGCCTGTTATTGATTGACAAATCTTGATACAAGGCTCAACCAAAAAAACTAACAGATGTGCAAACATCACGCTCTTCAAACATTCTTCCCATAAAGTTAAGAAAAGAAAGCCTGGTTTTCAACTTTGATTGTGACACGATGGAATATCTCCTGGCCAGCGGTAGATAGTCTTGGAGTAATAGAGGCCCTGTCACGCTCCCAGCAAGTCATCATGTTTGTTGGGCAGACAGATTGATATGATCTGATAGCAAGCTGTTCCATTCCATGTGGTCATGCTTGAAATTGTGACACTCGTGTCTGCTGCGCTGTAGTTCTTCCCTCAGCTTAATATTTGTGTTTCCTACAGATTTCAGAATCACACACTGCCCTGTCTTTTGGTAGGTTATAAAGCATTCTTATTGTTAAAAAACAAAAAAAAAGTCACAAGTTCTGTTAGATTACAGTACAGAGAGCAACGTGCCATTATTTAGAGTACTGGGACAATCAATTTGTGGGGAAAGCAGTGGTATAGAGGTGGACTTTAAGTCAGAGGGTTGCACGCTCGAATCCCAGCCTTCCCTCAGCTTATACACCTCCCTCCATGGCTGAAATGCCTTTAGTTAGGCAACCCCAAATTGCTTCAGAGACTAACCAATACTGTGTAAATATATATTTGGATAAAAGTGTCAGCTAAGTGTAATGTAATGTAATGTAATTCCAGCTAGGATAAGGGATAAGGATACAGGAGAGCATTAGTGATCTACCCACCCACACTGATATTGAGATCCACAAGCCAAAATGGCTAGTAGATGTTGATCTTACTGGCCAAAGACACACACTCAAAGGGGACAGTTGTCCCGGGCTCAGGGAGAGAGAGGGGGCCCAGAATTCTGTCCTTATTACATTATATCTATAGCTGCTGAGGGGGCCTTTGCGATGACTTTGTCCTGGGCCCAGCCAAAGCTGTCAGCAGCCGTGGTGGTGAGTGCTGAGTTCTCACTGTGTGTCTGTCCGGTCAGCCTGGTTCAGAGGGGCATGGAGCTCTGATTGATGCTTTTATGAGTAAGACCTTGCACCACCTCACACCACCTCACAGCACCCCTCTCACCTCCCCTTCCTCCCTCCATGCCTCCTTCCCCTTCTCCACAGCCCATAACCCCACACTCCCCATCCTCCCTCTGTCCACTGCCCTGGCCCGGCTAGCTTTCTGCTTCCTGGCATCAATCACATGTCATTTCCATCCCCGCGCCACCGTGTGACAGAAATACTGTAAAGGTGATCTATGTGTGTGTGTGTGTGTGTGTGTGTGTGTGTGTGTGTGTGTGTGTGTGTGTGTGTGTGTGTGTGTGTGTGTGTGTGTGTGTGTGTGTGTGTGTGTGTGTGTGTGTGTGTGTGTGTGTGTGTGTGTGTGTGTATCTGTATGTGTCTTTCAGACTCTGTGTGTGTGTGTGTGTGTGTGTGTGTGTGTGTGTGTGTGTGTGTGTGTGTGTGTGTGTGTGTGTGTGTGTGTGTGTGTGTGTGTGTGTGTGTGTGTGTGTGTGTGTGTGTGTGTGTGTGTGTGTGTGTGTGACTTATTGGGTTTGTGTTTCAGACTGTGCGTGTGTATCAGTCTGTATGTGTGCGTGCGTTAGTGTATCAGACTGTGTGTGTGTGTGCGTGCGTGTGTGCGCGTGTGGCGTGCATGTGCGTGTGTGTGTGGGGGCGTACGTGTATCAGACTGTGTGTGTGTGTGTGTGTGTGTGTGTGTGTGTGTGTGTGTGTGTGTGTGTGTGTGTGTGTGTGTGTGTGTGTGTGTGTGTGTGTGTGTGCGTGCGCGTGTGTGTGTGTATGCGTGTGTGTGTGTGTGTAGTAATTATTAAGTGTCCAGTTTTTGCCAATACATCATTCCCGTCATGTCCCCCTGCCTGACCCTCACCTGCCACCAGCTCCCAGCACTAGCCCCTTCTCTCTTCTCTCCCTTTCCTTAAGTCATACGCACTACACACACCCTGACATTGTTTCATCATGCCCTCAGCTCTCTTCTGCTACGTCTCAGTTAAGCTGCATCACGGTTGCAAAAGCAGGAAAGAAGTGGTGAGGTACAGAGGAGAGAAAGAAGAAAAGGGGAGGAAAAGGTGAGTGAGAGAGAGAGAGAGACAGAGAGAGAGAGATAGAGAGGGGGGGAGAGCAAGAGAGAGAGAGAAAGAGAGAGTGAGAGAGAGAGCGAGAGAGAGAGACAGATAGACAGACAGAAAGAGAGAGAAAACGAGAGAGAGAGCAAGAGAGAGACAGACAGACAGACATAAAGAGAGAGAAAACGAGAGAGAGAGCAAGAGAGAGAGCGAGAGATATAAAGAGAAAAAAGAAAGAGAGAGAGAGAGACAGACAGACAGACAGACAGACAGAAAGAGAGAGAGCAAGAGAGAGAGAGCAAGAGAGAGAGAGAGGGTGATTTGAGGCTATAGACCTGTGTGGCAGGTCTTTCCGACCGGAGCCAAGGAACCTTGAGCTGGCGGGGCGTTAATGAGAATCCAGCCATCAATCAGGACACGAAGGGAGATGACTGTAAATAAGGCAGTGATTACAGATTGGCCAGTGACAGAGGTGCGGTCGGTCGGTCGGTGTGAGGGGTGAGGGAAGGAAGGGGGGAGTGGTGGTCGAAACACCAACAGTATAAACGCGCACTCACATATACACACAGTCCCCCTCTCTCTCACACACACACGCACACGCACACGCACGCACACGGACACGCACACGCACATGCTCTCTCTCTCTCTCTCTCTCTCTCTCTCTCTCTCTCTCTCTCTCCTACATACGTGTACACACACACACACACACACACACACTGACTGTGTAAACACAAGTCAAGGTGACAGGGGTTGGCCGGCCGTTGGGGCCGGGGCCGAGGCCAGCTATCTGCCTTTATTGGAAACCAACCAACACAGAGGACCAGCGAGATGCTCACCCTCAGCACTGTTGGCCGGGTAACCACCATGGTCTGATGGATGGAAACTAGGGCTGCAAACAGGGGCATAGCAGCAAACTGTGGGCCCTATGTACAATTACCTCCAATGGACCCCCTCAGCCGTATGACATACAAACGTTTGTACATCTGACTGTGTGTGCCCCCTATATACATGGGACCCTGGTGACTCAGTCACACTTTACCCCTCTGAACGACACCCCTGGCTGCAACGATTAGTCGACAACGTTGATGATGGCAACTATAACATTTTCTCGACACCAAATTTCATTGTTGACTAGTCGCCTCATTTAATTTCATGCATGTCTTAAATGTAATTCCTTTATTGACACTTAAAAATGGCCAGCACATATGAATGTGTGACTGTGGCTTCAAGTGAATAGCCCACTATCACAACTTGAAATTAATTCTGAGTCCCACTCTTACACTTTACAGTCACATGGTGGGAGAGAGCAAGCAATGCATCAGATTAGGGCACTGCATTTTACCAACAAACCGTTCCTAGTGTTCACTTTGCAATTCTGGAGTTGATGGGTTCTGTAATCATAGACCACAGTCTGCAAAGATTTGGGATAATTATTTCATATAATTTTTTTTGGAGTTGGCAAAATTAACTTTTCACACAGGTAAGGCTGCTATCAGTTTCACAGTAAGTTACTATTAACCTCTTAAGCTTCAGGGCTATTTTTGAGTTTTTTAAAGGTTTTGCACGACGTCTACTTAAATGGCTCCTGTGTCTGCATACTTTGACCTATCATAAAGTGGCTGGTACCATTTGAGAGTAGAGACTCTGTAGAATCCACAGGAAGTGACAGGAAGATTCTGTGATGTACTGCCAAGGACTTACAGGGGTTAGAACGTCTTTCTTCTGAAATGCAATCAGTTGTTTTGGAGTTTAGTATGTGCTGATTTAGCACAGGGATATTGCATGCCCTTGGCATGTTGCGAAGGGATGGAGGGGGAGAGAATATTCCACATCACAACCATACTGGCCTTCTGTTCTTATAAGCAACATTTCTATGGTGACTGCTGGAAGTTCAATGTCTGGTGCTTTCATTTTATGACTGCTGAGGCTCTAAAAAGAGCACTTAAAACGAGTGGGCTATTCCACTCTGATTTGCATGACATCTCGCTTGAAGGGAAGGAAGGAATCGTTGAGAGAGAGAGAGTGAGTAATGCAGCAGAGCCGTTTGGTTCTGAAATACTTTACGTCAGGGGTCCCCAAACTTTTTTCTCTGGGGGCCACATTATCGTTCCTGGCTGTGATCAGGGGCCGGGATCAATCATGTGGGTTTTATACTAGGCCACTGCCTGTATAGCCATAATTTCTAGCACAAACTAGTTCAGCATTACAAATGATTGGCAAAAGAAGTGAATACTTCACATGCCTTTCAATTTGAAATACCATAGGTATTCGTTTTAATTTCTAATAGCCATGTAAAAATAGCAAGGAAAGGTTATGGTGATTAACAGGTTATGAGTGATACAATAGAAATTCTAGGCCTGTTTAAATTACAGTAAGATATTATATTACAGAGAGAGAAACTATCAAGACAAGAAACTTCTGGTGATTCACACTTGGTTAGTGAAAATGAAACTGTATGAATGCCTGTTGATAAACAAAATACAATATTTTTAAAAATATATTTTATCATTATTTTTTTCTGTAAGGCTTGCTTCTTTGGGCCAGTTCAAATGGTGAGGTGCAGAGAGGTGGAGGGCCGGTCAAAGGGACTTGGCGGGCCGCATCCGGCCCCCGGGCCTTAGTTTGGGGACCCCTACTTTAGGCCTACGTTATCTCTATCATACTGACCCGTCATCTGGCGAACCATTCTTAAAGGTACACTGTGCAGGAAATGGTCAAAAAGGGTACTGCAACTATGCTGCTCATTGAAACTGGGCTGCCTATTGCCAAATGTGATCTTTTCATGAAAGTTTACGAAGTAATAAACTAATATTTTCTGGCATGGCCCAAGAACAGTCATTTTTTAAGCTAAAAATGGCTATTTCTGGAAATTCAAAATGGCGGACAATGGAGAAGATCCCCCTTTTCATGTAAGAAAAGTGTAATTTTTTCAGTCATAATGAATACTTAGAATTTTATGGTGGTGGTAAGTATTCATGAAAAAGGTAACATTAGTGAATGGGTAGCATGAATTCTGGAAATAAACAACTAAAAATCTCACATAGTGTCCCTTTAAAGTACTTTCCAGAATTAATGCTTCAAGTATTCATTATGACAGGGAAATTTGCATTTTTCATACATGAAAAGGGGGGACTTCTCCATTGTCTGCCATTTTGAATTGTCAGAAATAGACGAATTAATTTATAGTTGTACTGTATTTGTAGTTGCGAAATTTACTGTACTTTGATCACACTAGTGAAGTTCAAATTTCGCAATAAGCAGCACAGGTTCAATGAGCAGCATAATTGCAATACCTACTTTGACCATCATCCTACACAGTGAACCTTTAAAGTAGCAGCTAAATGGAATGAAACAGAGATGTGTGCATGGCTGGTTAGCTTGTGGTTTCTCAAGTTACTGGATGCTAACGCCGTGTTTTCACTCTGTCTGTTGCGAGGATGCTACCTAGTATTACTCGATAGCTCTTGCACTTAATTTAAAGTTGTGGAATGACTTTAAGAATTGATATTATTTTATACATTTACCAAAATTAGTATTTTAGCTTTCTGGTGCTATTATCATTCTTTTCATGTGCATCTATGAGAGACAAGCTTTTAGCAGAGGTTGGAGACAGCGTATTTTGTTGTTGTTGTTGTTGACTAATCCTTACTAATCATTACTATCTCCACAGATTAGTCGAGAATAATTAGTCGTTAGTTGCAGCCCTAATGGAAACCTAACTTTCTCTTGTGTTTCTTTCTGTTTGGTTGCTTTCAGAATTAATTAATGTGTTAGTGTTAAAGTGTGTGTGCGTGTGCGTGTGCGAGAGAGAGCGAGAGAGAGAGAGAGAGAGAGAGAGAGAGAGAGAGAGAGAGAGAGAGAGAGAGAGAGAGAGAGAGAAAGAGTGCGTCAGAGAGAGAGAGAGAAAGAGAGAGAGAGAGAGAGAGAGAGAGAGAGAGAGTGTGTGTGTGTGTGTGTGTGTGTGTGTGTGTGTGTGTGTGTGTGTGTGTGTGTGTGTGTGTGTGTGTGTGTGTGTGTGTGTGTGTGAGAGAGAGAGAGAGAGAGAGCACATGTGTGCGTGAGTGCGAGCATGTGTGCATACGGTGGTTGATGAGGGACTCGGTGGGCCAGAGTTGAACCTTCTTTCTTGAAACAGCACCCCACTTCCCTGAGGTCAGGATGGTGATGTTCAGTCTCCATCTTGCAAGAGGAGGCAGTGGTATCAACTCCAGTACTCTAATGAGCTTAGTTCTACAATCCCAAGTAAAAGAAAACTCGCTAATTACCAACCAACCCAAAAAAGGGTCGACAGTTTGACGAAAAAAGAAAAAAAAACACTACAATGGTAACGGAAAGCTTTGTACAAACTCAAGTTGTAAATTTCCTCACAGGAAAATAATGCTATAATTAACTGGGAAGACGGCTGTGCTGTGGAGAGAAAAAAGCTCTAATGAGTATTCGGAGCAGTGTGGTTGTGACACCTCGTTCCCGACTGCCTCAGCACTGGTCCACAACTTTTAACACATTTACAGAGTGTGTGCATCTTGGACTGAGGGTGTAAATCTGGTAATTGTGTTTGTGTGTAGAACTCAGTGTGAGTGTGTGTGTGTGCGTGCCTGCGTGCGTTCGTGAGTGCGTGCGTGCCATAGCTGAAAGTGTGGACTGTAGGCTGAATATGTGTGGATGTGTAAGTGTCCACATTAATAACATTGGCGTGCCATTTTATGTGGTTTATGCTAAGAAAAATGACAAAAATTGTATAAACACATTAAATATCCACCTGTGTTTGTTGGTGCTTGAGCAATATTATGATGCTACAGACTATGAAACTACAAAAATAATTTCTGTTTACCTCAAATACCCTGGGCTTTATCTCTCGAATGTCTGAAATAATAAAATATTAACAAGCCATGTGGAACTGTGTGTTTTCTAAAGCCTAAAAACACTGTCTGAACAACATCCTTATTAAAGGGAACAACACAATGCGGCAATAATTTGGGGTGCCTAGTCAAAGACCCGGAGGAAAGAATGGCAAACCTGCCCACGTTTCTAAGAAGATACATAGGGGCCTGACCATTTCCCATGTAAATGATTTCCAAATGACTCCTTTCATTCTCTGCTTAAGGATAATTGAACAATAAGTCCACCATAATTGTGCATTTAAATACATTTAAGATAAGCCCGTGACGCCAGGTTGTCTCCACAGAGAAGTAATTATTTAATAGTTACCATTTCCCTATCTGGAAAGGCAGAAATGCAGAGGGGGGATAACATATCATGCAATATCAGAGAAAGGTAATGAAACAAGTCAAGTAGAACAATGTAATAGTGTTTACTGAGTAAATCGCCTTAAGGCAAAGCTAAATCAGAGGTGCAGCAAAAAAATAACTCATCTTCAGTATCCAATAAATTATGAAAAAAAGAAAAACTCTGTTGGGTGCAAAGCAGGCCATGCAGCGACATTGTAAGGGCGAACCCCGCACAGCACACGACATCAATTTCATTTACACACAATTCATTCCAGACAATAAATTCTACATTTGTTCAGACTCAATTAAAAATCAATGGGACTAAGGAGGACGCTAATTTGGTCGCTGTAAATGTGGTGGGAAAGTGCCAACAATGGACCCCGCGGAACACCCTGTTCTAGTCTGACATGGGCGATAACACAGTCTTATTCCCTTCCTCGTTTCAGACGTTTTGACAAAGCCCATGCTTAAAACTATGGGTGTGAATTCCCCATACAGTACAAGGTTGGCATCATTCCAGAGACACAATAGTACAGTACCCATCACGCTAGTAACAACCTATATAAATGCAGAAAAGAACCCCAGTCCTATTACATGTGTACTGCATTTCGATTCAAAGCTGTATATATTTACGTACCATTGTATATATCTACCAAAGAAATGTAGCATTAAGAATCAGAATAGTAAGTAAACTAGTAGGAGGGCTGATCAGACAGTAAATATGAAAGGGGAACATTGGATGACTCCCCAGCTTTTCCTACCAGTCCATTTTTCCAGTCTTTTGCACATGTAAACAGAATTCAAGATGTAACACTTCAAAGAAGAATGTTCTCTTCTTGCTGTTTCAAACATTTAACTCTCTTTTAGGCATCATCTTGCTATATTGACTTCAAGCAATGTGGGAAATGCATTTTACCACATAGCGTTTGTGCAGTTTTAGACTAATTAATCTCATCTTAATCTCAGTGTGTTTTTTTCTATTATTAGCAGAAATACTGTCTTCAAGACTAATCAGAACAGAGGGAGTGAGCTGACCAATCATGATATGCTTCAAGCTGAGGCTGATGAGAGCTGTAACATGTAATATGAGAAATGTGACTATTTCTAATTATGTGTTATGCTACCTGATAGTCAATGTAAACATTGTAGTATTACAATGACTATGATTGCTTTCCATAAATGTAAAGCCTGGAATATGTTTGCGTTCCTAGCATTCAATTTAGCTGCTGTACACAAAATGGACAATGTGCAATACACCTGACACAACACATGCATGAAATGCGCACAACACTTACACATACAAACCCCAACTCCGATGAAGTTGGGACGTTTGCTAAACAGTGAATAAAATCAAAATGCTATCATTTTCAAAACATTCAATCTATTCATTAGATGGAGAATAGTGAAAAGACAACATATTAAGTGTTAAAACCGAGAAAAAATATTGTTTTGGGGGACATAGGTACTCATTTCTAATTTGATAAATCCAACACGTCTCAAAAGAGTTGGGACGGGGACAATAAATGGCAGCAAATGTCGAGGAAGACTAAAAACAAAACAAAAGACAACACTTAACAGTTAAATACATTAACCGATGAGATGATTTTATATAAAAAACAGTGTTAATTCCTATTTTGGACATGATTTCACCAGCTTAAATGGTGGGTGTATTCCTTGTCATGTTTTGCAGTGTTTTCCTTTCTGTAGTGCTTACAGTGTGACAGGTCTTGACCAAAAACCCACCATTTTATCACCTGCTGGTCCTTATGATGGAGCCAAACTGTTAAAACATAGTAGAGAATGCAATTTGACCTTACTATGTGGCAGTAATCGAAGATCTCCCTTCAAAATATAATGCATGAGTGGCTTATCATGCTGTTTAAAACCCATTTATACCATTCAGCACTGTATTTAACTCTACAGATGAGTGAGAACATCTTAACCAATGCACTACTGCACCCGCATGCCATCATGGAGGCTGACTTTTGAAGCTAGCACTAACACAAGTTGGATGGTCCATTTTCACTGTAGCACAGGATGTGCAATGCTCTATTATTGTCAAAAAGAATGGACTTCTACAACTTCTGCAGACTTTTGTAAGCAAAGGACAGTTTCCCATGTCTTCTGGGTTTATTTCAAGTGAGCTCAGGTGCTTAGGAGAATGTTACACCCCTGTATCATTTGCACGCATTAAGCATTCTTAATATGGTCAATTTTCAATAGCTCTAGCACTCCAGGAATTAGAGTGAGACTACAGCCAATATATATTTCATGATGTCATGAACCTATACAATGATTTTAGTAACAAAAATATGTCTTATATACACTCAATTGTGGTAAATCAAAGGGAATTCAAAAATGTATGTAATAACTATGGTAATTATTCCCTTTGCATCTTTAATTCTGAGTGACTCAGCCTCTCTGTGATGATCTTATACCTGGACACCTATATTGTCCGTCAGTACAATTCATTTTGAAATGTTCTTCTTTGTTGTTTTATCTTATTTTGATGTTTACTAACTTTCACTGATCCCCGTCCCAACTCTTTTGAGACGTGTTGGATTTATCAAATTAGAAATGAGTACATATGTCCCCCAAAACAATATTTTTTCTCTGTTTTAACACTTAATATGTTGTCTTTTCACTATTCTCCATCTAATGAATAGATTGAATGTTTTGAAAATGATAGTATTTTGATTTTATTCACTGTTTACCAAACGTCCCAACTTCATCGGAGTTGGGGTTTGTAGCTTGCAGCAGACATAATAGGCCTGAAGCATAAAGCTGATCCTGCTGGTATTACTTTCAGCATCCATCCCTTGACTGTATTGCACATTTGATCAAGAGTGATGTACCTCCACACATAAAGGACGACTCAATCAGATATAGTAAGATCTTCTTGTATTGTCTCAGACTCAATCCCCAAAAAGAAGAACAAAACACATGAGTGAGGTAGGGAATAGGCATTGCTCTCCTGTACCCACATGCATGGTTGAAGTGCCCTTGAGCAAGACATCAGAGCTGCTATTGCACCCGGGGGAATGTGTCTGATGTCACTCAGAGCTAAAACAGACTGTCAGGTAACACTTTACTTGACGCCGGTGTCATACGTATGACATGAAAGTGTCATAATCATTATTAATCATAATCATTACATCTTATGACTGATATTATCAAGTGACATTCGGTTTTGGTAAAGACAGCCCAAACAAGTCATGACCATAAAACGTTTACGACGACATTGACATTATGTTTATGACTCATCTATGACAGTGTCATGACTCATGACACTGTCTCATGCGTATGACGCTGACCTCAAGTAAAGTGTAACTGACTGTCATCTAAATGCAATATAATGCAGTACAGGTGGCACATCAGGTGGTATATCCAGAGAGACTTGAATGACATGCAACAAAAATGTCTCTCCAGTTGGACAGGGCATTAAACACTCCCAGGGTGGGAAGAATCAAACATGAGTCATAACATGTGAGGTAAGACAGAAATACTGCTGAAAGTTTTTTTTTTATCCTATGACACCCTTTCCTTAAAGACGGTATCGCGGAGCAGAGTGTTCTGTGCAATTTAAGTTCTGACAGAGAGCCATGCCAGTCCATCTGGTCGGTTAGTGAGCTCAAAGGCAAAGCAGGGGCCCCCTGCAGACTCTGTGGGAGTTCACAGAGAGTGCTTTACACTTTTTCCCATTTTGCAGATATGCAGACTACTGTAGCGTTCAGTCCTAGTGTTTAGAGGGGGACTGAGGGAAGGGGAGAGGGAGGGGTAAAGTTGCAGAGAAACAGAAGCTCCAATGAAATTCCCCTCCGGGACCTCATATATCTAGCCCCGGCCTCACGTCCCCCCCATCTAACGTCAATGCTGTAAAGATCATTGGTCTTGCCATTGCCTGGGACGGCTGCAGTGGCGACAGAGGAGGCGCGATAGAGGAAAAAAATGAATGGATGAATGGGTATTGGGAGAGATGAAGTGTGTCACAGTAAACTGAATGAATAGTGCATTGGCATAGAGGGGCTTTGATACTGTTTTGTTTACATTGGCTTTTTTGCACTCTCAGGGAGACAGTGAGCATTCAAACAGTGATGACACATTATTCCACACACACACCCACACCCACACCCACCCACACACACACACACACACACACACACACACACACACACACACACACACACACACACACACACACACACACACACACACACACACACACACACACACACACACACACACACCACAACCCTAACCGGTATCACCAGTGTCTTCATTTTTCCCGGTGATGTGCACCCCCACCCCCCGTCCCGCCATCCACACCCACCCGAAGGCCTCCCCAACCCCAGCCGGTCTCAGGGGCAAAACATACCAAAGCGGAACGGAATGGTCACGGGACGAACGCGGTCTTTCTGCTTAGTTTTGGCCGGTGTGTTTTTCTCTGCCTTGCACACTGACAGCGTCGGCGTGCGCGGCCAGTCCTGTTCAAAACTCCCTCACAGCCAAAGCTAGCGTGCTACTTTGCCATTCATTTGAATGAGACACCGCCGGTCGCGGGCGTGAAAAATACGCTTGAGTTCTATTTTCCAAATGCAGCGCGGCGCGGAGCCGGCTCCCGCGCCGCTGACGCCCGACTACCGCCGGTTGGTGTGTAAGGACAGATATGTTTCAATGTATTTTCACCGACGCCGGTAAAAAACGCGGCCGTTCCGCAACGCTTTACTGCCCTGGTGTGTAAGACCCCTCACCCCTTGGAGAAGTCTTCATTTTTTACCCCTGGTGGTGCGCTCTGTCGCAGGTCCTTTACCATCCACTGATACATGTAGGCCAAGACAGCGGCGACGACTACTGAATACATTTGCATCAGAATGACCTTTCTGCATGCTTAAATGCTGAGTACGCCGTAATCGCCAAGCCGCCTTTGTTTTCCTGCGATTTTTCACCTCCGTTGTGTGTTTCTTTTTTCCATCTCATTTGTTTACTTAACTGCGCATTTTTCTTTCCGGCACCACAGGCAAATAAAAAAAAAAGCGTGCGCGCACACACACACACGTTACATACACACACACAAATGCTGACATATTTCCACACTACTCTACTACTGTAGCACTTCTTAGAGAAACAGTGCGGAGAGAGAGAGAGAGAGAGAGAGAGAGAGAGAGAGAGAGAGAGAGAGAGAGAGAGAGAGAGAGAGAGAGACAGACAGACAGAGAGACAGAGAGAGACAGACAGACAATGAAGAAAAAGACTGAGCTGCCAGATACAGTCTAAACGCTCAGCAAGCGCCTTCATCAGTCACTTTAGCTACAGGACGCGGAAAGATTTCCGCGTTTCCATTTTTCTTTTTCATGCATGTGCTTGTGTGTGTGTGTGTGTGTGTGTGTATGTGTGACTGTGGTGTGTGTGTGTGTGTGTGTGTGTGTGTGTGTGTGTGTGTGTGTGTGTGTGTGTGTGTGTGTGTGTGTGTGTG
>NC_085869.1:25014576-25099576 GCF_034702125.1 Engraulis encrasicolus | reverse complement strand
TCAGTAGGTTTAATGATATTTCACCAAATCAATTTAGTACGGGTATAAACGAAACAGACTGCATGACAGACAATAAGTCATGCAAGACCTCATTAGGCTCTTCTCTCCACTGTGCGCAATAGTTATTGCATTTAACCGTAATGCAGATTACTCGATAACGGCTTATTAAGTCCAGAGTTCAGTGCCGTTCAGAAAATTAATTTCCAGGCAGAGCCCCAGACATCCCTGTAACATTTAGATATGGCCGACCGGGGCGAAATTGCGTGACAAACAGACACAGCGGTTGCAACATGACAGAGGAATTCATTCACTTCACTTAAGCCTTTCATGTCAGTTTTTT
The DNA here is from genome assembly GCF_034702125.1 of Engraulis encrasicolus. Taxonomy (NCBI): domain Eukaryota; kingdom Metazoa; phylum Chordata; class Actinopteri; order Clupeiformes; family Engraulidae; genus Engraulis; species Engraulis encrasicolus. Next base: position 25,099,236 of record NC_085869.1, on the reverse strand, counting down.
TAGGGGGAGTCTGTCTGTCTGGTGAAATGGCAAGCGAGAGGCATCACCAGGCGATATCAAGGCGTATGTTTCTCCTGACAGCTCTGGACAAACATGGCAATGTGCTAAAAAACCACAACTCATTCGCAGGGGCCTATCTAGCCATTTTGGGACCCTAGGCGATATATAAACATGGGGTCCGAAAATGTCATTATATAGGCTAGACATACAATTCTGTGTTTTGGTGCATTTTAGTGTTTTGTGTCATTTATATCTTCAATTATTTGCATAAGTGATACATTAAGATCAAGTCGACTTTTTTGTGTGTTCACCGCGACTGATGTGACAGTTGGGACCCCTACGGAGGTCAGATTTGATCGGGGCCCCAGGCAATTGCCTAGGTTTGCCTAGTGGAAAGTCCGCTTCTGCTCATTCGTCTTCATGGCACACACATGCACTGGTAACTTTCCAGTGTCACCAAAAGGGTTCAACTTCAGGTGTATTTTAGTCGACACAACTAATTGTACAAAATTATAGTCATGAATGAACTCAAATGAGAGAGTGTTGTACATCAATTTGTAATACAATGTCAATATTTCTTCTTACAGCACGAAGTTTAAGTCCTTCATAGACATGCATGCAGTAAGAAATCCTTTCACACTTTCGCCATAAACTGGCAGCGTTCAGGGCTCTACTAGAAAACAAAGTGATGAGGGAGTTGCACAAAATCCCAAGGAAACAAAATATCTGCCAAAAATTCTCTGCGACAGCTATTGCATCTGCAGAGCACATAAACAAGACAGGACGAAATCAACAAGCGTGGCAGGCAACAGCTCATGACGTTTTGTTCAAGCAAACAGATTGGAAGCCAGTAAGCATGTAATGCAATAGGCCTATCGTAGTGTATTTGCTGTGTGGACGCGTGGCGGGGCTTGCTAAAATTAAACATTGTCATGGTGTAAGTTTTACAAAGTAAAGGGACAGAGAACAGGGTCTTCGCACTTGGCAACAGGTGACAGTGTGCAAGTCAAGTCATTTGAGGCCAACTTATGCACATTTTCCTGTTCTGGATGTGCACATCGGTTCTTGGGCTTATCAAATAGCAAAGCTAAGGTCCACGTGGCTGGATATTTTTATATGTGGATATTTTTTTCTCCTGGTTGCATTGGTTTTGAATTGGGTTTGGCCTTTCGTTTCTGCATAGCAGATATTTAAAATCCAGGTATAAAAAGCAGGAGAAAAAAATATCCTGTTTAGGGGGCTGAAACACATTTGTTACAATGGAGGATTTATTTTTATCCACATGTTGCGTTTACACCTCAACAGGAGAAAAAAATACCCTGCTAAAAAATATCCTGCTACGTGGAAACAGTACCTATAAGTTCTAGTTCCGTTCGGGTGTTTGAAATTATTGTAGCTGTGAAGTAATGTTTCACATGTGTGGACTTGGAGATCTGTTATCTGTAAATCATTTTGGAAAGTTTCCTCCAGGTTAAAAAAAAATGGCAGGTGTGTGAATGAGGCTGATTAGATTGTTTGTATTGTCTGTATTGTCTTGTCTGTTAGATTGTGTGTGTGTGTGTGTGTGTGTGTGTGTGTGTGTGTGTGTGTGTGTGTGTGTGTGTGTGTGTGTGTGTGTGCGTGTGTGAGTGTGTGTGTGTGCGTGTGGGTTTTAAGTTTGTGTTTCACTGTCTGTCTGAAATAGAGAGGGATGTATTTAAAAAAAAACATACTGAAGTTGAAAAGAAAAAAAAAACATTACAGCACAACCTGTACAGGCTTATACCCGGGAATGTACATACATCCCACATACACACACCATATACAATTTTCATGAGAAAGACAAATGGAATAAGAGATAGGATGGAGAGGAGTGCAGGGGAGAGGTGAGCTGAGGCACGTCCACACACCAACCCAGGGGGTGATGAGGAAGCCCGCTGTAGCTGACATGTGCAGTCTTATGGGAGGTGATCCTGGAGACAACTATATCAACTGTTTCCTAGTTTTGTCGGAATCATTGCCTGAATTACATTTTTCATGCTGCCGGGTCATACTGCTATACCACCGAGTTCAATTGGAGGCAAATCCCAATGTGCCCTTATCCGCACACACGCACGCACCACAGAGACACACGCACGCACAGATGCACACACACACACACACACGCACGCACGCACGCACGCACGCACGCACGCACTGAATTCATTCCGTTCCTCACAGCACTTGTCAGTCAGGATCTAGTTAAGCTGCATTTCCTGTAAACTTTGGGTCCTCTGGGGGTTTTGGGCATGACTCTCTTTATACAGTTTGAACATAAGGCAGATCAACCTGGAAAACATGGCTGATGGAGGATAATGGGATTGTCTGTTACACTGTTCAGGATCTCTCTCTCTCACTCACTCTCACTAAAATACAAATAACGTTGGTGTAGTCAGGAGCCGAGGAAGAAACAAACCATTTTCACTTTCATTCCACTGAGAACTTAGTGTCTTGCCTTTCAAACGAGCCATTTGTCTGTATTCTAAAACACAATATGTTGTTTCTCTCTAAAATTAAAAAAAAAAACACCAACGTCAACATCAACGTCTAAAAATTGTCTACATTGCTCAACGCCAGCAATCTGGAAATAGCGTGGTACTCAATGTTAATGTCAAGTGGGAATACATAAAGTGATGTATGTTGTACCTAGACAGTGTATGGGTAGATGACGGATAGGCAGCAAAAAACATTTTTTTCACAAAACATTGTTTATGTGGGAAAAAAGTATATGTCTACGTAGTGCAGCAATTAATCTTTCAAAAAATCCAAGTGGTCACAATGTTGGTCTATTCATTGATTATTTATTTACGTTGATAAAGCAATTTGCTGAAAATATGTCCTTTAGTGTGACGTTAAGAAATAAATATATTAAGTAATGTAGGCTTGTGGAGTTTTATGAACATTGTTACACTCTTCATATTTATTCCAATTTTTTAAAGTGTTAATTTAATGAGAAATTACCATTTAAGTATTTTTTTTCCCATTAGATGTGAGATTATTAGAAACCTTCGAGGAAAAACAGGGATATCTTTCTTTTAAATGTTCAAAATTGTCCGAATTTATACTAACTTTTCAGGGACGATAATTTGTTCTTCCCTAATGCAATATTCAGTGTTTATCAAACATATTGTTTAGCTCAAACAAATATTTGAGCGTTTAAAACATGTCACACCGTAGGACATTCATGTCACGCTAAAGGACATAAATGCAAAACTGAGCCAGAAACAAATATATCAACATGATTATTTTGTCTTTTGATCATAATATAATGTTGTAGTAAATATGGAAAACACTTTACACTTATAAGTCTTTGAATCGTCGATTATCAGCCTATCGTAACTCTTAAGGACAGCCATGCGGTCATTGAATGTAACCTGCAGAGCTCATAAGACTCATACTGAAGGGTGACCTTGGCATGACCATTACACTTTTGTAGGTATGCTATGACTGTCACACCATTGAACCTGTAGTGTGTAGTGGCCAGTGCCTGTTTGGTATCTCAAGCTGGACAGCACATTTATGCTATATTGAGCTCTCCACAGCATACTTTATTCATCTATACTCCTCTATATACTCTCTCACTGATCTTTCCTTCACTGTTACCGTTATATTTTATGGTTTCAAAGCACCATTAATGACATTTTATATCATTTGACAGTATCTAAAATCAACCGCAAATATTCATCAACAATGCATGAAAGTATAAATTCCAAAGGCCAATAAAGGAATAAGTAATTTGAATACACAATATGTATCTAGTTGAGCTATTTCTCAAATATCTAGTCCATTGGTGTGACCTGTTTGTCCTTTGGTGTGATACTCCAAAGTGTCACACCATAGGACTTTTACCATCACACCATAGGACTTTTACCATCACACCATAGGACTTTTGAGCTTTTGAGTTAATTTAAAGCCATGTCGTTGCCAACTGAAATACAATTTCACCTTTAGTAAAATGCATTTTCATACATCTACATAAGAAAAAAATATGAAAAATACACACTATTGTCAAAATGTATTTTATGGCTGTCACACCAAAGGACTACAAAACTAATACATCTTGTGGTAGCAAAACATAATTGATTGACTGAAGAACTCTGAGAGAAAAATCTAAAATCCATCCTTGCCATTGGCTTCTTAAGGGTCTAAAGTCACAATTTATGCACCGCTGGAGCTTCAACAATAGATAATTATCCACAGAATTAACCAAAAAATGATGTCACACCACAGGACATTATTTTCTGCGACAAAGTTTCATAAGTCCATACGGTCTCAGAAAAACAGGAAAAAAATTAAGCATTGCCACTTGTTAAAAAAGACACCTTGAAAAACATGCCAGGGTTGTTTAGACAAATGACTGAGCTTTGATTATTTATTTAAAAATGTTTTAATATGGAGAACCAGGCTTGCCTCAGTCACACCATAGGACAAATGTGACATTTGACTCAAAATTAAGTATACTTATTTAAGCTCTGGATTTATTACACATTACTTTTTCACAACAACGACATTAGTTTAATCATTTAAAGCATTGACAATTTTGAAAGCATGAATTTACTTAATTTTAAGAGCCTGCGACAGCAAAATTCACACGTCACGTCATCTACCCATATATTTAACGCTAACCTCCACCCTAAGATCAAGTACAAATCTTATATCTTGTTACAATATTTTGCACATCAAACCTAAGCTATACAGTAAAATATGTAATATGTGATATAATAAATGTACTGTAACCATAAACATTTTTAGTCTAGTCTAGTCATTTTTAGTCTACGTTACACCATTTTTACCGCACTGCAAAAAGATTTGGATGCAATGTGCTCTAGTCTACATCATGTGCAGACTGTGAAGGAATGACCCAGCGTTGTGTCTCTGTCAAGTGAAGTCAAGCGCCTATCTGCAAGTCCACATCTTTTTTGTTCAAGACTGGCTCTCAAAGGAACAGAAGACAGATGATGTGCGGGATACCGAATTGATCCATCCTCAAAGTTGGAGTTGGAACAGCATTGTGGGACTCACTCACTTGTGCGAGAATATTGTCATGTCTCTGAAAAGACAAACCTCCCTATTTGACAGCTTCCCACAAAACCTGCCACTGCAAGTAACAAGACAGTGGATGGAAAGCGGACTGTGATGGCACTTTTAAACACCCAGCAGGCTCCCTGCTGTTCAGGGCTGATATAGGGTTGGCAACTGTCAATGACACTTCATTGAGGTGGGGGTCTGGGCGTCCCCCCAGAAAATGTTGCATTTCTTAGATGTAATTTCCTGCATTTTAACGTCCCGTATCCCATTTCAGCTCAATATAGAACCCGTACTTTTATCTCTAAATACGGGATGATTCTTGCTTTTCAAGGGATGTTTGACAACCCTATATAGAACCCACAAGTGTCAGCACACATTGAACTTGCTCCTGCTTTAGGTTTGGTCCCCATTATAACTTTGTTATCAGTGCGACAACGACCAAGTCGTAATGTATTATTAGTGATGCTATAGCAGTGTAGTATTATGGTAGTAACGTTTGTATAGTTGGTGTTCCACTGGCAAGGTGTACTTTAGGAGGCTATAACAATCTACAGTACAGATATATAATTGTAGTTCACACACTGCAGTGTTGTGTTTAAAGGGACACTGTGTGAGACTTTCAGTTGTTTATTTCCAGAATTCATGCTGCCCATTCACTAATGTTACCTTTTTCATGAATACTTACCCCCACCATCAAATTCTAAATATTCATTATGACTGGAAAAATTGCACTTTTCATACATAAAAAGGGGGATCTTCTTCATGGTCCGTCAATTTCGAATTTCCTGAAATGACCATTTTTAGCTGAAAAAATGACTGTACTTGGGCCATACTAGAAAATATTAGTTAATTACATAGTAAATTTTCATTAAAAGATCAACTTTGGCAATAGGCAACACGGTTTCAATGAGCAGCATAGTTGCAGTAGCTTTTTTGGCCATTCCCTGCATAGTATACCTTTAATATAGACTACTAGGAGTTTAATATGGAATACTTTTTGAAGCTTAGTGTGTTCGTTGTGAAGGACTCAGAGCCTCATCCTGTGTGAGTTAAGAAGGACTGTTAATAACGACTGAAATAAAGTACAGCAGCATTTTAAAATTCATGTCCACACCTACTCAAGATAGACAGACAACACTAACTGGAAAACGTGCCATGTATTAAACCCTCAGAAAATTATGGGTTTGACATTCTGGTCATATTTCTGATTTGCACAGTTAGAGATTATGGCAAATTGGTCCTTTTGAAGAGCAGGGCCAGTCGTGAACGTTTTTAAGGCGTAAACAAACTGGCTTTTGTGTCTTAGCCCTTCATATTTTACAGGCCCTGTGCTGCAGGACTAAGATTTCCTCCCAAACAATGCCCAGAGACAACAAACCACCGTTCACATCATTTTACATCCTGATAATACCCAAACATACACACACAGACACGCACGCACGCACGCACACACACTCACACACACAGAGGTTATAGCCGCACAGTGTCAGATCACCACGCTTCACAAATAAGCGTGGAAAGACATCATCATGCCAAAACACAGCTCATTAAACACTATTAGCCAGCCATTTCAGCAAATTGAATCCCCTCTCGACTCCTCTGGTTAGCAAACAGCTTTCGGGTCACAGCTAAAGTGGAGAGGAAAAGCCGAGCAAAAATGAGACTGGGGGGTGGGGATGGGGGCTCGTCGTCTCCTAATGGGGCTTGTGGGATGTGGATCAGATGTTCGGCTGTTGTTAATGATCACAGGGCAAGTCTGGCATATAATCATAAAAGTGGGGCCCTCAGGGGTGGGCGGAGGTGGAAGTGGAGGTGGCGTCGAGGAAGCCGGTGTTGTGTTGAAATAGGCTGCTTCATCGAGATGAGCTACTAATTGGTTATTAGCATCAGGGCCACTGACAGCTTTGGCTGGGCCTGGGACAAAGTCACATGAACCCCCCCCCCCCCCACACACACACACACACACTCAAAAAATTCAATGCAATCGGGACCCAATTCTGGGCCCGGGACAGCTGACCCCTTTGTCCTTCCCTGTCGGCTTCTCTGGTTAGCATAACACAAACCTTAACGCAAATCCCAAGGGGTGCTACAGTAGCCTAGTGCGTCGTAATGGCTTGGTAGCGTAGATCGATGTTTAGCTCATATCGGCACAACACCGGCTTAGCCATCACAACTCACTAAATACCGCTCAGGTCGTCTTTCCTAGCGCGATGTGAGATGCGCGTAATGGGGGGAAAAAGAGCATCAGCTCAGCCAACTGAACGGATATATTATATGTGTTGGGGCTGGCTGGGGGGTTTTAAAAGAGAAGAAGCAGGTGTATTTTTTTGGAATTAAGAAAACTAATTGCATTTTGATTTTCCAAGTGTGACCAATGAAATTAATGCTGAATTGCCCCCTTCTCAACACGTAATGAACCGCGAAATGTTATAACAAATCAAATTTGTCTTAAAAAGTGCCACACTGGGAAGTTAGTCAGCAGCTGTAAAGGCCAATGCATATGCTGTGGATTTTGTGTGTGTGTGTGTGTGTGTGTGTGTGTGTGTGTGTGTGTGTGTGTGTGTGTGTGTGTGTGTGTGTGTGTGTGTGTGTGTGTGTGTGTGTGTGTGTGTGTGTGTGTTGTTGACTTGGGGAGAAGTTGCAGTGTACAGGGGGAAAAAAGCAATTACACATCAGAAACTGACAAAATGGTGCTTTCATCCAGCAGAAAAAAGGGGGGAAATGAATGCTGATGCAGTGTACTTGAGCAGCTTATACATGCAGATAATCTCTGGACTCAGGACCCAAGAGTTGATGAAAGGGTACAGTTGCATTAGTTGCAAAGAGGCAGGTCCCGTGTCAGCCATTTCCTCCAAGTAAATACACAAGAGTGCGAAACCAATACTCTAACTGCTGTGCAGGCTTCATCATATAAGCAAGCCACGCAGTCGTCTGATCTATCTGCGCCATTCAATCCCCCCACTTGAATAGCTTAGATGACGGCCAAGGTCTCCCGAATTTGGTGCTATTAAAAAACGCACGTCAAAAAAACGGATGTTGTAGACACATTTTAGATACGTTTCTACGGGCACAAACATGCCTACAAGGCGTGTTTAGCAATAGGAGGGGTGCTTCAGATGCACCTCTTGATGACGTCAGTGTGGCTCCCTGCGGACGTGTTCTCTGGACAGACTAGTCAGCGCCACAGAGGGCTCTGAACACTCAGCCGAGCGCTGCTGGTGTTAGTCATAGCCATGGCTGGATTGGCCACAAGGCATACAGGACATTTGCCCGGCGGGCTGTTGATTATTTTTAGCCTGTTCCTCCACTCAACGTAGTGGTGTCAGTCCTCATGCCGCTGCAGCTGACCCGTCTTGAGTCAAATTTAAATATTCATTTTTGCCTGTTGTGGTCAAAATAGCGCGTAATAGATGACTACAAACATTGCCACAGGCTTCAATGTCTCTCTCAATGTTTGGCAGACCAGTCTTGGCTGGAAAAAAATGCACCCACTATTGATAGCTTTAAATCTAGACTCAAGACAAAGCTGTTCTCAGATGCTTTCCCCTAGCTCAAATTCTTTTTTTTTATGTTTATTTTATTTTTTATTTTATTATTATCATTTTACCTTATGTTTTATCTTAATGTTTTAAATGTTCTTTGACTCTAATATAATTCCTTATTTCTTCCATGTTTCCTTTCTTTTTTTGCATTTGTTAATCTTGTGAAGCACATGGAGTTGCACCTGTGTATGAAATGCGCTATACAAATAAACTTGCCTTGCCTTGCCTTGGCCGAAAATGCCCTGTCTGGTTTTTTTGTCCCCGTCCAGCCCTGGTCATAGCCCACTAAATAGGATTGCTGTGGACATCAAGCACCACGGAGGAGCCTTAATGCCCAGGCTACTGCCTCAAATTGACGCCATTGGCTAACTTGTTTTTTTCATCACAACACCTGCTAAGGAGGAGAGGAGAGGACCGGAAAGCACATTGCAAGCATATAGGCTACAGTACATACAAGGCGCTGTTCAAATTAGCTGTCGGTTCAAACCTGCACGACAGCTCGTGGAATTAACCCATTGATGCCTAAAGCACCTGCAAAAAAAGCCTGTTGAATGCCTAAGCCCTTGTTGGGAAAGTTGCCCTCAGCCTATAAAAAGCTAAATATCTTAGCCTCTGATGCACATAAAAACAGGAAATAAATAGCATTTAAACCCTGAGACCTTCTTGCATTAGAATGTGTTCAGCTGTAACATACCCACATTTTTATTAGAAAAAAAACTAAAATCTCAAGAGCCTGAATGCAGTGTATGTGTCTCCAGGCACCAAAGGTCAAACAACATATACGAATCATCAGGCTAAAATGGGTTAAAGGGTGCAGAGAGAGTCATGAGTCATAGAGAGAGCAGAACAGACAGTGGATTCAGGGTCTGGAGTGTGGATTTTAGATATTTCAAACGCTTACACCCCTGTGGGGCTTCATACAGTAGTAGGCGCTGGAAAAAAAATGTGCAGAGATGATCTGAGTGGCAAAGTGCAGTTGTTCCGTTCATGTAGTAGGACTTGCGTCTTTCTTCCGTGCAAGGGGAGGAATACATGATGAGTAACCCTCTGGCCCATCATGTATGTCGAGTACATTATAAGTATACACAGTCAGTGTGAAAAGGTTTGGGTACTGTATTCCACTGCATTCTCATTTTTCATGCACATGTGTAGCCACATACAGCTGTTTATACAAGGACTAATATGAAGCTACAAAAACCTGACTTGGGGATTGACTGTTACTGTAGGAAAAAAGGTCACAGCCAATACTTCAAGGGGGGCATGGGGATTAACGGATTTAAGGGTATCTGTGCTTTGGCACGAAGGTAAATGGTTAATCCACATTCCGACATAAATGATGAATTGCATGAATGTTACATAACAACAACTCTGAAGTTCATTGCCATCTGCAACGTGTCTTACACCTGATTTAAATACCAATTAGCGTGGTAGCTTAGCGTTCTGATCATAAAACAATGTCTCCAACATACTGGATTCGTCATTTCTGTGCATGAAAGGTGGTAGAAAACTTAAAATGTATTAATAACTCTACATTCTAAATACATTTAAAATAGTTTATTTTATCAATTTATTCTTTTTCCACTCTGTTATTGGCTACAAAAAAGTTGGTTGTAGCCTTCCACAGTGGGGACATGAACCACAACTTCCAACAATAAGAAACCTCTAGCATTGTCCAAATGTCCCTGGGAAGTGGGGTCTTGTATGTCTGCAACAGTTTGTCTATTTCTGCATTAGAAAAGGAGGAAGGAAGAAGACCGGTGAAGATTGGACTGCCAAGACCACCAATTTATAAGTTGATTCCATGTTTTATATATACACAGTATATAAGAAAAAAATACAAAATGAGGGTCAAGTGGTGAAGATGGTTGCCAATACACTTTTTTTCTTTTAGAGTTTACATTTGGTGATGAAACTGTAACTGTTATCTTTGAAAGTCTGATCCAAGAGATTTTAGATAACCACACACAGGGAACGATTACCGCACACAGGGAAAGATTAAGATGTTTTGTAACTTCAATTTGAACAATAGCCTATCATGTCCACTTAGAATTCATAGGCCTACTGCCTAAAGCCATTTGAAGATGGGAGCAGGTTTACAGGGGCTTGTTTTCATAGGATGCGTTTAACATAAATGTCCAATTTGACAAGTCAAGTCAGCTTTTATTGTCACTTTCTTCATATGCCCAAGTCACACAAGGAAATGAAATTACGTTTTCTCTCTATACCATGCCAGGACATAGACACACAAGACTGACGTTTTACAGACTAACATAAAGTGCAAGACAGGACAGGTAACAGTGATGGACTAGCCTGGGAACTCCCATACTGCCTTTAGTTCTACACAATCGTTTCGATCTGAAAGACAGTCTGGCGAGGATGACTCATAACGTCCAAGATCATGGGCCCAGTGTCATAATGGCCAAGCATTCCGACCTTTACAGTTTCTCTGCCCAATCAGAGAGCAGGGCAGTGTGTCATAATAGCCAAGTATTCCGGCCCCTACGGATTTTATAATAGGCAACTCCCCAGACCCAATCTCACTTGTGATTAGGTCTGGTGTTAACCAGGCAAGTGATGGACTGGTAACAATACGTGATCAATAATAAATACTATTATACAATTATACTACTTTAAATGCAACTATTTATCAACTGTCGGACGTCTGAACATCGTCGCGGATGCCTGGCTGTCGAAGATCCAGCACGTAGCCTACGGCCTTTCAGCTGCACTAGCGCGTGCCCTCTGCTGTGGCTGCTCCACACCTGCTATTTGGGGGACGCCTGCCACTTACATCGCTGTTCCGGGAGGTCTGCATGTAGGAGCCATAATTACTTTCTTTATATTTTTTGTTTTCATTTTGGTATCCTCATTATGCTGATTGGTTCACTTTAATTTGTGTTTTTTGTTTATTGGTTATCGTAGACATGGGTGTGGCGCTGGGCATGTGTGGTGCATAATGGAAGGCCTTTAATTAGTGCCCACCTGGCACCTGCGCTCTAGTTCAGTTTGGCGTGGGGTGAGCATGGGGGAAGGCCATCCTTTTGTGTACCGCACTGCACTTTGCACATCGCATGGACTAACTCAAAAACTCTGTTAACCTGGAATAATTGCTCTGCCTTGCATCCGAAAGACTATTGGGGTCTAAAGACTATTGGAGTCTCGTTGTGATATGGTGAGCAATAAATGAAGAAACAGAGTTAACCGTGTGGACATTACATAATTGGAGTGCGCGTAAGACAAGTTAATTTTCCCCAGTTTAGCCCACCGCGGTGCTGAACAAATTGGTATTGGATTTAGCCGCAATACTGCGGGTGGAGTGTCGTTGAGCCAGCTTGGCTGCTGGAGTCACCAGCCACCACACCTCCTCTCAGCCTCGGCGTCTCCGCGGACCCGGCCATGGCGGCTTGCAACGCTGCCAGCGCGATCGCCTCTCTCCCTCACCCATGGTGTCTCTGCAGCTCCGTCCGTGGCGTTTCATCGCCCTTCTATGAAACTTCACCTGCTTGTTTCGGCTGTCTCCCTCAACCGAACTTGCCGCCACAATGGGAGGCTCTGGATTTTCGGAATCCCCAGGCCATTTCACCGCCGCCCCCATCATGGATTTGCCAACTTCACCACACCGTAGGCCTACAGCTCCCACTTCTATGGACATAACCTTCCATACCGTCTGTTTTGTTCTGTTGAGTCTCAGTATGTCTTTGTAATGTTGTTTTTTTTATTTTATGTTATATGTAAAGCCTCCTTGAGTGCCATGAAAAGCGCTATATATAACTCATGTATTATTATTATTAAATACAGTACAAATGAACATGTGTACAATTGTAGTGAGCAGGTGGAAGGGTAACATTGTTTAGCCCTTGCCATCACTTCATCTCCACCATGTGTATTCAAATTTTTGTCCTGCTATTTCTCAGACAGGTTATAGATCAGGGGTGGCCAACCAGTCAGAGACCAAGAGCCACATTTTGTAATGTGTCATAGCAAAGAGCCACATCGGCACACAAACATCACACGGGCATATAAACATGCACACACCCACCAACATGGGCATCACCCATCCTTCTCGCACCACAGACCAGCATACACAACAACACATGGGCATGAACATCAGCCATCTCTTCCTTTCTCCCACAGACACACACAGACACACACACACACACACACACACACACACACACACACACACACACACACACACACACACACACACACACACACACACACACACACACACACACACACACACACACAAACTGTCAGATTGATGTTACACTCCAACTTAATGGCCTGACTACAAGACAATCCTGAATATAAGATGACACCCCCCTTTTTTTTTACTGCTTCAATTTTTTTGGGGAAAGAGCTTTTTCAAGATAAAATGTTGTTTTACATAAGAAGACAAGGGTACACAGATCAAAAGTATGTTAATAAATTCTTTCATATTTCAATAAAACACGTTTCACAGCATAATATCCATGAGCACTCTTTATAACAGAGCACGAAGTAACGCGCCACAAAGACTATCCGCCTCTCTTAGCTCATTCGGGGGTTAGGCGCACAGGCACCGCATTCTTGCGCACAGATCATCATTGGATGTCTGACGACAACACCCAAAGTTAACAAGGTGGTTCTTCAAATTGCCGTTCATTTTCCACATTAATGTTTCAGCGGGTGATGACAGGGGGCCAGGGGTAAAATCAAAGTTTCTTTTTGAGACTAAACTGAGCGCGGACAAGCGACAAGTCGATTGAAATTGTTTCCCACCTGCACGCTGTCTGCCCGCGCCGCTTTGACAATGATAGACCACGGCCGACATTCACCGCGAAAACCAGGATAGAACATTATTTTTAGTCATTATTTTTGTCTATAGCCCGTGACGATTTTAAACTAAAAACACAATTTCACTTTTGGGTCAATAGCCATGAACACTCCTCCTAACAGAGCGCAGAGATGGCTACGCAGGACAGAGATTCTCGGCGCATCTCTGCTCCAGACGCCTTTCTCTTCATATCATTTGCACATTTATAACCGCCATATCCGAGCAATAGAATCCACAAATATGGACAGCACATTTCTTGACCTTATTTAGGAGTGATGGCCAAATCTTTCAGGTTAAAACATTTTTGCCGCTATTTTGTCTAGTCAGCGAAAGACGCGTTCACTTTTTAAAGCGTTATTTTTAGAACATAGGCTTAGGCCTAAATCACGTCTTGTATTTGCAGTAACAAATGTCACACACCAACGTGGTCATTCAGGACACATTTAGGCAAGGCCTACTACAGTACCAAGACTACAGGGCACTTATTTGCCATAGTTCTAATCAACTTTGTGTGCGCAATTCCAATGGATATTGCCTATTGGACATAAACACAAACTTGGACATGGACGCAAGAGCCGCAAGACACCAGGCAAAGAGCCGCATGCGGCTCGAGAGCCGCGGGTTAGCCACCTATGGTATAGAGGGTGAAGGCATGAAGCGGCAGCTGCTAAAGGATAACAATAATTAACAATTTTTCCAACATGAAACACCACCCATAATCAAGATCTTGCATACATTACTATGTTGGTAAACAAAAGTGTTGAGATCATAAAAAAACAACCTTTTTTTAAGTTTTAAGTTTCATGCAAAGAGATATCAATCTTAAGCTTTTTCATTACTCTTCGCGTGTTTCAAAAATGCAGGATAATGCTTTGCAAAACTGGGTGTATGGACAAAACAGGATGTGAGTGGATATTAAACACGTCACAGAAAATCACACTTGCACAGGATTAATATTAAGCCTTGTCTTTTCAGAGGCGGTAAAAGTCATTGCATGTTACCTGTGATGTTTACTGACATGGCGTGTTCACATGGGACTCATTTTCCTGGTAATAATTACTTAACCACAGGTGACCACATGAAGTGAATCCAGTCCAAATGGGGAATACAATGATCAAAGAGGGGAAACATTTTGGGGGAAAAAATATTTAAAGCTGAATAGACATTTCAAACAGCCAATGTACCCAAACATCTCAATAAAGATTAGCCATGTGTGCACAAAGAGCACCTGGTGGGTTTCACATTCCATATTGGATTTCACTGAATCGATCGTATTGTTTTGGTCCTGTGGGACCCCCAGATTACTAGCCTGATAAACCAGCCTAAATGTGACACTGGATACGTAATTTAGTCTGGCCCCGCTGAACGATACATCCGAAGATTGTTGATGAGAACAACCCGTTGTTTTTCAAACCGTGTCTGTGCCTATAGGCCGGTGCTCTGACCAATCAGTGATTTTTCTCGTTGATGTGCTTTCCCAACGTTGCGAGCTTTGTCGTCACTCCCTCAAAACCCTGCCCGCTTTGATTCAAAACAAATTCAAAACAAATCTCTGCGTTGTGATTGGTTTGCCAGACTCGGGGCACAGTGTTCAAAATGTTCGACCGATCCGAAGCCAGGCGACCACTCGCAGCCGAAAAATGTTGGCGTGCAGCGAGTGGCGCTGGTTTACCAGGCTACCAGATTACAGTTGATCTCTCAAATTGAGAAATACAGGTGCATCAATTTCAATTCTATACTAGGCCTATTGCTAAAATTCATTTACTTGAAGTTAAATTATTGTTTTCATCAATGACCATAAAGCAAGCCAAAAAGAAAGCTGCTTTTTGTTAAGATAATGTCCAATACCCGTCAAATACACATGCAGGGATGCCGACAGGGGGGAACAAAGGGGTCAGTTGTCGCGGGCCCTGGAATTGGGTCCTAATTGCATTAGATGTATTGGATGGGGGGCCCTTTCAGATTACTTTGTCCTGGGCCCAACCAAAGCTGTCAGCGGCCCTGACACATGTACAACACAAAATGCGATGAAATAGACTTGCAGCACAATACAAAATGCAAATGAGCTGAACAGCTATACAAGAGCTATACAAGAGACCAGCAGTAGTGTACGCCATTAGTATTATTAAGAACTGAGACGAGGACAGCGGTGTCCTTAGGATGTGGAGACAGCTTTTCATCTAATGCTTTATGAAAACCAGACAAAAGTCCTGATGGAGAGCACTGCTTTCAGCAATGGTAAAAAAGGACAATGTTTCAGGGCTTAGCTGATTCTGGTAAGCCCCGAAAACTGCTTTGATAATTTACATAAATGATTTTTCAAGTATTTGTGATAGACTGATTCAGATGATAAGGCATGCTCCATGATCTTTTTTTATTTTTATTTTTTGCCTTCAAAAGAGAGTGCTGGATTATGTTGCAATTTTTCTTCCTCGAGCAGAGATGACCTGTTTCATCATCAAACATTTTACCTGTTCCATCAGAACCGTTTTGTCTATTTCCATTTTGTCTACTTCATCATCGGTTCGCACACCGTGACAGTAGGATTCAGAGAGCAGGAAGATGAAGCCAGTATATTCACCCTGTATTACCAGCAGGGCGTCAACAGACCTCAGTGTACCCTCACACACTCAAGCCAGTACAGCTGTGTACCCTCACACACTCAAGCCAGTACAGCTGTGTACCCTCACACATTCAAGCTGTGGTGTAGTCTACTTTTTTATGGTGGGTATACTGTGTATTTGAGCATTTTTTGAAGTGGGTATACTGTATATATTTGTGCTATTCAAAACAATGGATCAATCAATTTTAAGGGGGTATACTGAAATCCCTGAAATTTAGAAGTGGGCATACTCCGTATACCCGCGTTCTATGTAGACTACACCACTGCACTCAAGCCAGTACAGCTTTGTACCCTCACACACTCAAACCAGTACAGCTTTGCAATCCTGTAGTGTAACAAATTGAAATATTTAATATCCAGACTGCAGTGTGGATTCCCATACTTTTAAATTTTTTGTAAAGATTTTTTTTGTCTTTTTCGACTTCATTTGACAGGACAGTATGAGACGTAGACCAGAAGCGAATAGGGAGAGAGATGGGGAGGGGTCAGGAATCGAACCCGGGTCAGCCGCATGGCAGGCGAGTGCCTTACAGGGCCTCCCTGTACTTTTTCTTCTGTTCCTTGGCTACACTCTCAGACCTCATGCCTGAACTCCAGCACAAGAGTTTCAAGGTACAGAAAAGTACAGCTCCACCTTACAAATCACACAAAATGAACCTGACCAGTTGGAAAAAATCGGAGTATGCGGATGTGCGTTCCTGTATTGGCCTCAGTACGCATGCAGGCCTACCCATGAATAATTCAAGCATTTAAATCTTGCCAATAACACACAAACATTACAATTAGCGTAAACAGAGGATATGATCACACTGTAAATACATGCTCAGAAATACAAAGAGCAAATTTACATACAAATGATGTCCTAACCTTATAAATACAAATGAAAGAAATTGGAAGCATTACACCTGCCCTTTTGTATAGACTGCGTTCTATAAAAGAGCAAAGTCTCCTTTGGGCCTTTCGAACGAAACAGCTCCTTGAGAAAGCAATGTGGTCGTAAAATAAATATTACAGCTAACTGGAAGTCACCTAAGCAAAGACTACTGTTCACTCCTCAATAATAGTGCATGCACACACTCACTTGACAGCTTTCAAAAATATTTCAAAATACTCTAAGTGAAGATGGCATTCAATATCGACCATGGTGGAGTCCTCTCACTGGGAGAAGAAAATGGCTCGTTTTTGACAAGCGAAAGTTGAATATAGGCAGCCATCAATAAAAGAACATTTACACCCCGTTCAGTTTCGCAGGTTAGGTCGGACCAAGCTTTTTAATACCCTACAGAATCGAGTACGTGTCCTTGGTTTTTATTTCTATATTTATTTTCAAAAACTAAACGGATGCCACAACAAGGGGGCCTCTGAAATGACAGGCTCATATCAAAATCTTGAGAGACTGCCGTGCGGGGCCCATTTGATTTCCAACCCCCCCCCCCCTCCCTCCCCCCTAAGGGATGAAATGATGACATTCAGGAGCCTGTTTGCGGTGGCTGCTGATGTCTGGAGCCTCCAGCCTGACACCCCCATAAATCAGGGTGACTTTGCTCAGTCAGACTAATGGGAGGCAAAACAGAAGATTAATATGGCTCAAGGTTTTGATAAAGGTTAATTTGGTAAAAGTATGCATCCGTTTGAGGCAATTACCACCCGTGATCCGGGAGCTACCTGCAGAATTAGGGTTGCCATGGAGACCAAAGGAACTGGTAATGGGAATGTTTCCCCTGCATGACAGCGTCTCGGATTTAGTCATTACCCCTTCTATTTACCAATCCAAAACCCACACACAAGCAAGAGTGGAAAACGAAAAACAGGGGCCATCCACCTGGCCACATCAAAACAACACGCGCCACTACGGCTGAGGCCATCCTGTAACTATACCACTACCCCATTACGATACAAAGGCCATGATGACATACAGTATGCATTAAGATGGTCATTGTGAATAATTTTAATGTCAATTTAAATTTAAAAGGAGAACACTGGCTGCTGGTGATAAAGTGAGCTTTTAGGCTTCCAAGCATTTTCAAACCGGTATCAACACAACAGAAGCTGCATTATACTGTACATACTGACATGGGCCTAAATAATGCGTCACAATACTATACTGTATGTATCAAAATCCTTTTTTTTCTCCAGTAAAACTTTTCCTGTCCAGGTGAGCCCCACTTGCATTTATGGTCATAAATACTTCCTTTTACCTTATTTTTCTCTTTAAATTGGATGTTTGCACCTTGCAAGCAATACAACCTTGGGCTAGTCATGAATGGGAAAATACTCTCCAATGGATAATACAGCTCTATTTCAAGATCAAGCTGCTTTTGAAGATTGCCAAGACAGAGTAGGAAATGGCAGCGATGAATGAGGACTTTATGAAATGCAAGGAGGACCTGGTCAAGCAGGAGACCAATGGAGGAGAGCAGGAGGACGAGACGGTCTCTGTGTTACGAGAGAAGAGTGACCTGCTCCTTCAGATCCAGATATGCACACACGCACGCACGCACACACACGTGCACACGCACACGCACGCGGACGGACACACACACACACACGTGCACATGCACGCGCGCACACGCACACGCACACGCACACGCACACACACACACACACGCACACGCACACGCACACGCACACACACACACACACAGGCTGGTGCTCAGCCCTTTTACTTGAACCTTTGTGTATTTTCCCGGAGATGCAGAGAGGGTATCACCCATTTTTTCAATGACGACGAGGTACAGTAAAAACGATACCTACGTAGTGGAAACGAGTCACCGCTGAAGGTAAGTCTGGCTGCTATAACACTTATTGAAAGGGATTTAAAAAAACTGGAAATGCACTCAGGAAGTGCAGACCTCGTCCAAGGAAGCTGTTCCCGCAATGGTGAAGAATCTTTTAAAAAAACTCCTGGATCCGGATTGTGAAAATGTCGTCAAAATCCATACATAAAATTTTGAGTTACCCTACTGACAGACAAGCCAACGCAACTGAAAACATAACCTCCTTGGTGGAGGTAAAAAAAAACAAAAAAAACACAGAAGGACATGGGTTAGTCCATGTGGGTGTATAGGGCATTTGCAAACAACCTCCATGTCAGGGTGGGCCCCATCAATAATCAGTAATAATCAGGGGCATACATTAGGTACGCGTGTATATGTGATAAAAGTATGAGGGCTCATCATGTTACATTATGCATCACCTGAAGAACACACACACACGCGCACACACACACACACGCACTTTAACACTAAACCCCTTCAAGGCAGGGTGGAAATTAATCAGGAAACACACACACACACGCACGCACACACGCACAAAACAGACACAGGCGTGCATAAACGCACGCACGCACACAGACACAGACGTACACGTGCACACACAGCACTCCAAGGTCACAACAATGGGAGTCAAGAGAGGGTAACTGATCTGCTGCGCTTGTGAGGACATCAATAGCCTCCTGTGAGCTTATGAAGATTTTGGATAATTGAATGTTTCTCTATCCTCTGCAAACTAATAACGGGGGAGACTATGGGGAGAGAACAGCGAGCGGCACCGGTGGCCAGGGCCGCTGACAGCTTTGGCAGGGCCCGGGACAAAGACATCTGAAAGGGCCCCGAACCAAATCAATGCAATGTAATGAGGACCCAATTATGGGCCCCCTTTCTCCCTGGGCCCGGGAGAAGTGACCCCTTTGCCCCCCCCCCCCTGTCTGCTTCCCTTGCGATGGCGATGATGGCGGTGGCAGTGGCGCAATGTGCTCTGCCAGCAACGACACCAGACGAGAGGAGGGGAAGAGAAGAGGGTGGTGGGAGAAGAGAGAGAGAAAAGAAATCATCATATTGGGATTATTGAAGCCTTCCAGGGTTTTGTTTTGCCCCCCTGCTAAATGACTGCATTAATCATAGGCTGGCTAAATTACCTCCTCCTGAGACACAGAAAACTGGCAAAACGTCGCAACAGAGACATCACCATCACCATCACCATCCCCATCCCGAGAAGCTCCTCCCGAGGAGATGTCAGCGAGCAAATTGAAAAATGTAACTTCTGATAAAGCATGCCAGTACTCAAAGGGAATGAATGCTTGATGATAGATTTGCAGCAGGGGAAAAAATACACCTTGTATTCAAATAGGAACTGAAATGAGACAAAAGTACACAAAACTGGGGAAACCACAAAAGGTTCCTATGTATAAAAACCTTGGTAACACTTTATTTTAGGGATACGTGTATTAGCACTAATACATGCAATGTGCCTGTATAAGTAACTTGTAAGGCATGTACAAAGCAAAATCAAACATTTGTTAGCCATGTATTCGCAAATGTCTTGTTCATGCACAATAAGGGATTTATTATAAATTTAACCTTAGTAAGGAACTTTTGTATTCATTAGTGCTAATAGATGTATCCCTAAAATAAAGTGTTACCAAAACCTTTACCATGATGATAGAACAAATGTTAGAGTAGAATATGAGTAGAATATGAGTAGAATAGACGGTGAATAGTGCTTTACAGTGCTTCCATGCAAGGTACAGCACTGTTATATACTGTATGGCAGTGGTTCTCAAACCTTTTGTGTGAAGTACCACCCGAGAAAATATTTAGCTCTCCGAGAACCACCTTGACAACCAACATTAGAATATCGCAACAAAGGCCTTCCATATTCACTTTTGCTAGTCAATACAGGAGAGGTTCATAGCGGTATCAACAGCTACCGTCACATTCAGTGCAAGTTTGTTTTTAAATTTCTTGCTTGCCTAGTATTATTCTGCATTTATGTTTTCTGATTCATTCAGTTCAATATTACAAAATGTGAGACCAAAGACACATTTTCGACTGCAACAACTTGATCAGCCTTCAAATCAATGCACAAAAAATGAATTCTTCCAAGTACCACCAGAGATGTCTCAAGTACCACCAGTGGTACACGTACCACAGTTTGAGCACCACTGCTGTATGGTATATAGAAATGTCATGCTGGAGAGACTTAGAGAATTAGAACATCTTGGGTGAATTACTTTTTATTCTGGTGTTGTTTCCATGTTCCTCAGTGCCCACTAGTTTGTAGACAAGGTACACATTTCAAACACAAGGTTATCTGTGTGTGTACCATATGTGTGTGTGTGTACTGCATGTGTGAGTGTGTGTATGTGTGCTTGAGTAGGCCTATGTGTCTGAGAGAGAGAGAGAGAGAGAGAGAGAGAGAGAGAGAGAGAGAGAGAGAGAGAGAGAGAGAGAGAGAGAGAGAGAGAGAGAGAGAGAGAGAGAGAGAGAGAGAGAGAGAGAGAGAGAGAGAGAGAGAGAGAGAGACAGAGAGACAGAGAGAGAGAGAAAGAGAAAGCAAGAGACTGTAAGACTGTGCGTCTGTATGTGTGCATGTGTGTAAAAAAGACAGACAGGCGGGGAGTAAAAACACATGTATGTGCGGTGTACATGCATGCATATGCCTGTGGGGAAACAACGCCTAGTTGTTTTTTTTTTCTTCCTGGGCATCAATTAGACCTGCTTGATGAACACAGAATGACAATAAACATGAATAATCTAGAGACCAATTACTCTGGCGTGGGGCTACAAGGTCATGGAAAATAAATGTTTTCCCACAGGCATTGGCTGCCTCTCTCTACTCTCTGCCCTCCTGTGCCTCCAACACAGAGGCAGCACGGCACGACACATTCGCTCTTAAATTCAGCGTACGTAGCTCGAGCAGCAAAGAAAGCAAGATTTACCTCAGGGCAGTGAAGCGACAGGCAACAGATCCCGACCTCTTGGCTCTTCCTTCCTGCTGCCTTGTTTGTAGACAGAGGAAACAAGAGTGTCGTCTAGTTAGTGAAACAAACATTGCGGAGGCACAATGTTCAAGGGGCGTTCTGGGGTAGCAATTTTGAAAATGGGTTCCTCTCTTAGCTACTTAGTGTAGCGCATTCTGAAAATAATAATTGAAGTTTATTCACGATGCCATTGTGATCCGGAGCCAATTGTGTTGTATTCCCCAAGCATTATTCAAAATTATATGCTGGGTACATACCATGCAGATAGGCACTTTTAAATTCCCCTTTGCATTTGTCTACACAAGGCGGAACACGTACTGCTGTGCAGTGCTACAGTACGAGGGCAGCATTCTAGTCTCTTCCCCTGCGCTAATGCAAAGCAACACCAGCGAGCTCACAACAGAGCAAAGTTACCTTTCAAGATTTCAACACTTCTGCACAACACAAGCCAGTGTATACCCTTTGATTGTTAATCGTAAATATATTTAGCCATTCAAAAAAAAAGCTAAATTGATTTTCTTTCCCCAAACTTTATCTTCACAGATGTGACTCCATTAAGTCTGCAGAGTTTTAATTAAACTCCCCACACTCGCGAGCGTCCGCTGATAAAGTCTTCACAACTCAACGCCCGTCAGCCACCACTGCAGCTGCAGCGGTAGCAGAGGTGGAGAGAGAGAGAGAGGGAGATCGGCACAGAAAGGTTATTTACACATGGCAGAGAGAAGAGAGGCGATGTGCTTCAATGAACACCTATCAGTCATTAATTAGAAATAGACTGCTAACAAATATAACCATAAACTCCTGTGACAAACCTTAGTGAAGGCGCTAGGTGAGGCCGAGAGTGAGACCGTGAGAAAGAGGCTGAAACTGGGAGAGAGAAATACACACACACGCTCCAGCTCGCTCCAACCGTATCTCACGCCTTTCGTAAAGTCTTCACGAAAAAAATAGAGTAATTTTCGTGGTGCATTTACGTTATTGCCCGCCTTTCGTAAAGTCTTCACGAAAATAATAGATTAATTTTCACGCTGCCTATTCACTTGAATTGCCCGACTGTTGCCTAGCGACCCACTAGTTTGATGCCCTTTCGGTAGCCTACCATCACATGGTAATCAAACATTTCAAACAAGCAATTTAGGGTTAGGTTTAGGGTCAAGGTTAGGGTTAAGGTTAGGGTTAAGGTTAGGGTTAGGTTTAGGGTTAAGGTTAGGGTTAGGTTTAGGTTTAGGGTTAAGGTTAGGGTTAAGGTTAGGGTTAGGGTTAGGTTTAGGTTTAAGTAGGGTTAAGGTTAGGGTTAGGTTTAGGTTTAGGGTTAAGGTTAGGGTTAGGTTTAGGGTTAAGTAGGGTTAAGGTTAGGGTTAGGTTTAGGTTTAGGTTTAGGGGTCATAAGGCGTAAGTACCGAAAGGGCGTCAACTTAGTGAGTCCTGAGTGTATCAGCAGTGTTCTGTCAGCACCCCCTCCCCGCCCCTGCAGACGTTTGGATAACCATAGCAGCAGTGGGGCAATTCAAGTGAATAGGCAGCGTGAAAATTAATCTATTATTTTCGTGAAGACTTTACAAAAGGCGGGCAATAACGTGAATGCACCACGAAAATTACTCTATTTTTTTCGTGAAGACTTTACGAAAGGCGTGAGATACGGCTCCACACACGCACGCGCGCAAAGGCACATATATAATAAACACACTATATTACCAAAATGATTCGCTTACCCATCCAAATGATGAGAATCATGGTGTCCTACTCACTTGGCATGGCCACAGATGTGTAAAAACAAGCACCTGGGGATGCGGACTGTTTTTAAAAAGATTTGTGACAGAATGGGCTGTTCTCAGGAGCTCAGTGAATTCCAGCGTGGAACTGTCATACTAGGACGCCACCTGTGCAGCAAATCCAGTCCTGAAATGTCCACGCTCCTAATTATCCCACAACCCACCGTCAGCTTTATTATAAGAACATGTTTGGGAACAACAGCAACTCAGAAGAAGCGGTAGGCCACGTAAACTGATGGGAGAGGGGTCATCGAACGCTAAGGTGCATAGTGCAAAGAGGCCACCGACTTTCTGCACAGTCAAACACAAGCTCCAAACTTCATGTGACCTTCAGATTAGCACCAAGTGCAGTACAGTACGCACAGAGCGTCATGGAATGAGTTTCCATGGCCAAGCACTTGCATCCAAGAGATCAGCCTGATCTCCAAAAATTCTGTGCTCCTGGACACGGATGTTAAGGACACGAAATCCGTGTCCAGGAGCACGGATTTTGGCAAAATTCCGTGCTCCTGGACACGGAATTGTTTTCCGTGCTCCTGGACACGGAATTGTTTTCCGTGATGGGCACACGGAAGTTCTGTAGGCTATTACCTCAGCACTGTGTTAATTCTATCATTAGAAAATACATACCAAATGCTAATCCTAAACAAAATAATGCTATAGCAATTTAAGTTGTGCCCTGACCAAAACATTCCCTAACCTTAACCTGTCATTAAAGACATATTTTTGAGAAATACCTTTTCCAGTTGGTTGCTAGGCTATCAAACTCATATAGGCCTAATGAATGAAAGAAAACTAGCTGTGCCCAGACCAAAACAATCCCTAACCCTAACCTGTCAGTAAGAAATGTTTTTTTGAGACAAAATATTTGAAATTAGAAAAATCCTGAGAAAACACAAGACTGTGGAAATAGCCTATAGAAAGCACTTCAAACAATTCCGTGTCCAGGAGCACGGAAAACAATTCCGTGTCCAGGAGCACGGAATTTTGGCAAAATCCGTGCTCCTGGACACAGATTTTGTGTCCTTAACATCCGTGTCTAGGAGCACAGATTTTTTGGAGATCATGTTGAAGAGATGCATCACCAAGTGCAATGCAAAGCTTCAGATGCATTGGGGTAAAGCAGTGTTTCCCAACCAGGGGTACGTGTACCACTAGAGGTACGCGAGCACACTGCAGGGGGTACTTGGAAAAATGCAACTTTAACAAATATATGGAGCTTAGTTACATTGGGATAGAGAAAGCGATATAGAACTTGACTTAGGGGGTACTCATGGCACAACGAAAAGGGTTGGGGGTACACAAGACAAAAAAGGTTCTGATGGGAAACACTGGGGTAAAGCATGCCCTCACTGGACTCTAGAGCGGTGGAGATACATTCTATGGAGTGACGAATCATTCTATTCCATCTGGCAGTCTGATGGATGAGTCAGGGGGTTACCAAGAGAACAATACATTTCGGACTGCACGTGTGAAAATTGGCTGAGGAGGAATTATGGTGTGGGGTTCTTTTTCAGGAGTTGGTCTTGGCCCCTTAGTTCCAGTGAAAAGAATGTTGAATGCTTCAGGATCCTAAAACATTTGACAAATCTACTCTCCCAACCTTGCGGGACCAGCATGGGACCCCTCCTCTTTCCAACATTACTGTGCACCATTACACAAAGCAAGGGCCATAAGGATATGGATGATGGAATCTGGTGTGGATGAACTTTACTGTCCCCCTGACCTGAATCTGATAGAATACCTTCGGGGGTAACACTTTATAATAATGTTCCTTAGTAAAGACTCAGTAAATAATTAACTAATGATGAATAAAACATTAACAAATGTTTTTATTATTAACTAAGCTTTATTAATGCTTTATAAGATATTTACAAATCATATCTGCAAGATTTTACACACCTTATAACAGAGTATTTTATTCATTTACAAGCAACTTGTAAATGTTTCATAAATATAAAATATTAACAAAGCATTTCCTAGTAATTTACAAGCATTTGTTTACATTTCCTAGTCATTTACAAACGTTTGTTAATGTTTTGTTCATCAATAGTTAATTATTTATTAAGTCTTTATAATGCTTTTTTGCATCCATTATTCTAAAGTGTTACCCCTTCGGGGTGAATTACAGTAGAGCAGAGCTTCTCAACTGGTGGGTCGCGACCCAAAAGTGGGTCACGGAGGGGTCATGGGTGGGTCGCGGAGCCTTGGTTTAAAAAAAAAAAACGTAATTCTGAAAAATAAAAAATCCAACTTTTCCTGCAACAATTTACAGCTTTTATTTTGATAGGCTAGTGAACTCTGTGTCATCTGTTGTCATAGATACAATCTGAATGTTTATGTGAGATAAATAGCGTGCCACCAGTCATTCGAGTCTTAGTTACATTTTGAGAATTGCATTGAATTGACTTGAACGCTAAAAAAATTGGGTCGCGACCGAATGAGAGTAGAAAATGGTGGGTCCCAAGACTGTTCCAGTTGAGAACCACTGCAGTAGAGAATGAGACCCAGGCCTACTCGACCAACATCAGTGTGTGACCTCACCAACGAACTTTGGGAAGAATGGTCAAAACATTTCTATAAACTATGTGAACAGCCTTCCTAGAAAAGTTGAAGCTGTAATAGCTGGAAAACGTGGGCCAACATTACTGTATATTGAACCCTATGGGTTACGAATGGGACAGCACTAAGTTCATACACGTACAGTATGTGAGTCTAGGCAGGTAAGCTAATACTTTTGGTAATATAGTGTGTATATACGTACGTAGAGAGAGAGAGCGAGAGAGAGAGAGAGAGAGAGAGAGAGAGAGAGAGAGAGAGAGAGAGAGAGAGAGAGAGAGAGAGAGAGAGAGAAAGAGAGTAAGAGAGTTCAGACAGATTCCAGGAGGAGAAATAAATTGAGCTGAGAGTGACCTGGAGAAGATGACAAAAAACAAGCTTTCAATGTTGCAATATAACAAAAAGTCGATTACCTGCAAGTTCCCTCCTGTTTCTGTCGTTGTGAGTAAATTCAGTCTGAAAGCTCAGTTGTGTCTGCATGCTGGAGCGCATCAAAGGCTGTTTTGGTGAAACAACTGCCATGGGGGGAAAAAATCCAGACTTTGTCAATGTATTATTCATGCTGTCAGAAAAAGCAAAACTGACTGATTACTTTATAGACAGAGGATAAAAGTCTGATAATAATTAATTATATATCATTAAATGTCGCACATTTTATTCCATACAACATGTTGCCATCCCTGGTGCTCACACATCTTTCTTAGATGCAAGACGGCTTTCCTCAGTAGACTTGCCTCATTATTTGACAAAGGCCTTTGACGGTATTAAAACACGTGTTGGCCTAAGATGAAGACTAGCACCCGGGCTTGTGATGAAACCTCATTGTGAATAAAACAGTGTTGTTTTTTTTGTAGACTCACAATGCTTAATGGCTTGTTTTCCCTGCGGAACTTAACGGCATTGTAACTGAAAATGTAGAAATGTGTCTCTAATGCCGCACAGGTTTTTAGTTTTTTTTAATAGGGGCGGGGAGCCCCAGTGCATTACCGTCAAGCAGGCCAGAAAAGCTTTGCTAGTGTGTGACAGGCAGGCAGGCGTCGTTCATGGCTGCTTCTGCTGCTGCTGCTGACTGAGGACAGATGTGTTTGAAACACTATAATCCCAAACAGAAAGGCTGTTGCTCACTGCTGCTCCTGCCTCTTTTTTTCCCTTTCTTCCTCCCCAATTCCTCTCTCTTAACACGTTAAAAGTGCAGGCTTTCCGAGCAGCCGCCCTGTTCTCCCTCCTTTCCTAACCCCCCCACCCCCAGTCTCTTGGGAACCATCGTCATGTTGGTGACATTTTACAAGCAAGAGCTATTTTAGGGCTTTCAAACACAGCCTTCGCATTGTTATTTTCCTCCTGTCATGTTTCTGAAACAACCAGACTGGCATCGCTAGACCCCTCCGCTCCGAGTATTTCCAGTGTGTGTGTGTGTGTGTGTGTGTGTGTGTGTGTGTGTGTGTGTGTGTGGGCGCGTGCACGCGCTGTAGTCTGGAAAGGGTCCTGCGGGATGCTTCCAAATATCTGAATATTGACCCGAATTCAATTTGAGGTGAATGGATCAGCGACAAACCAATCAAGGGATGCATTACCTGGAAGGCTGGTGATGCAGTGGCCGTCGTTAAATTTGCAATTACGCCTATTCATTTAGCAAAAGCCTTTACCCAAAGCAAATTACTGCACAGATTGCGTTTTCAAACAGTACGTTTCCCGTTTCCCTGGGAAGGTAACGTAGTGTGCAAACATTGTTAACACTGCTCGGCAGGAGCACAATAACAGATATCATTCTGAACCCTCACGCACTCCATCACTTACCATGCCCTGTAGACTGCACAAACACTTTTTCTGGAAGAATACACCCTAGAGTAGCATATTGCTAGTCCGACCAAGGGATTTATTGATTGGTGCACACCATAGAGAATAACTAACTTCGTGCTGAGTCATTGGAATAGCCTATCTGAAGTTAGTTCAGGAAAACTCTACATTCTGGGTTTGGTCATCATCATCGTGTGATATGTTGTATTCAGGAGCTACCATACTGTATGTAGGACTGCAAACTGCATTTTAAATCACCTGGCTCAAGCTGTGTAGTTCATACACAGATATTTTATTGGTTAAGTCTTCGGCCTCCTGACGAGTCCGGCTGATGGGAATCAGTTTTAAATATGTGGTGCTGAGTGGAAGTTCCTGAGGCCAGGGTGCCCATCACTGCATACCAATACAACTCTGACAGTGCAATATCAAACTTGCTTACTCGGGAAGTAACTTTATCATCTCATGAATCCCAATGTAGAAGTATACGATGAGACTGATAAACAATCTCAAAATGTGTGTTTCACTGGAACCACAATATCTAATTCCTTTGCTTTTTACCATGCACTTCATACAAGTATTCAATTTAGACTTTCTTTTAGAGCCATATAGTTTTGTCAGTGTCATTACAGAGACCCAACTAACTGAGAGACACTTTGATATTTCAACATTTGAGGGCCACGTGTACAAAATGTCGAAGGGTATGTCCATGTATTCTTATCCTATAAGAGTATGGCATACTTTCTATTACTTCTTAGCCTGACAAGCCAGACTAAATGTGAGATTAAATGTGAATATTTAGTCCCCGATAAATGAGGCATCAGAAGATTGTTGATAGGAACAACCCGTTGTTTTTCAAACTGTGTCTGCACCTATTGGCCAACGCTTTGTCGTCACTCCCTCAAAACCCTGTCTGCTTTGCATCCAAAGATTCAAAACAAATATCCTGTGTTGTGATTGGTCTACCAGGTTCAGGGCATGGGCATTGTCCGAGGCTAGACCCACTCGCAGGCAAAAATAATTTTGGCCACTGACGGGTGGGGATAGTTTACAAGGCTAATTACTTCTACCACTCCCTTGAAAATAGACACTGTAGGCTTAGAATGACCTGGACTTTCAGTCCATTCTCATTCAACAGTTATTCCCAGTGGAAACTGCATCTTTAAACTGATCATGTCCACTGGCCCTGCTATGGCCAACCAGTAGGGCATCCGTCTACCAGGCGGCCGACCCGGGTTCGATTCCCGGCCCGGGTCATTTGCCGACCCCTCCCCGTCTCTCTCCCCATTCACTTCCTGTCCACCTCTCAGACTGTCCTGTCAAATAAAGTCGTAAAAGAAGATTTTTTTTTTTTTTTTAAATGATCATGCCCGCTACTGTAACTACATACAACAGAAAGGGGCCTGCACAGGGACTAAATCAGTGTAGGATTGCCCGTGTTCAGAAGAGAAAAAAAGTTTACACACAATTGTGTTTGACATCGTCTTTTACAATATATTCATCACTAATAATTAAGACTATTTTCACACACAAAAACATTTTCTCATAAAGACACAACAATATGTATCCAGATATCACTGTATTGCGGCGCAATAATAGAAACCACTTGAATTAAGAAAGTAGAAAGTAACAAAGCACAAACAATGAAAAGTAGACTTCAAACATTCAACATTGGGCACTTTGATGTCGGTTTCGTGCTTTCATGGCACGGAAAAGAGGGAGGGTATCAGAAAGCTTGCTGATAATGGACAGTACTACTCTAATTTCACAGTAGTTGTAAAAGAGACCAAGAGAACCATTGTGTCTTGGCGGGGGCGAAAATAAAAGCATCACCATCTCTTTTGAAATGTTCATCATACGGGCTAGCCAGGCGGGCCGTCAGTGAGACGTTCCTGATTCTCGCAAGTGGATGGATGAGCAAGGCAAGCGCACGCACGCACGTACTGTATGCATATAAGCAGGTCTCTTGATGTGCGCGCAGAGAAGGCAGCCCCAGGTCAAAGTGTGCTGAGAGGATTAAGTTCAAAGAACGAGGGGAGGGATTACTCCTAGATTGGGGAGTGCGGCGCTAGGCACTCCTCAAAAGAGGAGAGGAGGCGAGCAGAGCAGCGGCAGCAGCCACGTAACGTCTGGCCATGTCCTGAAGGTAGTCAGCACAGCAGTGTGGTCGTACAAACCCCGCTTGGCTCTCCAGCTTACAGACGCCATGGGTGAAAGAGTGACCTTATATACTTTCTGAACAAGCGTGTTTCTGTGAAACTCAAAGAACATGGATGATGCATAGAAATGGTCACTGCTGGCCATGCCATGCCATGGCCTAACGGTAGGGTTCCTATAACACACTGTACACTAGGGTTGGGCGATATGGAAAAAAAACAATATCACGATATGGATTACTTTATATCACGATAACGATATATATCTCAATATAGCACAATTACATACGTTTTCAGTTATTCTCTTTATTTGCTCTTTATTTTTTCATGTCGTAAAACAACCTTTCTTTGTAAAAAGATACATTTCAGTTACATTAACTTAGAGTGTGTATTGTGACAACATGAAATGTAATTAAATGATATTCAATTGTATAAAATTGATAAAAAATTACCATCACGATACAAACGATATAGGAGAAAGGTCACGATATACACTTTCATATCACGATAACGATATATATCGTCATATTGCCCTACTGTATACTATATGCTCGTGACCCGGGTTTGATTCAGGCCCAGGTCATTTGCAGATCCTTCCCCGTCTCTCTCTCCCCACTCGTTTCCTGTCTCTCCGCCACTATCCTTTCGGAAATAACGGCAAAAAGTAAAAAAAAAAATACATTTCTTTAAAAGAAATGGTCACTGCTGCAAGGATCACCTCAGTGGAGGGTCCTATTATTGGGTTTGTGTTGTGGAAGTAATTGAGAAGATGTCATAAAGATGAAGGAAAATAGTGAGGATGCAGTGAACCCTCTTGGGGTCTTAGACAGGCCTACAAAGCCTTCTTATTCTTCTCCCAGAAATGTACTGTTAAAACAGCCAAAAACGGCCACCTTACCAACTAACACCTACCACCTTGACTAGGTCCCCTGAAAATAAAGATTTTGTGTTGTGAATTAAAATTTCTTTAATCGTTTCACCAAAAAATGTATGCCTTTAGAGCAGGGCTATTCAAATGGAGGCCCTGGGGTTGGTAAGGTTCTGACCCCCATAATGTCAGAACCAAAGCAAAACTAATATGTGTGCTGTCTGTGGCTGTGCATAATACACTTCAGGTTGGTGTTATCTCTACTATGCATTCACATGAGAGTGAAATCTGAAACAGTGTCCAAACATAGGCTACTAAGGCTACTAAGAAATAGAGAAGCAAATATTTGTTCTGTCTGGAAAGCTATCCGCTTGTTTCGCACCCTAACCTCAGACACCGTGCTGCTCGCAGTTATACAGATTCTATGCTCGGGCCCTTCACTGGAGGGAACTTGAAAAACTGACCCTCTGTGACTTTTAATTGAGTGCCCCTGCTTTAGAGGTATGCATGTTATATTTCCTATGAAACTGCACAAAATATACTTTCTAGTGAGGACAGTCATGTTTCTGATACCAGCTAAACCACCTTGACCAATGCAAATTCAACAGGAAACACTGCACCTCAATTCTTTCTTGGGTAGGCCTTTAGCTTTCTTATTGTTTTTTTTAACCTCTTCAGTAGGTATAGTATAGTATAGTATAGTATAGTATAGTATAGTATAGTATAGTATAGTATAGTATAGTCAAGTCAAGTCAAGTCAAGTTTATTGTCAATTTCTTTACATGCACTGGTCATACAAAGAATTTGAAATTGCGTTTCTTGCTCTCCCATGCAGACATAGACTAATCTAGGTAAGGACATAGACAGTATAGACATAGACAGTACTCATACATGGACATAGACAGTATGGACGTAGACATTGCTCATACAGACATTTAAAGTGCAAGACTGGACAACAGAAGACTTGTAGAGAACATACATTAAGAGGAGGTATTTTGTTGTGCTTTTTCTAAAAGTCCTTTATAGCGTTCTGACATAGTAATAGTAGCATTTGAAGAAAATAAATAATTAAAAAAGGTTTTATTAAATACACCAGCAGCAGTATGTGTGTGTGTGTGTGTGTTTGTATGTGTTTTGTGTGCGTGTGTGCGTGTGTGTGTGTGTGTGTGTGTGTGTGTGTGTGTGTGTGTGTGGTGTGTGTGTGTGTGTGTGTGTGTGTGTGTGTGTGTGTGTGTGTGTGTGTGTGTGTGTGTTTAGGGCAGGTAGAAAGTGCGGTGTGCGTCTGTGTGTGTGTACCTGTGTATGTGTGTGTGTGTGTGTGTGTGTGTATGTGTGTGAGTATGAGTTGTGTGTCAGTGTGTGTATGTTTGGGTTTAGTGCAGAAAGTG
Source organism: Engraulis encrasicolus (assembly GCF_034702125.1). Classification (NCBI taxonomy): domain Eukaryota; kingdom Metazoa; phylum Chordata; class Actinopteri; order Clupeiformes; family Engraulidae; genus Engraulis; species Engraulis encrasicolus. The sequence goes on along the minus strand of NC_085869.1, from coordinate 25,066,908 downwards.
CAGTGTGCTTGTGTGTGTGTGTGTGTGTGTGTGTGTGTGTGTGTGTGTGTGTGTGTGTGTGTGTGTGTGTGTGTGTGTGTGTGTGTGTGTGTGTGTGTGTGTGTGTGTGTGTGTGTGTGTGTGTGTGTGTGTGTGCATGTGTATGTTTTGAGTTAGTGCAGGTTGAAAGTTCAGTATAAAAGTATAGTATAGTATGCCCTTTATTATCCCGCAATGGGGAAATTCATTTGTTGCAGCAGTAACATACAGATTGTGCAAAAACAGCAGACAGCATACATACAACACAGGACCAGGAGGTTAAAAAGTATATAAGATAGGTTGGCCACGTCAGGCCCAGGACTAGAGCTCAGCACACTAACAGCCTTCAAACACGAATAGACATGACCACTCGGTTTTTAACATTCCAATGTTTCAAATTTATGATTATCATTTTGATGTTTAGCCACTTTGTGCAGAGCAACCGTTCTGTACTAACCAGCAATCTACAATAAGTTACAGGTTGCCCGACACAGCGAAATCTAATTTGGTTCTTGTCCCAGCAGATGAATTGCTAAAAACAATTAGCAAATTTGTGAGTGCCAATTTAAAACGCTCTCCAAATGAAATACTGGGGTGATAAGAGTCTACGGGTAATGCGATATACTTCAACCTCACCTCGACAAAGCAGATCAAATTTGCTGCGATCAATGATGCAACAGACACTTTGGCAACAACATCTCGCTGAACTGAACAAGATAACCACACTATTTCATGGCTGCATTGTCTCTAAAAAACAAAACAAAAATACTGTCTCAAAGCAGTTTACAGTTTTTAAAATGTCATAGTTTAATAAAAAAAAATCCAACAAATGTCACATGTACAGCACACACTTAGCCTGCTAAACAGGCAGGAGTGTGTAGAGCAGATTAAACACTCCGAATACACATGACGAGTAGCAAGACCCTTTCTGGATAAACTGAGTGTTTTTTTGGGATGATGATTATGTTCTATGACGTGCTGAGCTACCCCTACAACGAAACACGAGCAAGATGAAGGACCTCGGGGGCGACAGGCATTTGGGGTATGGGGCAGAGGGGGGATATAGGGACAGCATGGTGTCACTTCTGTTTGCCCTGACAAGGCTGCAGCCAGGGAGCTGTGTTTGTCTCACTCAGCGCTCCCTGTGTAGCCTGTGCCAACAACACACACACACACACACACACACACACACACACACACACACACACACACACACACACACACACACACACACTCACACACACACACACACACACACACACACACACACACACACACACACACGCACACACTGACACACACACACACACAAACTGACTCACACAGACAAACACACACAGACACACACAGACACACACGCACGCACGCACGCACGCAGAGACCAACACTCACACACCGACACACACACGCACGCACACTCACACACCTTGTTCATTTGCACCCACACCACTTTGGCTGCAGTCAAGAGCACACTTCAGGGAAGCTCTGAAGTGGGTCAATTTATTTCATATCATCACATATTATGCAAACTAGATAAACCAATGGTACTCCTATCGACTGTGAGAGGTAGGTAAGAGGTTTTCTTGTGAAAACCTATCAACGTCTCTCTCACAAAGATCTAGTGATTGGCACTTAGGGTTTTTGTTTTTTAAAGAAGAATATTACACCAGATTAGAATCAAAGTTATTGTCATTGCACTTAGAGAGTACTGTACAATTACAGCGTAATATAAATTCATTCATGGGTTTCTAAGACAAACCTAAAGCTCCTCATAGACACTGAGGCATTTGCTTCCTCTGTTATTATGGATGCTGACACTGTCCTAGCTGTCCCTTTCTCACCGACATAGAGAACGCCATGTGTGTCATACATGGCCAAAGGCAGTGGCGTGCACAGACATCTTGGGGGGCAGGTGCTCGAGGGGGGACAGAGGGCATGTGGACCTTATGGCTGCCTTACTAAGCTATACAGGCTATATGTTATATAGAAGCATTATCGTCACACTCTTTTGATCGTCATCGATGATCATGTCAACATGGAGCACAGTACATATACAGTACACACAAAAACAAAGGGCATTTCTGTATAGTAGGGCAAAGGGACAGGTGCTTTAGCATCACCTTGTCCCTATCTGTGCATGCCTTTGGTCAAAGGCCTTTCAAAGGCCATTTTCCTGTTACAGATCCCAGAGGGATAGCTAAACCCTATGGCCATCACCTCTGCCAAAATAGCCATGGCTACTTGCCATTCTGGTCTGGAATCTTTTTACATACATCACAGAACACAGCATCACACACACGCCGTGAGAGACACCATGCTTATTAAGCATGTCCAGCCAAGATGACAGTAATGCGTCATAGTTCAAATAAGTCTGTCCTGTGACATGTCTGCAAACACTACAGAATATATTTCTTGGCCAAATCAGCCTCGGATATCACCTCATCTAATTTGTTAATGTTGTGACACCTTTAAACTTCAGAAGAGACAGCATTTTAGTAGTAAAGATGCCGGGAATCCTACACAATGTTTAATTGTGATACTGCCGGGTGTTAGTGTGGTAGTGGACAGGGAGGATTCAAACTGCTGCGATGAATCGCTAGACACAGGGAAGGTCTGGATGAACGGGAGAGAGATAAAGCTCATATATTAAACTCAAGTAGAGATGGAAATTGAGCTTATTTTCACGGCTCAGTATTGCTTGAACTTCAAAAGTAAAGAGGAGCAACATCGATATCACGTCTATGTCAAGACTAGGGCTGCAACGATACACTAAACTCACAATTCGATTCGGTTCATATCATGATTTCTGACCTATGGTTAGATATACCCCACAATGTTTTAATGCTCATTTATAGGTAGAATATGTTACAAGAGGTTAATAATAGCCTAATGTAAAAAGTCTACAAATAATAATGGTATTGATTTGATGCTTGGAAGCACCATCCCATCATTTCATGTGGTTGTTTTCTTGACTGAAGGTTAAGAAAACTTTGAAAGGGTGTGTCACAATACTAGCTTCATCTTGCATCACGAATGATACAGTATCATGACTCTGCATGTCACGATTTCTCGATTCCATACAATATCGTTACAGCCCTAGTCAAGGCAGTGCTCCAACTAAATATCAATGGTTCCATGCATTTATACTGAAACTACTCAGTGGTACGTGATGGTAGATGGCAGTGTGGTGCAATAGTAATTGTTTGCAGCCTGCAACCCCAAACAGTGTTGTCAGATTGGGCGGCTACCCGCTCAATTGGGCTGCTTGGAAAAGCCGTCTGTGAGTAAATACGGTAAAAATCTGCCATTTGGCGGGTTTTCTACTGTTGTATGCCCATATAAATCAATGCAATTTGTTAAAATTGGGTGGCATTTAGCGCCTCCAGGCGATTTTTGAGCAGCGTTTGGGCGGGATTCGATCAGATACATCAGGCAACACTGACCCCAAACCTATTTTCAGTGGGCTGCAACATGGCCAAGCCAATTTCATTCATGCCAAAGTTTTTTTTTTGTTAACACCAAAGTAATAGAATTTGAATGATCTCCTCTGCTCATTTCGAAATGTATTATACCAGATCAAAGAAGATAATCTCACATCTTATGAAACACATACCGTGTTAAAAGATAAAAGGAGGTCAGGGCTAAATCAGGACATTTTCACTAGAGTCTACCTAGAGAATAGAAGAGGGCTTGCATGAATTGAATTAAATATAGTGTGTAGCATCTGCAAACATGTCGATGGAAGTCTAATTTAAAAAGTTCTGGCTAACTCAGTTTAACTCAGAGGTGTGGGACGTCATGCAGACACCTACAGAGTACCACTGTAAGTAACTGTAAGCAGTAATCTACCAGGCCCTGTCTGTTAAACGTGGCTGCACACATAATAACACCTGCGCCAACAAGGTATGTTCATTAGAGGCCGATAATGGCTTTTTAATCTCAGACAATTTGCTGCCGTTCTCTCCACATGTACTATACTGTAATGTACTGTACTAATTACAACTACATGAGAAACGGACCAAGCAAGAGTATCAAGATACTCCTCTTAGTCTATATGCAGATAAGACTGAAATCGTGTTCCTGTAGTAATGAGCTTCCTGAAATGACGGGACTCTTATCTGCTAATTAATATTGCTCTATCAGACTAAGGTTGTGGAGTGATAGCCCAGATAGACGCTGGCAAGTGTCCAGGAACAGCACCTCACTCATTTCTATGGGGACGTGATAAAACCAACATAGCTGGTGGTAACAATCTACAGGGCAATACACTAAGGAGGGGAGACTGAAAGATACCAGTTGTTCATATAGACAACTGTCTGAAATTTCACCAGTGAATCTTCTTGAAGTGTTGAAACACTGGACAGCGATAGCTGATACCAGCACCATGTTGAATTTTATCACTCCTGCTTCCCCACTGCCAGGGGTAGACTGGGACAAAAAAAAAAAACACCCGGGCATTTATGTCTTAAACTGGCCCTGTACACATACAAGCCGATTTTGTACTATATCCTACTTCACTCCGTCCACCACTGTCTCTATTGAAGATGGAGCAATGGGCCGCCCCCTCTAAACTATGGGCCGGTCCCCAAAACAAACAAACAAACAAACAAAATAACCGCATCAGCCCCTGGGGTCTGTCGGACAGAACACTGGGAAAATACCCCGTATGCCAGATTACCAGTCCAGCTCTGCTAACTTCTGCCACAAGTCACTTCTTTGCGCAGCAATAAGACCAGAAACAAAGTCTCTCCAGAGCCGTAATAATATAATTCACAACACACAACCGCAGAGGCATCACCTCGCTCTGGGTGTTTTTTTCAGTCATTTGGACCAAAGCCATCATTGGGTACAGTATTGCACAGGAGGGATTACTCTGAAGTTTAAAACAGACTGCGACTCTAATGATGAACTCTGTTGCCAGTGGCCTCGCGGGCTCGCCTGGGACTGGACATAATGCTTTGCTCAGGTTTGGAACAGAGACAGGACTCATCAGAGGCCATGCAGCGGAGGCAATAATAAAAGGTTTTGTGGCCGATGAGAGGGCAATCACGGGACACGAGAGACAGAATTTGTTTTCATTATTAATGAACAGTATCCAAACAATAAAAACTTGGAAGACCTGGTGGAAGTACCCCATTGTAACAGTCTACATCACTACTCACAGCAGTCAGCATTTGTTATTTGCACGTCTAGTACTTTAAAGGGATGAGTTTGGATCAATCAAATAAAATGTCTTAATTAATATCACCATATAATATAATATATAACACAATATAATAATATATAATGATACTATGAGTATTTATTAATATGTTAAGTCCTCAACCCTCTCTCCACACCAGTGTTTCTCAACCTTTTTTGGACAAACGACCCCTTGACACATCATAAGCATCGTAACACCCCCTTGACCTCAGCATAAGCCTGCCAATGCCCCCCTTAGTATTGAAAAATAAAATAGACTAATGGCCCCCAATGGGAACTAAGCCCCCGCCCCCACTGAGCTGTATCCTTCTCAACGCCCCCTTGGGGCTCCCCAACGCCCCCTGGGGGGATGTACTGCCCCGTTGAGACACACTACTCCACACAATCATTCACATGCACTGGCACACTACTCCTATGCTTACTACTCGTTCAAAATCAGTCAAGGAGCCCCTATAAAGCATTCAGGCAGCAATGCAGCCGGTAGTGGGGAATCTGCTTTTCCAGTTGGTCACCTTATTTGGCAACGCCTGCGTCAGAGATCTTTAAGTATATAGAGATATGCCAATGTAATAGGTTGCTATGGGCACCTAACTTGACCAGGTTCCGGTCTGCCTAAAGGGCAGCATTGAATAGAACAGTCCTTAGGTCTCCCTAGGTCTGCCTAAAGGGGGATCTCCCCCCCTTGCAATAATAGAACCCGGAAACAATGGGCCAATGGAACCTCTCTCTCTACTCTCTCTGTCTGCGTTCTCTTAGGGGCTGCTAATGTCATATTTACGCCGACTTCCGCTGTGCTCAACGGGGACCCGGATTTCACAGCCAGGCGTTCCCCTCCAAGCAGCACGGGCCATGCTCAGGAGAGAGCGGTGTAAGAGCAGAATACAAGGAAAAGATAAGCAAAAATCTATTATTGTCTCTAAAGGGAAACGTTCAACTATGAATGTCATTTTAACACACATCTTGAGCAAGCACATGCAATGGGAATAGAAAATGAACTATTGGCGGATGTTTTGAAACGGGAATTCCACAAAGCCCATTTCACAATTTCAAAACGTTGAATTGAACAAGTTAACAAATCTATTTTGCTAATGACAAGAGGCCAATGTCAATATGAAAAAAAAACCCATGTTGGATCTATAAACCAGGGTCAGTGTGATAGTCAACAACGTTATAGTGGTAAAACAAACAACCAAATAGCTAGGCATTACAATAACATCAAGGAAGCTTGGCCTCCCCAAAAGCTGTAAATGTGCATTTCTGTGGCCAGACTGTCATTAAGTATGCATATGATTTGTGTGATTGGCCATTTTGATGGAAAGCCTGTTTGCAGTGCTATGTAAATTGCTCTGGAGAAAGCAGGGGAAAGGGGGAAAGAGACCATTAATTAGTATGATTAGATATGCTGAGAAACACACTGTGCATCAGACATCAGAGCCACACATGGTGGGTTTTTACTTGAAAATACCAAATGGCATCATAAAAACTTGCTACTACTGAATCGACTATCGAGTTTGGCCACGCTGTGTACAGAGAGAGAGAGAGAGAGAGAGAGAGAGAGAGAGAGAGAGAGAGAGAGAGAGCAAGAGAGTCATCGGTATTCCAGACATTTAGTCACTTTGACATGTGATTGGATTCTGACTACGAGACATTTACATTATTATTACTTCTTCCAGCCTCCATAAAAACAAACCTCTCTTCATTGGTATGCGCCTTCCACTGGTGTTGTGTATTCAAGAGAAATCCTATATTCACATTTGCGTAAAAGAGATAACGTGGACATCAAAGAAAGCCACACAGAAGAAAGAACACATTTCCATGCCTCCTCCACAAAAGATCTTGACATCAACAGCTCAGAAAGTTTCTTGCATTCCGAATAAGAAAAACATGACCAAAAGGTCAAATATTGACATTTGTAAATGCACAACCGTGCTCTCTTAAAATCACATAAAGGCAAAAAAAATATCAAATTAAAAGAGAGGTAAAGGACTGAATGTGGACTGAAGGTGACATTTGCTTGCATTCCAAATGGCATTTCTTAGTAGATCAAAGCCAACTCCATTTTCTCAAAACACTTGGTGTAGGCCCACAGAATTAAAAAAAACAAAAACAAGAACACCATGTCTAAAGCACGGTCTTAATCAGTGCACTAATACTTTATCCAAGAAAATATTATTGAAGGAAAAGAAAAAAATGGATAGCATAGGCCTAGGCCTATGCTTTATATAAAAAATGCAAACTTAAGTCCAATTTGAAAACTGAAGTATTAACAAAGGCACATGCATCATCATAGGCATAGGACATTCATTTTTATAATGTAGTTTTTGATATGTGAAAACTTCCTCAAATCCAAATACACTGTAATATAATTATGCAGAGAACAAATAGAGCCTCTGCCTCTTGAAAGAGCAATGCCTATTTCCTGCTTGGTGGCTGCTCACCAGGCGTGTGTCGCATCCGTTATTTCGCCATCCATCCAAACAAATAATTTGATGGAACATTTACGACCGTGGTGGAGTGAATGGAAAATTAAAAGTCTACCCACTCAAGGCTGTGGAAATTACACTGCCAAGAAAGGACGGAGCTAATAGGCCACTTGTTGATTTGAAAAGTAGATGATGGCTCAAACTTCCGGTTCATTCATGCAGCGTTTCCCAGCCAGTCCTGTGGGTCATATATTACAGGGCCTGACATCAGACTCTGCAACATTTCTTTAGCATTCAAAGAACACTGCCTCTTCCCAAACCGAGAAATAGCCTATTTTTTAAAGAATGTGACTCTTGCCCAGACTTCTAGGTCCTTGGCGTCAGCTCTCTCCACACAGCACAGAGTAAAAATGTAAACAGGTGAAGCAAACACGCTCTTAATCCAAAAGAAAGTTTCAAACCCGTTAACTTTCTTTGCACCCAGAACGTCTCAAAAATGTGTAGATAGCACACACTCCATTCATCCCAAAGAATTTACAGGCAAAAAAGCAAATCTGAATGTCCTAAACTCTACGGATTTACACAACTTTAAAAAGGCGGCACACTCCCGTGGTGGGGCTCGGCGCTGCTTGATTTGACAAATAGAAAAAAGCGAGTCGGGAAGGGAGAGGCAGAGCTTTCATGCGCTCTGCTTTCAAGGTGTGCTCAGTACTTTAGTCAAGTCGGCTGATGATGAGAAGGAAAGCAACATCCACAAGAAAACAACAAGTGCATGACAGTATGCCAGACTCCCAGTGGCGGTCTCAGAGCATGTATAAACAACATCACTTTCCTGCTGAACACCTAAAATGCTGCATCTCATCATCAACAACACACACAGAGCACTAATGGCCATCAGCTCAGTTGCCACACAACACCTCCGATGCATCTGACTGTTTAACCTTTCCGCTGCAAAAACAAGGGGATCGCGTAACCATTTACTCCAGCGGGTGGTAGGCTACCGCTGATGACCAGGCTCGATTCACGCAACACGCTCCATGCTGCTGGGCTTTTTAGCAGTAACCTCTGATCCCATCAAGCTTCCTAAATCTCATTACCGACAGACAGACAGACAGCTCTTTGGGTTTCTTCTCATCTCGGGATGAGCGCACACACACGGCACGGCACGCCACGCGCGCCTCTTAAACTGGCAGCAACACGCAAAGTCACCTCCCGTGTATACCCCAGAGAGTAGGGTCCGTGTTTGCTGCACATTTTTTAAAGCGATCTGATTAATTATTCAAGGGTATTATTATTTTCTGCGTTGAATCTATTTCCTGCATCAGCGGCGCTGATAATGGCTCCCAGAGGAGACAGCCAGGCAACACTCTGGCGTGCGTATGCCATACGCCTTGTTTTCTACCTTATTCCTTTTGTCACCCCAGCTACAGAGTACAGACGCCACTGTATTTGCCACAAAATCAATGCTCCACAGGGCATGGGTATAAACACTGCTAAAAATTGCAGGAGCACACAGCAGAGAGAGGGTGAGTGATAGTGAGCAACAGGGGGAGAGAGGGGAGAGAGGGGAGAGAGGGGGGGTGGGGGGCAAATTTACAATCACAACAGCCCTGTCAGTGGAGTGTCAGCTAAATTAAAAACATGTTGAGCCACCCAGTTCATCAACATCAACCGGGGACATGAATCTTACTGTGTGTGTGTGTGTGTGTGTGTGTGTGTGTGTGTGTGTGTGTGTGTGTGTGTGTGTGTGTGTGTGTGTGTGTGTGTGTGTGTGTGTGTGTGTGTGTGTGTGTGTGTGTGTGTGTGTGTGTGTGTGTGTGTGTCGGTGTGCTGTCATGGCAGTACCTCTTGTACCAGTACCTGTCTGACAAACGTCCCTAGCCGTGCCACTGGGAGGGTGGTTGAGCTGTGCTGTATTAGCCAGGCCCAGAACTTGCAATTACGTAGTTTTAACCATGATTGTGGTTCATAACCACTTACATCAATGTCAGCAATTATCACTGACAGATAACAAAACAGTATGGGTTGATTCCCGGAAAAAAGTGCATGTATGCGTCCTCAAATAATCTTATACGAGTTGAGCCAGAAATGATATAGAAAAAAAATCTTCTTCCACTGTCATATGCTTATTTGGTCTAAACTATTCCCCAGGGACTGAATCTCCCTGGATTCACTCTTCATGTTAATATTTCTATATTTTTCCTTTCCTTGCAGCAGTGATCTGAAAGACTTGGCAACAAATCAGACAGAGAAGTAAGAATCTACTGCTGCAGATGACTGTTTTGAAGGCGACATTGGCTGTGGCTGGTGGTGCCGCAAGCAGAGTCACACAAATATCTAAACTCTTCCCCACCTGCCCTTGCGAAAGTGGTTTCTAAGGGAGTGGCATGACTTCAAAAAACCCTTAAAATGTGCAATCACCTTCTCCAGGCAACTAGGTCAACGAGTAAGCATAATGAAAGTCAGGCTGACCACTATGAGCAATGTCTATTCAACGCCTGCCAACCTAGCGCTGAAAGTTTCACAAACACTATAGCATGTCAGACATGTTCACTACTTTATTCACAGGGCATATATTTTTTTTGTGAGTGCAGTTCATATCACTGGTTTACCAGAGATGATTCTTGATCTTGTCTTCTGGTTCCAGATAGGCTCTTGACCTTGCATATCGTGTCTCTTAAGTAACATCATGGAGGATTTTAATAGCTACTGCCAACATGTCCCTACGGAGATCAGCACAGAAGCATCTTTCTAAAAAATATGACTAAAAATAGCTGTTACTATATTCAGTCTGCTGCAACTGCAGTGATTTGCAAGCAGATGAAGTTATCCCAAAGCAATTCTCGCATGGATGCAAAAAAAAAAAAGTTTCACAAAGGCACACCCACTTCCATTGCCTCAAGCTGTCTGTTTTGTGAAGTGACATTAGGCATGGTTAAGTGACTGACTTCCACCTTCGGGAGGACAACAGAATAGGGGCGTGTGTTTAAAGTAGTTTCCACAGCACTCGCACACAGTGACAATAAAAAAATGGATGCTTCCAGTTACACTCAAAAAGTGTTTGTCTGATGAGTATAAGATTGACAACACACTGAGCCTTCACACAAACAGACTTTTCCGACATACCGAATTTCAAATTAAGCAATTCTAGATCTTGTAGCATAAACTAGGGTCAAAATATCAGAACCATCTGTCATATTTTTAAATTGGACCTTGAGTCTAGACACAGTCACACAGAATATCTTGAGACATTTTAAGGAAGCAGAGGCAGAGGCAGTTCTTATCGCATCCTAACTTCACCTTAGCACGAGACGTCCTTTAGCGAATACGAGATGAGATGGCCCCTCGTCGTCTTGGTGCCCTACAGGCTTGCAGGCTCTGAGTTGCACAAGAGAAAAAAAGCAGACAGACTTTCACATATAAACAATAATGCCATTAAAACTTGCATTTCTATTGCGGCCTATGATTCAAAACAGTTTGCCACATTACTTCAGATAATTACTGAGACCAGTGCACTGAACCAGTTTAAGTGCTTTGACTCTCAATAATGTTTATCATCTAAATGGCTAATCGTTTTTTTCCTGTTATGTTCTGCAGTGCCGGACAAGTTCTCCATGTAGTAGGGAGTGTGGTTTCCTTACGTGTACATGTTTATAATGCCTCAGGGCTTTTAGCAAACAGCCAATAATGTTCCCAAAGGTGTCCCGAGGCCAAGCTGAAGGCATACTTCTGTTTTTTTTATCTCCATTTAAACACCCATTCTGAAATCAATAATAAATAAATCAATAGCAAAATTAAACTCAATTTCACTACAAAACATATGCTCACTTTTGTTTACCAGCCCGAGGCGAATCATAAACACACTGATTCTACTTTAAAAAAAACAACAACAACAGAGGTATGCAAGCCAGCTGTGATGGCTGCAATCCACATGTAACCTACTGTATATACAAAAGAATCTCCCATAGAGACTGACGGTCATACATACTCATCGATATACTGAAGGCCACTATGCTCAATTGCTTTACCAAACATGAGATTGGAGGATGACAAACCTCATCATTGTTGGAATTTTGTTATAAAATAATGAACATGAAGAACAATCAATAAAAAAGAATCATGCCATCCAGGAGAAGATGAAAAAACAAACAAACAAGAAAACTAATAATGACACCCACACACATATCTGAGGAATCTGTCACCTATTGATTATTTCAGTGTCAGCATAGGGGAAATTATTAAATAAAAATAAAATCCAATGTTCTCACATACCATATGACACACCTGAGGCTTAGGAGATACGGACAGAGAGAAAACAAGTCCGAAATGCGGACAAAGATGCGTCCAAAAGCACAAATATGAAGAGAGTAAAGCGAAGAATAGCGGGGAAGATCGTGTTTTGGCCGATTTAAAGAATCCGTTTCAGACGGACAGACCGACAAACGGACGGACATACCCTCTTATACAGATGCTAGGACGCATCTAAAAAGATGAAACACAAAATATATGGTGAGTGCATTGCACCCAGACTGGACAGGCATCCTCCCATAAACCTTTAAAGCGCAATCTTTTAGTACCCTATCAGAGGTTCTTTAAGTATATAGAGATATGCCAACATAATAGGTTTCTATGGGCACCTAACGTGACCAGGTTCCAGTCTGCCTAAAGGGGCGTGTCATAATGCCCCTAGCATTGAATAGAACAGTCCTTAGGTCTGCCTAGGTCTGCCTAAAGGGGGATTTCCCCCCCTCCCCCTTGCAATAATAGAACCCGGAAACAATGGGCCAATGAACCTCTCTCTCTCTACTCTCTCTGACCATATCTTCTGGATGCATCGACATTACTACAGTACATGCCACAAGTCATCTTCTAACTGCTTTGCATTTATTACCATTCACGAATCGTTAAGTGTTCAATTATGATCTTTTCATTTGCGGGCTGCAAAACAAAGCATGGTCTTTCAAGTGTACTTTTGCTTCATTGAATGTAACTTCAATCAATATAAAGCATGGCCTTTATAATGCGGTAGGTGATTGCTAATTTGGGCATAACAGAGCATTTGCTATTAAGACCGCATCCACTTGCCGTAATCTTTGCACTCCATCACAGATGCTGTGTCAATACAGCCGGAGGGGGAGAAAAGTCTTCTTGCAGTAGAGACAGAGGCGGACTTTCCATTAGGCAAACCTAGGCAATTACCAAAGACCTAACCAAATCTGTCCTCCATACGGGCCCCTAACTGTCACACCAGTCGCGGTATACACACAAAAAAGTAAATTGGGCTTGATCTTAATTTGTCACTTACAGTATGTAAAGTAATCGAAGATATACGTATATATAGGTATGAGACAACACACCTAAATGGCACCAAACACTGACTTTTATACAATTACTTTTAAGGTCCCATGCTTATATTTCTCCTTGGGCCCCAAAATGGCTAGATCCGCCCCTGTCCAGAGTGCGACAGAACAGAAGGCTGTTGGGGTAGTATAGGGAGGAATGGGAACGTTTGCAAAGCCCAGCTGACACTCACAAACTCTCTCTACTTATACAGTATACCCACAGTCAGAGCTGCAGCCCTGTGCTGTGCTGTGCTGTGCTGCTAGCGGTTGCTAATTCAGCATCCTCTTTGAGTAATGCCAGTTTAAGCCCGAGATAAAGGCTTTTCCTTCCCCAACTTTAAAGCTAAGTCTCCATTGACATCCTGAGGGTGGCACTGCATTCACTGCAGTGCTTGAGAATTTGGAGAAAAGAAATATCTCACTCCAGCACCAGTATCCATGAGGAGACACAGGGACGTCGATAGGGGCAGGGGGGAAAACGGGTCAGTTGTCCCAGGCTCAGGGAGAGAGGGGGCCCAGTATGTATTGGGATTGTGGCCCTTCCAGATGATTTTGTTCTGGGCCCGACCAAAGCTGTAAGCGGCCATGGAAACACAAAGGGAAAAGGGGTGAGAACTTCATGGCTCACACACACAGACTTTTATATAGGCACCAAAGAGACACCACATTTCAGCCATGCCATTACAACCAACAGGGGCTGCAATAATTGCAATGTCAAAAAATTAATTACAGCATTGCCAACCATTTATAAGTCATTAAGGAGATTAGTGCAAGCTGTAAATAGATACACTAAACTATTCCTTCACCCAGCACAAACATAACATCATACAAACCACATTATGAACCGAAAACAATCTTTTTTCCCCCCTCACCATGCTTATTTCTGAGAAATTAAACCTTGCTTACATATAATTCTCCAGAGCAGACAGAGAAGTGTTTAATGACTCAAAATACCATTATTACAACGGACTGATTGTTTTCGGGGATTTAAAAAACTATGCCCATAGGCCTTTGCTCCCAAAGAATTGGAATATTTAGCATTCTGCACAATGCAGCCAATGGGACTGACATTTTTATCAGCACACAGCAAAAGAGGGGTGTGTGTATGTGTGTGTGTGGGGGGGTTACATTAGAGAACAAAACCACATTGGAATGATGTGCTTTAGCAAGAGAGGGGAAACTCACAGGCCATGCATATAAAGAGGAGGCATATAAAGAAAAATGGTCTGTATTTACAAGAAAAAGAGGTCGATATGCAAAAGGTAAATGTGTTCTGCAGGTGGCGAAAAAAAACAATATGCAGTGTGTATCAAAATGAACTTCCTGAAATCCAGATTCTCCAACAGACCTTACCAGGGGAATGGGTCTAGCAGGCTTACGGAGATCAGTCTATCCCCCACTCCCATCTAGCATAGTGTTTCCTGCCTTAGAGAAAAAAAACATCAAAAAGGTTTTTCTCGTTCTCTGAGATGAGAGTTGCAAGCAAAACAAGAATTCATTTTTGTGTCCAAAACAGGCTGCAGGGACTTTCCTTCTACTAATGTCAGTGAATTAAGTAGGGCCCTATACAATTTACTTGTTTTTCTTTTCCCTCTCATTCACTAATGACTGGTCCATGCAAAACTAGATTTATGCTGGGTTGAAATGGGAGAGCGAATCTAACATTGCCAGACATTTCCCTCCATTCATTCTGCACAGAAATATAAAAGCAAAAATCATACTTGGAGTATAGTATTAAAGAAGCACAGCTGGCTGTGAGATGATTCGACGGACCTTTAAGTCCACTGCATAAGTGTAACACACAGGACTACTTTGTATGAGGGAGGGATTTTGCACAGCAGGTGGTGTCATCTCTGAAGACATACAACAGCATTAGAGGAAACTGCGGATTTCAACTAGCAACAACAAAGCTGTGTTACAACACCTCTCAAGCCGTCACTGGACCGCAAAAGCTTGCACTAGAGTAGGTGGTGTTGCACAAGTCTAAAAACCTACAGTGCCCTCTGCTGGCCAGCGATGGCAAAGCCTAGTTGTTACACGATACCGCTTTTCTGAAACAGACTTGTTAAACCGAATCTGTTCAATAGGCATCTACCTGGTACACGATATGGTGTGTGTGTGTGTGTGTGTGTGTGTGTGTGTGTGTGTGTGTGTGTGTGTGTGTGTGTGTGTGTGTGTGTGTGTGTGTGTGTGTGTGTGTGTGTGTGTGTGTGTGTGTGTGTGTGTGTGTGTGAGAGAGAGAGAGAGAGAGAGAGAGAGACACAGGCACAGAGAGAGCGAGAGATAGGCTGAGAGAGAGAGAGAGAGAGAGAGAGAGAGAGAGAGAGAGAGAGAGAGAGAGAGAGAGAGAGAGAATGGAAGACAAGGCAACAGGAAATGTGTCCAAACATCAATCACAGATCGTTCACCCTGCATCACCCATGATGAGGTCAAGCTCACCTCCATAGGAAAGTTCAATATGCCTGTACGTAAGCAACACAAACATTATTGTTGCTGCAGGCTACTGTGCATTTCTTGACTGGTTTGATCTTTTACGTACAGGATCAATTAAGGATCCGCTCTACTCTACTCTACTGTAAGTAGGCCTGCTACTAAGCTAGTCTGCCACAAAAAAACAGCAGTCATAAGCTTTCCTGTAGGCCTATGAGGTTACAAAGCATTTCATTTCACCAATGAGCCACCACCTGTGTGTTCATTGGGATCACCTACTCCAAAGGGGCAAATAATGGCAACTGATAACGGCAACAATGTAATGTAATGAAGAACTCATGTAACAAATGGGAACTTTGAACAGGTGCCTACATGCATCCTTGCTAATGCACACTCAAACACAGGCAGAGAACGGTTACCTGCAAAATCGGTCTGTATCGGCTGGCAGGCCCATGGTTAAAGTCCATCCATTGATTCATCTTCAAAGTAATACCACAGAATAATATCACATCAAATCTTATTGGGTGTTGAAAATATTGTGCAGCAAGTGATAATTACTTGACTTGTACGCGCATTTGATGGGCCCGTGTGCATCACCATGTCTATCGTGCGTGGGCAGAATGCCGCAGCTTATTGGTCACTCTGAATGAGCAAACGTGACATTTGCTCCAATCGGTTGAAGACCCTAGATAACTAGTTTGAACTGTCCTTGGTATTTGGCATATAGCCAGAGTTTAATAAAAGTTTTTTTTAACTTTAGTAAGGAGTGCCTCAAAAGTTGCCTTTTTCTTTCATGTCCTTGGTATTTATTTGCTGTTTTTCATTATTACAATTGCTATTCTAAAGATAAAGGTAGAGATTACAACTTATTCCACAAGACATACCGGCAGTGTATAAATAATGAATAAATGAATAAGCCGTAGTTTACTGGTTTTGGACTTCCCGTTGAGGCGATAGAGCTACTTATCACAAACATCAAAGTCCCAAACTTCCCAAACAGTGAATCTACGAGCAGGAGCTGTCAGCGTTTGACCTTTCCAGTCTGCATTATAAATCCAGTTGAAACGTGCCCAAAATCAACTTGATAGAGATCAAGAAACAATATGTCAGAAGCTGACAATCAGCAGCCTACTCGGTTTCAGCAGCTACTCCACACATTTAGTAGGAATGGTATGATTTTTCTATTATTAATCCTAGGGTTTACTTAACAGAGGGTAGTAACTAATGTATATATAAATGTGTTAGTACGGTCAGCTCCTCAAATTTGTGTCATCAGTCAGTAACTAATTCCGTAAAGATTGTCTGTCAGTGACTAATTTGATATTAGACAGGAATAGGTTATGATACGTGTTTTTATTTGCCTGTTTGCTGTGTTGTAGCCAGGTCTGTTTTCTGTGCATAGCACTTCAGTTTTCATCTCACAACCACGATCTTACCCATTCTACATTTCCGATTTCCCATCAATGCCTCAAGGCATACATATGCTCAGCATTGGTCCTATAACTTGGTTTGGGGTTGGACCCTGTATTGCTGAAAGCCCTCAAGTCTGAGGAAGGGAGAAAAGGTTGGGAGAGGTCAATGCTTACCACTGCTATGAATTTGATGGTGACTTTTGTGTAGTACAAAGGGAAGGCAAGGGCTGTACATCTTGCTAGTGTTTAACTCGCTATTGGTGCTTTTTTTTGCAGGTGCCACTAAATCATTGGGTGCAACTCGTGTAGAACAAAGAAGTGCAACATTGCCTAAGAAAACTGGCAAGCCACTGCCATTGAATGTACGAGCAGAACAAACCATTTTAAGTTCACAACCTAATGTTTATGTGAATCTTTTCCAGTCTCATTTATGAATGATTGCCAGATTTCATATGCTTTTCGTTTCAATAATTGGCAACAGTAAAGTACAGTGATGTGTGAAAAATAAAGTGAGCATTTTTTGCTTCACTTTCTGCTTTGGATCCACGCTGCACAGTTAGCAGAGCATTAACACATAAACCAGTCTCTTGCCATTTCCATCTATTTTTTTTTTCTTGGATATTGTGCTTCCGACGGTCAGCAGCAGTAGTAGGGGTGTCATTTCCCATGAGGGAGCTCATTCATCAGTCCCCACGCAGACTCTCTGTTTTGGCACCCACCCACGCTGTTCAGGTGGAAATGCCAGTGGGATAGTATATACCTAAAGCTGTGCGTGGGCCTGTTACAGCTTTGGCCAGGCCCGGGACAAAATCAACTAAAAGGGCCCCTGGCCCAATATATATATAATGTCATGAGGACCCAAATCTGGGCCCCCTTTCTCTTTGGGCCCAGGAGAACTGACCACTTTGTCACCCCCCCTGTCGGTTTCCCTGCCTAAAGCTGTGCATGGACCTGTGACACGCCCAACCCAACCCAATGTACGTACCTCCTACCCCTACCCCATACTTGGTTGACAAGGACCGCTCAAATGGAACAAGGCAATTCAGCACGTTGACGGAGTCCATCTGTTCTCATATGAAGGAAATGCAGCAGGACTTGAGTAGTAGGGCACTGTGTGTGTGTGTGTGTGTGTGTGTGTGGGTGTGTGTGTGGGTGTGTGTGTGTACTAGAGCAAAGAGATGATGAGACAAAGAATTCTACTTTTTATGTAATGCCGACATTTGCAGACCACAGCTGTGTGCACCATGCGTGACAAAAAAAAACAGTCTGCTTTTTTTGGTAGATGGCGAAGATGTTTGTGAGATGGCATGTTGGGACTGCTGGATGGAATCCAAACATCGATGTGATGCACTGTGGTCTCCAGTAGGGCTGCACAATATATTGAAAATGTATTGTTGTCGCGATATCACGGCTTGCATACATGTATCGCAAAAGTTGGTTAAATTATGATACCTAGTTTTAAAATGTTAATAGCAGCAAATTTGGTGAAAAGGTTAAAAAAAAGGTATTAAAAAGATTGACATTTTAAGTTGATGCTGTATATAAGCCATGTTTTTTTCCTAATCAAAATAATGTTGGAAATAAAACATTGCTCTCAGTTGTTTCATACATGATAAAGCGTAGAATGACAAATTGAGGGGAGAAAATATATGTATATATTAAATATTGCGAGTAACATCAATATTGCGGTATACAGTCATGTTATCGTGTATCGCATATTTTTCTATTATCGTGTAGCCCTAATCCAAACATCGATGTAATGCACTGTGGTCTGCAGGTGCTAATGGCAAGCCTGAATCCACCAAGTGTGACACCTTTTGTTCACACAGGTGTATACAAAGACAACAGACAAAGGGGATCATGACATATAAAATGTTTCTCTGCTTTCTGTTGTTATGCCTGGGGCAAAATATTCCTTTTTTCAAACCGGGCAACATGGCATTATAAGAATGTGATAACACACCAACTCCAGCCATCTTCATGTGTCTGTGTCAAGTCGAGACATCATCTTTTTTTCTACAGACTTATGTGTAACACCTGTCTGATCTATTCCAGGAATGGAGAATCAGCAATTAACAATTAATATGCAGATAGCTAGCAAGGCTATGGCTTCATTTCAAGATCAGACTTTGAAAAATGAGCTAACGAGACAAATCATCTGTTGCGGTCTTTTGTTGTAGTCTGCATATTCATGCGCGGCCTTCTTACGTTACGGTACGTGTGCACTTGAGGGAAGGTTAAGTGGCTCATTAAGGAAGCCATCAGATGTCTGCAGTGTCTGTACCGTACATCAGACTAAAGTAGCAGTTTGGAAGCCAACTTATGAAATGCACAGTCAGTCACCTCAGGGTATGGATGCCTCCCTTTTTGAATGAGAAATTAAAAGTGGGTGTTTGGAAGGAGGGAGGGAGGGAGGGACACATCATTGTCTAATTTGCACAGCCGCTAATGGGAAAAGCATACAAATGAGAATTATGTCTGGTTCACGGTCTTTTGACTTCTAATGTTGGTTCAGCTAGGGTGTTTTTTTTGTCGCCATATATTATGAGTCTCCTCTCAACATAGTTCTTGACTGAAACAGCACACCCCCACACACACAAGCCTTGTGGAGACAGTGAGTTTATTCCTCTCCTACTCCTGGATGACTTTAAAGCTATGGGTTATTTGTCAGAGAGATCGTAGAGGATGTCGAAAGCAATACAATGGTGATTCATGCCAAAGGAGAGCTTCCTGCTGTCAAAAGGAACACAGTGGCTTCTCCCCATGCTGTAGTTGCAGAGGGTTATTGGCAAACATCACATCCGTGGGGTACCCTACCTTAGGTTTCACTTCACACCATGCTGATGCATTGGACACTTTCTTTAGGATTTATATGGAAAGGCGTTTCATTTGCAAAAGAGCTTTGAAGGAAAAAATGGAAAGAGTTTTTGCAATGTTATTTGCAATGTTAATCAAAACGGGTGGAAACGTGCAATTGTGCAATTTCCCAATCAAGTAATTGCTTTGTACACACTTGGTAACGCAGAGTCCATTGTGTCTGATGTGGCAATTACTACTTGAAGTTTTCACATATAGTTGTTTTTTTTCCTTTTCCAGCCTCTTCGCTGATTTGATGTCTCCACTTATTTCCAATCAAGTAATTACTGTTTGTATGCTTCCATATATACAGGGCACTGCAGAATCCCCTACAGCTGTGCATCCAGACATGTGGCTGCGAAGCCATGAAACCGTTTTCTAAAAACAATGGGCATTTCTCAAAACCTAGGCGATTCCTCTGCTTCTAAAGACATACCGTACTCATCAATACACATATAATTTAGGAGAGAGAATTTTGTTTTATTTTCACACACACATTGGGCCTTTCTCAAAACCTAGTGCGCACACTTCCAAGTGTGTCAGCCTAATTAGTCATGGCCAGTGATTGGATAGTCTTTGGTGAACTCTATGGAGTATCCAATCACTGGGTGTGGCTAATAAAGAGTATCCAATCACTGGCCGTGACTAATTAGGCAGAATAAACTTGGAAGTGTGTGCACTAGGTTTTGAGAAAGGCCCAATGTGTGTGTGAAAATAAAACAAAATTCTCTCTCCTAAATTATATGTGTATTGATGAGTATGTCTTTAGAAGCAGAGGAATCTGCCCTATTGGCTGTTGAATATTTATTCGAGTTGTGTTGTTTATTGGGTCAAAGGTGCGCGCCGCAAACATTTGTGAGATTTTCAGGTGGCCCAAAGTTGGAAAATGGCAGTTATGGAGAGCTAGCGACTAACATCACTAGAATGACTCAGCACAACAACACTTACAGTACTATGATATTACATTACAACCCTTTATGAGTATGATATAAGCTGTAACATACATACCTGCAAACTCAGGAGGGTTGAAAAAGGTGACTAACTAATCGCGGCGACCCCCCCCCACAAAAAAAAAAAGAACAGGGAAAAAGACACTATTTTATTTACTACACAATTAGAATCAGACTTCTGAAATCATTATATTCCTCACCAGCCATATGTCTTACAAGCCAAACATACACTCACCCAGAGGCAATTCTAGGTTAAGCTGGGACCCCAAGCGAAAATTCAACATTCTGTTGAAGTCTTAGCTGTTATTCACCATCTAGTTTGGGGGCCCCAAGTGGTGGCCTATCTGACCAAGTGACAAGAAGCGCCTCTGCACTCACCACCTGTCAAAATTGAAGTTGTCCTATTTACCAGCCAAAAGGAGGGAGCACATGGTCACTTAGGGTTGTCTTAACTTTGAGCCCCACTGCAATTGACTATGAAATTAAAGCATTTGTTGTTTTTGGCTAAAGAGGGTAAATAATAGGGAAATGTAGCCTATAATATAACTACCTAAAATAGTACCAACGCATTTTAGTGAATTTATGAATGAATGATAGGCTAGTCGAATGCATTTCCCCAATAACATGGTGTTGTGGATTTATTTATTTATTTAGATTGTAGAAAAAGATAACAGATCTAGGTTAGTAGGCTATTTAGATTAATAATAGTAGGCCTAGGCTATGTCCTTGGTGGCTAACATTAAAAACATGATTGCGCACGTTGCAAAATGATTCATATAATAGCTATTGAGGGGCGGGTGCATGACAAATAGCTATTGCTATGCATTTCTCTGGTTTATGAAGGTACCATCGAGTGTGGGCTCTCGCTATTCCCGGTTAAATGATCTGACATAGGGAACCGACTTTAGTTCTCTTCTAATCTGCCAATCTATAGCGCAGTCTGGCCCTGTCTACCGTCATTCCAACACATTTTCTCACTCTGAAGTATTTAATACCGTTTTGGTCAAAATGATCAAAACAAGCATCGAGATATTGCCCTCAATTCAAATAAAGCGAAACACCCATGTTAGGACCGCAGAACTGCTGCCGTTGGGCTATTAATTTTTCAAGCTTAGCTAATGAGACAAATCACAATTCCCAAACCCTGCTCAAATCCCATTTACCTTGGTCCTTTGAAACGGTGATTTGGACAGCGGTCATTTGTAAAAGTAAAGCGACATTACCTAGGTAGAAGATAATGACAGGGGGGGTTCGTGTGTTTCGCGACCACCGTTTCATCAGCTGTTCGCTCCGACTGGAGCGGTGCCTTGGAAAGTTTTGCCGCCAGTTGAGCCGTCTGAATTAGCGCTCTGATTGGTCAATGTTTCCCCCGACACACGTTACCGGCCAATGGGAAGGACAGCTTTAAAAGATCAATAGAATGTCGCTCAACCATAATGTCTGTAGAACTACGACTAGCAGATTCTATTATAGTACCGTATCCAGTCTATCTGTCTGTAGTCTTTCTCTGTCTGCCTACCCCCTCCCCCCCCCAAAAAAAAAACTCTTCGGATCTACACGATTCACGTAAGTGACCTATTTTGAGATCAAAACGGCGAATTTCGCCGAAAGGTGACAAGTTTGCAGGTATGAACATAGCTATGAACACAAGCCTCATAGAGGGCGTTCCCAACACAAGGGCTTACTGCTATCGGCTACTTACCACCCAGGGCTTGTTACTATTGGCTAACTCCACCCAGGGCTTATTATGGTTGGCTGATAGCTCCCATGCCTTGCTCCTATTGGCTCCTAAAGGTTGGGAGCCCCTGCCCTGTAGTTTGTCAAAAGGTCACATTTACAGCAGGACTTTATTTCACGCACGACGGCACCACATTCGAGAATCCCTAAAAGGCACATTACCATTCCTTCTTTACAGAATCAAATGTTAACCTCCACACCTCATCATTAGTTAGGATTGTGTGACTGTGGAGGCGAAAAATTCCAAAAATAAGGACATAATATTTTTCGGTTTCAAGAACACCAGAAGTAGTCTTATAATACAGATCATGAGTTGCCATGAAGCTTACAGCTGCAACTGGTTATAATGTTATCCTCAGTGAGTTTGTGACATTTTAATCCATTTCCCCTTGTTGTTCATGCATGTCTTGCGTGGTTGCCAGTAGACTGCACAATTGCTCTGTAATCCTAGCCTTGCACAGCTGCTATCTTTCAGCAATGAACACTACTGAATGACCAGAAGGTCACCTCACTCCAAAGAAATGGAAAGTATTTCGAAAATTTCAGATGGTCTCCGGTTGAACCTTTTTACCAGCCTGATTAATCACGGAGACATTTCGCTCTTTGATCCAAGAACTTCTTTCACCTTTTTCAGATAACATGTTTCACGTTGATTGTGACTTGTGCTCCAGCAGGTTGCTTAGCACCTGTTGCTCAAATGGGAGAAACAACTCATATTGGTGGTGACTCACCATGCTATTTATAATGGAATCATTGTCGACTAATATCATTTGATTGTTATTCATGGATATCATACATGTGCTGTAAGTATATGAAGTCAGTAATTAAACATGTGTAATTTTGTGCAAGTATTTTTCATCAACCGAGGTTGCGGCACAACATAACTTCTCTACCTAGTATAACTACAGTCAGTCTTCGAGCTGTTGAAAATATAAAACAAATTTGTTTTTTATTGTGACTTTTGGGATGTACAGTACAAGTTTCAACACCACCAAAATGCATGGGCTATTTTAATCATGAAATACAGCATGATATTGAGCATTTTGGGGGGGGAAGTTGGACCATTTAATTTCCAAGAACAAAAACGTACCCACTGTTCTAATTTATATTAATGTCTAATGTCAACTGTTGGTTAATCAATCTATATCAAATCAATGTACATGTATGTACCTAAAACTAAAAGGGTAATTCAATATCTTCATTGCTTTCCTAATTAATGCTTCATATATTGTGGCAACCGTTTCAGTCTTGTAGCAACACATTTTTCACTCTTTCATCACAAGAAAAAAAATCTAATCAAGCTTTAAGAATGAACTCAGGACAAATAGTTTGAATTGTGTGCACAACTGTCCACACAAGAATAAACTTAACATTTATTTCTTTACATAATTTAAAAATTCTTCAACCATCACAAAGACATTGGCTATTTCTGATTTTACCCAGCAGGTCAAAAAAACTCCCTGTTTTTGGAAGGGCCTGTCAGCCCTTCAAACATAATGACATTTTAATACAGAATGACATTTGATAAAGTTCAACAGATTCAGCACAGACACGCCTCACCACAGACAGAATCACTAATAAGAGGCTGACAGAATGACAATCTCACCCATGATGCCTGTTGCCAAACAGCGGGCTAACCTCTATTGTTTTGGCAGGCACTAACTCCAGAGAGTGTGGAGAAATAAAATATCTATATGTTCAAAATATAAAAAAGGTGTATTTCACATAGCACTAATTTGTCATACATTAGTACTCATGATGAGCAGTCTTGAGTCTCCCTTGCACCACATTGCATTGCTAACTGCCTTCACAACTTACAGTACATGAGGTAAACCTAGTCTGTGCAAAGTCACTGTTTCATATGCATCCGGTAATAATGCCTGCAACCATCTGGAGTAAACAACAGGTAATCAACGAGTCTTTTACACACCGTATCAAACTGGGGGGGGAAACAGTCCTTAGAGAATGATTTGGTTTTTGAAACTCCGGTTCAAGTCTTTGTGAGGGAGGACAATAGAATTCAGTATGATGACTTCTGAAGGGATATTCACATTGCAACCTGCAGAGATAAGCACAATGATCATAATAAACTTGCATGCGCCATCAAGCTTGCTTTAACTCAATTTCACAACAACATGTGAATTCCCAAATTGCCCTTTGTGCTGTTCCTCAGTTATTGATCCCCAAGTGTTACTGTTTCATCATCCTCAGCATGACACAAGAGCCTAGTGAGCTCACTCTTTAGTATTACTTCATAACAAAACCATACTGAGGTAAGCAGTTTTCAGACTGCACGTTTTTCAACTTGCCATACTTTGCTATGTTAAGTCTGACAAAGTGGAAGAGATCTTCATAGAAGAGTAGGAAGGTGGTGCACATTTGTACTAGTAGATATACAGCATGACTCACTTGGAGTTAACTTATCTCGGCAAGTCACTGAACCATATCCATGGCATTTACTCCCCATGTTTACAAGAAGTCTTAACGGTGCTTCACAAAATCAGGCAACTCAAAGACTCCACTGCTATTTCCATCAGTGCCCCGAACATCATCTTAAGTGACTCCACACAGCGACACTTAGAAACTGTTTACATACGATGCAGTTGGCAAGCTCTAGGATGCTTGAAGTTAAGTGCAGGTGTGGTTTAGAGCATGAAGATAAGGCTTCCAGGGGGGGGGGGGGAAACGACAGGTAGCTGGAGGATGTGTCAGAAGGAAATTGCTGGAATGGCTCAGCTTGGCCAGGCAGAAAGGAATTACCTTGCCATCATCTTCTCACTATGTTCAGTACATTTACTTGTGTAGGCAGTTTTTTCTTGTGTAACTGAGATGCATTTAGTGTATTATTGTCAAGTTAGTTTAGTAGCTTAATAGCTGTTCAAATATTTTATTCAGATGAATGACTTCTACAGCAAATGCATAAATCGTAGAAGTGCACTCTGGAGTTTGACAGAGAGGAACATGATTCGGTAACACTTAACTTGATGCAGGCATCATACGCATGGCATAATGTCATCACAGTGTCATAATGCAGTCATTCATGTGTCATAAACATAATGTCAATGTCAGAAACATTTTATGCCTTAATCATTAAAGGGGCTCCAGGTAGGATTAAACGTTTAATTAATCACTGCCCCGAGTCAGTCGATGATTATGTGAATCGTTCGTAAGTGAATCATGACTCTCACGGCCACTTCCACGGTCCGCTGTCAGAAAACCCCAAATGCAACTTTTTGACAGAGCGGTCCGAAGGAGTGTCGTGGGAAACACTTTTCATACGAAAAATCGCTTTATTTACCGTATTCAAGTTCGTATCAACTGCTGGCATTGCGTGATTAAAAACATTCTCACTGCTAGTTTATTTGAACAGCATTTTTTCATAACGGTGTAGATTTTGAGACAGGCATGCCACGGGCACCGCGTAAACGACGTCATCCTACCTTGTGCCCCTTTAAGTGAAATTCAATTATGGCAAAGACAGCCTGAACAATGTCAACTTTTCATGACCATGTTTATGACTCGCTCATGACTGTGTTATGACACTATTATGACACTGTTATGTCATCCAAGTGACGCCAGCGCCAAGTTAAGTGTTACCCATGATTGTTTTAATGTTAACAAATGCGCTGCCAATGCCGGAACTCACCTAGAATGGTTATCGACGGTGTGAGCTTGCCTTCCCTGAAGAGGGTTTCGCTGTCTATTTTGGCGTAGGGATCGTTTGGATTGGGGTCGCTGGGGGTGCCTTCCACTCTGGCCCACTTGCCGATAGTGCTATCCCATCCTACGATGCTGTTCAGCACACAGCTGTGATCCTGGGGAGAGAAAGAAATACAAGAGCTATTAGCACCATCACCTCATATTCAAACTAAGGATAACTAATTACATGTCAATAGGAAGTTTACTGTAAAGACTGCATAAGAATTTAAACTCAATGGTATAGCACACATATTCAAACGGTTGTAACAATAGTTTATCACTTATCTATATGAATGTTACTTTAAAGACTGCATGAGAAAGTTAAACTAAGTGGTTAACAACTAAAACTGGAAGTCAAATAGCATGATGATGTTCCATCTTAACAAGTTACAGGGGGCTCACTAAAACATGCTGAGCCTACTGAGTTCTGCATGATGCTTCCCATGAAACGGCATACATGCTCAGTTTTAACGATTATGTAATCCTAACCCAGTGGCATGATTGAACCATTTGCTCTGTATGCAATTAATTTTTCCATTCCTCCAAGCCTTGAAAAAAGCCCATTATCTTTAAGAGGGTGATGCATGTTCTGTTCCTGCCAAGTTAAGTTCTTTAGTGTACAGTACGGTCCACACTATGCAGAGTTCCTTTGTAGACGTTTGACAGTAGACCTACTTGTAAGGTGGCCCCGTGGAGGATGATGGACTCCCGCACTCGAACGCCCGCTCCTATCGTCACGTCGGTTCCTATGGAAACGTTAGGCCCAAGCTGGCAACGCAGAAAGTAAACAAGGAGTTACATAACAGTCATGATCACCTTACACTGTAAAACAATACAAGCCAGTTAAAAGTAAAAAGGTAAGTTGCCCTGCTGTAAGTTAACTCAACTCGAGGCTGAAGTCAATTCGAGGCTTTCTTAAGTTGAGTTAACTTTCCAACTTGAGGCAGCAAGACAACACACTTTTTAACGTCTAACTTGCTGCAATGTTTTACAGTGCACCCGAGACGGCACCAGTGGCGCTCTTTCTTTTGCTACGTTCATGAACTCACCACGGCTGTTGGATCGATGTTGGCAGTTGGATGGATGTAAACGTTTCCTAAAGTAACAGCAGACATTATCAGCATTTGATATGGTAATAAACATAGTGAAAATCCTCATTTAAACTCAGTCTGCAATGGACCTTACCACTGATCTTGGGCCCTCCCTCTTTATCTTCAGTCAGTCGCTCTGGATGTGTTTGGTGGTACTGGTTAAGATACAATCGACTGGCATAAATCGCAGACCTGAGACAATCCAATTGGAAAGAAAGAAGGATTTAGGCAAGAACTGAGGTGATAGACTGAACACTTCAGAAGATATCCACCCACAATAAAAATGGTCAGTGAGAGACTGAGTGAGTAACCAGCAGAGGAGTCTGAGAGAGAGAGAGAGAGAGAGAGAAAGTGAAAGAAAAAAAAAAAAAAGAGAGAGAGTCAGACAGCCAGAGAGTCAGACAGACAGAGAGTCAGACAGCCAGAGAGTCAGACAGACAGAGAGTCAGACAGAGAGAGAGAGAGAGAGTCAGACAGAGAGAGAGAGAGAGAGTCAGACAGAGAGAGAGAGAGAGAGAGAGAGAGAGAGAGAGAGAGAGAGAGAGAGACAGAGAGACAGAGAGAGAGAGACAGACAGAGCGCACACGAGAGAGAGAGAGAGAGAGAGAGAGAGAGAGAGAGAGAGAGAGAGAGAGAGAGCAAGAGAGAGAGAGAGAGAGAGAGAGGGGGAGAGCAAGAGAGAGAGACATAGAGGCACACAGAGCCAGGAGTCCTCCTCACTCAACTCACCCCGCCGATTTGATCTGGCTCCAGAAGCGGTGGGTCTTGTAGACGTAGAGCTTGCCCTGTCCCGCCAGCGCCGTGAAGATGTCCTGCTCCAGGCGGATCACCTCGGCCCGCTGCCAGCCATTAGATTGCTCGTCCCTGCCCAGACCCAGACGACACAACTCACTGGATCAGACTCAGACGCCGAGCAGGTCCAAAAACACATTAACGCTCATTTCATTCCTCATTGTGCAATGCTGACAACTGGTAAAATAGTGGAAGCTGGAGGCGAGAAAAGGAAAAGGCTGGCACACTACTACAACAGTGAACACAAGTTTCTTGCAGGCTGAATTGAAGGCGAGCAGTTACGACCTTGAAAATAGAGTAAACTCTGCAATTTATCGTCACAAGGGAAGGTGTTAAAAAACCTTGGGTTATTTATTCTTGTTTGCCTCAGTAAAATGTCAGTAACTTAAGGGGAAAAACTCTGTTTTAGATCATGCTCATTCCATAAAACTAAAAAAACAACTTAATATGAACAAACATCTGCACACAAAAATGCTATTTTAAGTAAGTATTACCGGTATTCTTAGTAATTATTGTAGGTACTAAACACACCATATCAGGTTAATAAGTGCACAGATGGTGAGCTAAAGCCATACACCAAACCACACTCACCGCCCACACTGTGCCACAAGTCCCACATGCTACCATGGCTATATAGTGCACTACACTCCACAGGTGGCATAATTACTCACCACCAATACAAGGGAAATATTTCAAGAATCTGGCTCTGTGATAAACCAGGTAAACTTCACCTTGAGGTAGTGGTAAAATATCTAATAGAAGAGTCTGGAGTACTTATTGTATTGACTAAATAACACATGTGAGCTAATCTATTAGCAGGTTTACCACTTCCTGTAGGCTCACTTAGCCAGGTTTATCACTCAACCATGTTCTTGGGAAAACCCCCAATGTTAAAAAAAACTACAAGCTGACAAAAAGCACGACTCAAGACTGACTCCTAATAATGCCACCAAAGCATCAGGGCTTTTCACCCCCCAAACTTACCCATCATCAGGATATCTGATGACATGGAACAGCGAACAGAGAAGATGGAAAATATTAGGGGAGCAGAGTGAACAGACAAATGAAGAGCCAGGAAGGATGGAAATGACTTCAGGACAAAATAAATGCACAAAACAAAACAAAACAGAAATGGCAACGAGATGAATCAATCCGGGGTTCGGAAAGTAAAAACCTTGCCACAAATTTGGTCCAACCAACTTTGAATCAGCTGACCCTAAAGAGCACTCAAGACAGGCAGACCAGTTACTCAGTGAAGTAGGGCTGTAACGATACACTCAACTCACGATTCGGTTTGTATCACGATTTGTGACCTACAGTTCGATACGCCCCACGATTTTTTGTTATAAAATGGCACACTGAGGAAGGCAGAACACCGAAACGCGTCTGTGTAATAATAAAATACCTATGCATGGTGCGACCTTTTCTAATTTTTCAGTTTTACAATATTTTGGTCAGCACTCTCAAAAGAAGAAAAACTTGTTGGGTGAAGTCTGCTGCAACCTTTATGGACCCCAATGGTATAAAATAAAATCATGAATAAAACTATGACAGATATTAGGTAGAATAGGTTACAAGAGGCTATAAATAATTTTTTAAAAGTTTAAATATAATCATTATGATGATTTGAAGCTTGGAAGCACCATCACTTCATATCATGTGGTAGTTTTCTGGACTGATGGGTGTCAAAAGTTTGAAAGGGTGTATCACGATACTGCCTCCTTGTATCACGATACAGTATCGTGAGTCTGTGTATCACGATTTCTCGGTTTGATCATACAATATCGTTACAGCCCTACAGTGGAGACACCTGTGTCAGAAGGAAACTGTGGCAGGATTTTTACACTCTGCACCCGCAACCGACACCTCTGATGAGAACAGCAAAGGCAATGCATACTAGTGACACTGCTCCCTGACTTACAAAAGCATGTCCTGCTGGTTCTTCTGAAACACGGCTCCGATGTGCTGGAATATGTCCGGCGTGAACAAATATATTCCACAGTTTATGATGTCACTGACAAAAGTGCTGGGCTTCTCCACGTAATGCAAGACCTAAAAAGACAATAGAAAATTACTGCAGTACAACTTAACTGCTCACAATTCACAGCTCTAAATGGCTCGACAAAAAAAAAAACATAAAATGACTGACGACGTAAAGTTGACTAAGTGGTACATTTTCATGAAAGTAAAGTGCACATTTAAGCTTTGAATATTCACTTTCACCATTCTCTCCTATATTTTCAATATGTTCTTGATGAGATTTCAGTGTGAAGACTATGTTTGCAGTGATTGTTAACTGGAGTTTGGCAAACAGCTTGGCTGCAAAGACTTTGGGACAGAGAAACAGACTCTAGCCTGTGATGGCACATTACACATGGATCCTTCAGAGATAAAGACACATCTGTGAACTGCTTTGGTTAAACTAGGATTTCTCCAGAGAATTCCAGAAATCAAGAAAATCAGACCAATTTCAAAACATCTGGGAGGTAATCACGAGATGGACACATCCGGTTACCATGTAGTACTACTCCACTGCTGTGTAACACTCCAAAATGTTGTGTAATACAATGCAATACTACTCTGTTGTGGTGCACTTCTCATTATTTATTTACAGCTGGCATCTTGTGACATGGGGGTATTCCTTTCTTTTTTTTTTTTCTTTTTTTTTTTTCAATCTTTTCGTCTTTATCCGACAGGACAGTGTGAGAGGTGGACAGGAAGCGAATGGGGAGAGAGACGGTGAGGGGTCGGCAAAGGACACGGGCCGGGAATTGAACCTGGGTCAGCCGCATGGTAGACGAGTGCCCTACCGGTTGGCCACAGCAGGGCCATGACATAGGGGTATTCCAGGAAGGTGACAGCATGGAATCTATCTCTCAGCGAGGGTTCCCCAACATGATCTCCAATCAGGGAGCAGGGGAGGCGTGGAAAGGCAATGACTGCAGTTTGTTTGAATAGATACAACCGACACGATTGGCTATGGGCTACGTATACAAAATGAATGATACAATGTAACACCCAATAAACAGCTGTCGCCAGACCGTAAACCACACTGTCCCTACGGGATTTACAGTAGGCAGGTCTCCAGAACTTATCTCACTTGTGATTAGGTCTGCTGGTAACCAGGCAAGTTTCAATAGTAAATCAGGTTAAGTTAAACCTGGTAAACCAACTAATAAATGAGCCTGAAGTCCTCAATGACACCTGCAGCCTGCCTGTCAGCAGGTTTACCACAGTTAACCACAGGTTAACTTAACCAGGTTTGTCACTTCACCCTGTTCTTGAAATACCCCATGGCACCTTGTGGCTTGTGACTTGTGACTTGTGACTCCTTAGACCCTCAACCAGAAATGAAAATCAAGACAAGCTTTAGTTTATAATAGGGATTATTAAATTAATAAAGCTTAAGCTTGTGAATTCTTACTGAGTTGAAATTGGAATTGAATTAGTGTACAATTATCTTTACCTCATCTGTTTGCTGGTTTTCAACGATACACCCGTAGTTCAAGGACTGTTTTCTGTTGGCCTGTAAGGAAAACAGTTCAGTTAAGATCATTCTGAGAAAGATAAAACATAAACCAGATTTCTCTATGGATGAGATTATCTTGTATCAGTGCACTATGGATATACCATAGTGATCCATAAAAAGCCTATAGCACATGCATGATACCGTCACAACAAATCCATGTGGAAATTCCTTACCGTAGTTCCCAATATGACAAAACTGTGTGTGTCGCCGTGCTCCTTCTGGAATGCTAGCATGTCAGGAAGTGGGAATTCCGAGCACACGTCAGCATTCATGACAAAGAAAGCTTCCGGACTTCCAGACAGGATCTGATCTCTGAAGTGGTAGATGCCTCCTCCCGTTCCGAGAGCGGCATACTCCTGTAAGTACCTAAATGATAGGATGTAGGACTACTTTAGATAATTTAAAAGGTAGAGCATGTAACGTAAGCTGTTTATTGTGCAAAATGTATGCTGCCCAAATGTGATCTTTTTATGACTATTTCCTAAGTGTTAAAACTAATACTAACTTGTCTAACTAAAGTACAGTAAGTTTCTAAAGTCATAACTATTAAGAAATTCAAAAAGCCAGACATGGAGATGATCCATCTATTCATATTAGAAGTCATAATGGTGGTGAATACATGAAAAAGATGACATTTCTGAATGGGAAGTTCTGGAAATAAACTACTAAAAATAAAGCCAACAACGCACACCAGTGTTTTCGATGCGCAGGTAGCAGGCACTTTTTCACTTCAGAGGGAAAGATATACCACACACTCGTCCATCATGCTGCGTTTTATCAAACGAACAATGTTTCGGCCAGTGTGGCCTTTCTCAAATGAAAGGAGAAAGGCAACACTGGTCGAAACGTTGTTTGTTTATTTGCATGATGGACAAGAGTGTGAGGTATCACTGCATGTGTCATCAATGCATAAGGGTCATTTCACGTGAAATCAGACACTTTTGGACCCGACCGACACGGATTTCAATCATACTTGCCGTGCCTGTTTAGTAGTAAGGTAGCACCCCAGAACTGCATTTTTGTGAATCTGACACCAATATTAAGGGAGAAACAGACAAGCAAAGGTGTACATGTGAGGGTAGGACACTATGCATTCAGCCTTGATTATATCAGTCAGTGTAAGTCAAAAAAGGATGTCTGAGGTATTGTTTGAAAGCTCTTTTCTAGCTCTATAAATTACTCAAACAGCATGGAATACAACAACCTTCAGAATATGAATTATGATACATTGAAAAATTAAAAATTGAATATCAAAAAAACGTATATTTTTAAATGGCCTGTTTCCTGTCTAAACATAGCCTGTAAGTTCATAAACAATACCTGGAAATGGGGTGTTTGATTCTTTATTCATTTCAGAGATAATGGGACATAAAGGTTGAAATGAGTTATAATGAAGTAGTAATAGAGTAGTGTCAGGGACAGGACTGGACTGGCCATCTGGCATAACAGGCATTTTCCCGGTGGGCCCTGCACCCTCGTCGGTCCCTATTTCAGGTACTCAAAAACTACACAGCTTCTGCCCATTGTCAATGGACACAGTGGAAGCAAGACCATTTTCAGCATTCAGAGAAGGCAGGGTTGAAAGAATAAGCTCAGTAAAGGAATTGTTTAAATGTTCAAGCATCAAAGGGGCATGTTGTAGCTGTATATGATGGCAACTAGTGGCTAGCATGTGTTGAGGAATGTATGCCGAGCACTGGAGAGGTGAAACTGAACTTCCTGCAGCCTCATGGACCATCCCCATCCTTCACATATTCCGATAGACATACTGTCATGTGATATTACTATGGTATCACCATATTATTACTAGGTGATTTGTATGATGCCATATTTTTGAGTCCCATTTTCTCTGAAATGAATAAAGAACCAAACACCAGCATTTCAGGTGTTGTTCATGACAATGCAGGCTATGTTTAGACAAGGAACTGGCCATTTTAAAATATACGTTTTTTTGATATTCAATTTTTAATTTTTCAATTTATGATAATTCATATTCTGAGGGTTGTTGTGTTCCATGCTGTTTGTGTAATGTGTAGAGCCAGAAAAGAGCTTTCAAATAACACCACGGACATATTTTTGTGACTTACACTGACTGATATAATCAAGGCTGAATGCATAGTGTCCTACTCTCATATGTAAACCTTCACTAGTCTGTTTCTCTCTTAATATTGGTGTCAGATTCACACAAATGCAGTTCTGGGGTGCTACCTTACTACTAAACAGTGTCGGATTTCACGTGAAATGACCCATAATTTAATGACGTTACCTGATCGAGATTTTGAAGTCCTGTTGAGCATTCATTAGGAATCGATTGAGCTCTTCGTTCGGCTGGTAAAACCCAACCAGGAGAATTTCTTTCATGTTTGGGATCTACAAGACAAAAAAACAGAAGCCATTTACTTAGTTCCGCTGTTCTCATTTGTGTCAATTGTGTCTATGAAGCTCCATTGGTGGTATAATCATCATGGAGTTGATGATATGGACAACTCAGTCTTCTTGATAAACTTGTGGACTAGGGGCTATTACAAGAACATGGTTCCAAGAACATGGCCAGTTGACCCGAGTCTAATAATAGTTAGCCCACAGTTGTCATTTACAGTCTAGTTTAGAAAATGAGGACTACATGTTCTTACATTTGATGACTTCCCACTACATTCTACTTTTGTACCAGTTTCTTTAACACCAAAAGCTCGTGGTAGCTCTAGTTCTAGATTGAAGGCAAGGCAACGTTCCATACCTTTGCACATGCTTCGATGTGGTGCTGTAACATTGGGACCCCTGCAACTGGAAACAATGGCTTCGGGACCTCAAAAGACAGCGGTCGAAACCGCGTTCCTAGTGTCATAACACACAGTATTGCAAATATTATCCATGCTTCATCAAAAATCACTTCAAGAGTCAGTGTGCTAACTCAATATACTGGTCACATACATAAGCGGCATAAAAATGCATCGTGCAGAACCACTGACGTGACACAACCACACAAAATTAATGCTACATTGTTTTGACATAACGAATTGGGGAAAAAAGGCCACAGCACTGAAACAAGATGTGAACATTAGGAGCTGCCTGGCTGGCAGCTTATAGCTAACTTGGGTATTCTAGCCTAAGTCATTTGAGGCTGAACATATTTGTGCAGTTATTGGCAACCACGTTTCGAAAACATGAATATCAAATTGCATGCCTAGCAAAAGCTTGTCATCTCACCTTTCTGCGGACCTCCGATTAATATGACAGTCTTCAACATTTTCACAAAAGTTGGTTGGCTATTTTGGCATTAGCAAGGTGGATCAATGGCTAGCCAGGTGTTAGCAAATACTTTGAAACGTCTCTCTATTACAAGTTGTATGGGATGGCAGTTAACTACAACGCCATCCACTGAGACTCTAGTACAATTGGTACTAATGTTACAACTAAACTGAAAATATTTCGCACGGTAGTAGCGTCTACAATGTGTAAAATGCTGCTGCTACCACCACGTATCATAGGCTCAGGCTACCCAAAAAGAAAACAGCGCGTGGCATCATGGGAACTTGGCGATGCTGTCTCCTGCTGTCTCAGCAGTTCTAAGCAGGACAGGTGGTGTCTGCCGTTGAGAGAGAGAGAGAGAGAGAGAGAGAGAGAGAGAGAGAGAGAGAGAGAGAGAGAGAGAGAGAGAGAGAGAGAGAGAGAGAGAGAGAGAGAGAGAGAGAGAGAGAGAGAGAGAGAATATAAACATTGTCAAATATATTGTCAGTGTTGGGCAAGTTACTCAAAAACTGTAATGCATTACTGATTAGGCCTACATGTTACTGTCTTTTCAAAATAATCCCTTACACTACAATAGGCCTATTACTATATTTAAAATGTAAGGAATTACACTACTTTTGCATTACTTAAATTACTTTCACCAAAAGAACTGTAGGTCTAAATATGGATATGGCAATTTATTACAGTGTAAATCAAGCTCATGAGTCAGAAGGTGTTTTTGGCTGCATGCAGACTAAAAATGACCAGATTCGGGAATAGCTTCCTTCTGACCCACCACACTAAATACCACAAAAATCCAGGTCATTGTAATACATTGTAACTTAAGTTACTTATTGTAACTAGGTAAATATTACAGATGTTTGCCCTGTAATTCCTTACATTACTGCATTACAGCAAAAAGTAATGCATTACAGTAATTGATTACTTTTGTAATGCATTACTGCCTAACACTGTATATTCTCAATATCTTATTTATGTTTTAGTCGAACTGCACATTGGAGACTGGTCAAATGCAATTTCAAACTTCTGCAGCTAACGCTGTCATATTGAGAAGAAAGTACACTTGACTTTACATAACTCAAACATTCCAGCACATATTCTGTTGCATGTGGCTCTTTCAATCGCCAGTGTGTTGAGGTGGTGAGTTTGAGGCACAAGGGGAAGGATTGCGCGGCCGGGAACACCTCAGTTACACATGGCATGGGTACAACCAGGATGTGCACTGGGTGTGTTAATGCTGCTCGCCTATATATTTTTATGGGGTGGGTCACTTCATTAGTGATAACCATTAAAAAGCTACCAACCTCAAAGGTCTATCAAATCTAAACATAAACTGGGCATAAGTACTTAAAAAATTGTAGCACCAGATGGTACCACCGGCATGCTACATTTTAGGTACTTGGCTGGAGGACTAAAGACTTACTTATGCAGGTAAGCACTGTATTGGCTTGTCTTTTCAGGGCAGTCATGGGTGAGCGGTTAGGGCGTCAGACTTCCATCCCAGAGGTTGCCGGTTCGACTCCCGACCCGCCAGGTTGGTGGGGGGAGTAATCAACCAGTGCTCTCCCCCATCCTCCTCCATGACTGAGGTACCCTGAGCATGATACCGTCCCACCGCACTGCTCCCCATGAGGGCTGCCCCCTTGCACTGGTGAGACATAAATGCAATTTCGTTGTGTGCAGTGTTCACTTGTGTACTGTGGAGTGCTGTGTCACAATGACAATGGGAGTTGGAGTTTCCCAATGGGCTTTCACTTTTCATTTTTGTTGTTGTTCCTCTGATTCCCCATTGATATATGGACAAAATAGAGAAGAGACGTAAGAGACGATAAGAACAGACGTAGCAAAGGGGCCTGATAAGATTCTGATCAGTAACCACACTTTGTATGCAGAGTTGCAATGCCTGTCAGTATATGCAGTGTTCAATCAAAAGTAGACTGTATCTGGCCAAATATGTAACATCTTTCAAGTTCCACACTGCCCTATATCAGAGAAATATTATTGACAGACAACATTGACAGGCAGACCGCCCCACCCCCACCACCCCAAAGTCTCAGATCCTCTGATCTTCCCACCTCTTCGAGGCATATATTGATGACTACCACCCCCTTCTGAAATAAAAACATTCATCCCAGGCCCTATACATGAGGCCTTGTATGCACCGCTCAAAACATGTGTAAGGTCATCTGTGAAGGTAAAAAGGAAACAGATAAGTAGTAGGCCTAAATAAATACACTTTTTAAATCATTTCCAAATTACCCACTCATAGAGCCTTCTGCAACACCACTGTACCAAAAGTTGAATCTTTTTTCAGCTACATAATAAATGAGATAATATATCGGTCTGGACCTTTAGCTCAGCAGTATCATGCTATGTCTTCTAAGCCTGAACTGGAGCGTTGACTGGTGAACTAGCTCAGATCACCTCAGTTACACGAGTCATGACCGTATAGAGAAAAAAAAAACATCACAGAATGATAACGGCCATGCAGGATCCTTGGGAGGCCTATAGGAACTCTTTGCTCCCATCTAGTATGCTGGCCTCTGCAATGATCTGATTGCATCCTTTTCAAAGCCCATGTTTCCATTAACTTCAAAAGCCACAAGAAAAGGAATAACCACAGTA
Source organism: Engraulis encrasicolus (assembly GCF_034702125.1). Lineage (NCBI taxonomy): Eukaryota > Metazoa > Chordata > Actinopteri > Clupeiformes > Engraulidae > Engraulis > Engraulis encrasicolus. The sequence goes on along the minus strand of NC_085869.1, from coordinate 25,029,553 downwards.
TGGTTATTATTTGTGTGAGACACATTATGAAGACTTAATATTTTCTTTTCATAAAAGACAAGAAAAATGCTAGCCTCTGATTCTCAGACAATCACACAGCAATAGAGAGACCTGGACATGATAGTAGCGTATGGGGTAAGAGCAAAAGAGCGCCTGACAAAGCAGCTCCTGTGGGCTAGTGATAAGCTCCTAATCCACAGGGGCTGAGAATACACAAGGGCCTGTCTTCCACACTCCATGCCTGGCTGGAATAGAGATGAGGATAGATTTTTTTTCTTTCTCTCACACATGGTTTGTGAACCAGCTGTTGTTGCATTCAGGTGATGTTTTCATAGCAGGGGCAACACCACACACAACTGTGACCTGAATGTGTGTGTGTGCTATGCGGCAGCTATGGCTACTATATGTGCAATGATGTGCCTAATGTCTTGTCTTTTCTGTATTTATGCATGTAGCCTTTGATAGGCCTAATTGGACACCTTATTTTCCTTATTTCCTTCTGTACAGATAAATGATAATCCAGTAGCAACCAAATGCACTATATGAATTCTGTATTTTTTCCACTAAATAATGGCTAAAATAATGTTTTTTTAATTCTTGATTGTAATGCATATGTCGCTTTTATTTGTCTTACAGCAGATTAGGCCCTAATACTACCACAGATCAGTTGCTCCACAAGTCTTTCTAGAATGTTTCAAAGTGTTCTTGCTCCACCTAGCGGTGATAGTGATGCGACCTTGACTACTAATATCAAAGGCAAGTGGGTTGTTTTCAGAACCTAACTTTCTTCAGTTTCGTTGAGTATGTCCATTAAAAACAAAGGGTAAGATAACACAAACATTCTGTTTAACACGAAATAAAAAAAGATGTTAGTCTGCCCACTGATGATGGGATGCTGTTGCCACCTCATCTTGGCCCTTGTATCCAGGAAATAGGCTAACTTACCGAGCAACAGGCATATCATCTATCCGCACAGCAGGTCATCTTCACCGGAGGAATACGGGAAAGAAATTCAGGTCCACTTGTTAACTAATAGAGGAGAGAGGACAATACATTGGTAAGTCATACTTTACACATATTAACACATCTTAACAGATTATGAGAAATTGTATTCCAGTTCTCCTTTTAGAGCTTGGGGGTATCTTATGTAGCTTGTATGCAAATTTTGTTTACGAATCGACCCGAACGTCAACAATGTGCTCATCAAAAATGTGTTAGCACAGCAGCATAGCTAATTCTTCATTATTCATATATAGTAGCCTAATGTTTTTGTCCGTGTCTCTTTCGTTCTCTATAAACTGCGTGCATCTGCAAGTCAACAGGGTAGCCAGTCTTTCAGCTCCATCAGAACAAGTTACAGAAAGCGTGTAGGATCCCTTTCAGACTTTATCAATTAAACGTAAGCTGCCTGGTCAGCCAAAGAGGCACCATTTTTACAAGGACTGTATAGTGTTTTGCTTGAAAAAATACAAGTTTAACTTGCGCATATTCTAGAGAAAATGATGATGCGCCAAAAGATGCTCCAGACATGCGTGACAACAATAGGCCTACATGTCTGTCTCAAACAGTGCTCAACATGTGGAAGTCGGACTTACCACCCAGTTATGAAGAGTCGAGGGATCACCCGCCTGCCTATGGATTCACCCAGCCTGGGATGAATTATCCTAGTCCGCATCCCAGCCAGACAGCACAGTCTCAAACTGGGATGAGACAGGGGCCTGGCTATTCCAGGTCTGGTTTTCCTTCCATCATTCCCACATCCAGGTCGTCGCCAGAGTACGGTCAAAACATGGGTGAGTTGGGAATTGGATTTTATAAATGTTGTTGTTGTTGTTGTTTGGTTGTTGTTGTTTTTGTCAGAGTAGGGAGAGTAACATTATGCTAGTCAGTTGTGTTGTCTTCTTTTTTGTGGTGGGTATAGGCTACTGTAGGCCTATATTTTGACATTTTTGAGGTGGGTATTTGTGCTATTCTAAATAATGGATAAATCAATTTTAGGTGGATAATAAAATCCCTGATATTTTGAGGTGTGTATACCTGTGTTCTATGTACCCCACTGCTGCTGGTACAACCACTAAAGTACAGACATGTCTACTCTGTAATAACGCTATTAGACCTACTGCATGCATAGGCACTTGGGCCATGTGCCATGGGCCCACTGCCCTTCTATACTGTTCCAATTCTTCATTCATGTTCAAATGATCCATGTCATGCCATACTTTGCCCCCCATGTTGTTGTTCTTTTTGTTTTACTATACTCATTTCATACAACTTCTATTGCTGTTCTACCCACATTCTCTGTTTTCATTCGTTATATATTTTGCCACAGACTCCGATTACTCTGCTATGTGGGACAGCAGGGCAGTTCGTCATGCATTTGTGCGAAAAGTAAGAAAACCCAGACAGAAATCATGTTGAAGCCTATTTTTTCTCTGATGGTAACTTCTCTAGTGATTGAGCTGAATGTCTCATTCAGTATCGCTGTGCCTACTCCACTGAACTAACTTGTCCTCACTCTTATCCCCCCACTCTTCAGGTGTACCTGATCTTAGCAGCCCAGCTGATCTTCACCGTGTCCATTGTGGCAGTGTTTGTTTTCGTGTAAGTATCAAATATGGCCCTTAACGTTAACGTACAAATATTTGTCGAAAAGCATTGCTGCCCGGGCTGCAGACGTGCACTGTTTGACAACCTGTTTGTGTACCCTCTGCCAGCCAGCCTGTTCGTCTGTTTGTGGTCCAAAACCCGGCCATGTATTGGGCATCATTGTAAGTGTACATTTCAACCTGTCCAATAACCACCATAGCTGAGAAATTACTAAACAACTATGCAAAATCAATAGTGAATAAGGTATTAAATGGTGTTTGGATATCCGAGTGATACATAATTAATTAATGTAAGTTTTGCTGAATAAGGACATCATTTTCCTTGACTCTGCATCTCTTTCCTGTTAGCGCTATTTACTTTGTGACCTACATGGCTCTGATATGCTGTGAACCGGCACGGTGAGTGCAATACTTTCTGTCCACTTTGAAACTAAAGTTTATCAACACACAAACCAACCTTGTATAAATCACTGGAACGCATGATTGATAATTATTTGTTGGTGTGGTGTTTGTTTATTTTAGGAGACGACACCCACTGAATTTGGTCCTCCTCTCTGCTTTTGTGAGTTACTCCTTCATCATTATTCTAGATATTTAGCATTATTACATTGTTGTGAATGTTTCATGCACATATTCATTTGGAAAAACAATAACGGATTATCAATTTAAGAGAAGATACGTATAGGTGTGGACTGAAATAAAATAATAATAAAATAAAAAAGTTAACTGAGCCTTTCTGTTGCAGACCATTGCCATGTCGTATATGACAGGGACAATATCAAGGTTTGTCTGTTTACCTTTGCATCTTAAGGGTGTTTTCACACCTGGTCCCTTTCAGCCATTTAAGTGAACTCAAACCTGTGACTCAGCATTTTTCTCATATGAATATGAATGCTCCAAAGTGTACCCAGACCTTTTGGAAGTGAACCGTACTGAGACCTTTATTGATGTGGTCTCAGTGCAGTTCACTTATGAGTCCTGACAAGTTACACTTGTGACTTGAGGTAATCAGTGTAATCAGCTCTAGAGTATTGTCTAGCTGTGATAAGAAAGAGGACTGACACACATAAAAGTCTAACAGGACCAGAAAGAGCAGCCGGTTCTTTTTGCAATACACTCAACATTATGAACAAAAAACAGACCTGAGTGAGTCCTTATGTTGTTGTTTCACTTTTTGGTCCACGTAAAGAGGACTGAGTTTGGTTCATTTAAAAGGGGACTAGGTGTGAAAATTACCCTTACTAATACTAGCACATCCGTGCAATTATTTGGAAATGTTCAACCATGTTTACATCTTTCCTCTCTCTATTACAGCTTTTATGACACAAAGGCAGTTTTTCTCGCTCTGGGAATAACAGCCATCGTGTGTATAATTGTCACCATCTTCAGTTTCCAAACCAAGGTACAGTGGAGCAGGGAAGGCAACAGGGGCGGGCAGGGGTGTCATTCAGGGAGGTCAAGTGTGACTAAGTGACCAGAGTCCTACCAGGGCCCACACAGTGTCTGATTTCTGTAGATAATATATGGTTGGGGGGGTCCATTGCAGCTGATTGTACATAGGGCCCACAATTTGCTGCTACTCCCCCGGGGACAGGGAAAAGGGGTAATTTGTCACAGGCCCAGTGAGGGGGGCAAAATTGGGTTCTCATTACATTGTATATATTGTGGGGGGGGGGGTCTTAGAGATGACTGTGTCCCGGGCCCAGCCAAAGCTGTTGGCCCTGTAGAGGAGAATGGGGAAGCTGCTGTATCAAGGCTTGCTATCCACCACCACCACCACCACCACCGTCCCCACTCAGCTCAGTGTGAATGCGCCTTTGTCACTGCCATCAGACAGCCACTTTGTCTAGGAGCACAATGGGACACTGTCTCTTTTTAAATATGCATGGCATTTTAGAACATAATCGCTGTAGCTGTTGTCAAACACATGATGTAACTGAACATTCTGATTGTACCCTTTGATGTGGATTAAAAGAAAAAAAAATCAGGTCAGAAATTGCCACACTCTGAAATGTTGGCTAGACAGTACCTTGCGCCCATGCTTCTATTTTCAATTCAACATGGCATTAGTGACTGGGCATTGGGGATTTAATTGCACATAATTCTGATAAACACTGAATGCTTGCAGGTGGATTTCACAGCTTGCAGCGGGCTCTTCTGTGTACTTGGCATCGTTGTGATGGTCACTGGAATCATCACAGCAATCGTGCTCTCATTCCAATATGTAAGTCCAAAAGAAGACTCATTTTCACCAAGTCCAAATGGAGCCATTTACCACAGTAATGAGCAGGCTGTCCGCAAAATGTACAATCCAGTGGCATGCATCTCTTCCAGCCTTTCATTTAATCAGCAAATTGTATTTTTATGTAGTAATGCCAATCAAATACATCATCTTAATTAATCACACAAGTATCAGGTGATCTGGAAGGCAATGTATTGTGAATTGTTGCTCTACTGCATAGATGTTCTCCATGCTGGATGCAGGTTGCCCAAGAGTCGAGTAAATGTTTATCACTTCATAAATTATAATGTGAGCTACGAAAACGCATCACCATTAAAGTGCTGCAAGTCTATCCGCACTACACTAAGGGTCATTGTCCTTTTCCTGTGTTAGATACCCTGGCTTCACATGCTCTACGCAGCCATTGGAGCCATCGTCTTCACACTGGTGAGTTCTTGTGTGGAGTGCGGTTACTGCCATGTCATTATTGTCCTGTGTTTGTTACTGGCACTTGTCTTAAAGATATACAGTATGTATAATTTATTTTAGGTTAATTTCCAAAATATTTGCTTCCCATTTATAAAGTCTGACCTTTTAAATTGATATGTACTAAATTAATTTTAAAAAAGTTTATACTAGTCTGACCAGAGTTGGTTTTACAGGCAAAGATGGCTATGATTGACTGGTAATTCAAAATGGCAGATTAACATATACTGTATGCTGGATCTCAAATGGTGCACTTGTGCACTTCAATGTCCATGTTTCAGTGCGTATGGCGTAGTAGTTACACACTGAAACATAGTGCCCGAAGTTTTTGAGATCCAGCATTAGAGAGGTTACACCTATTTGAAAAGGGTCCACGACTCCACGTCACTTCACCTCCAAGAAGTGAGAAATTGACGGTGGTAGTACATATTAACAAAAGAAAGTTGACATTTGTGAATGGGCAGCATGCATTCAGGAAATAAGTAACTAAAATACTACACACTGACTAGACCTTTAAGTCTCCATGTTTGGCTCCCACCTTGCAGTTCTTGGCGTACGACACCCAGCTGCTGATCGGAAACCGAACCCACTCGCTCAGCCCAGAAGAGTATGTCTACGGAGCGCTGGCACTGTATGTCGACATTGTCCAGATCTTTCTCTTTTTGTTACAACTTCTTGGATCATCAGAGTAGGGGCAGTGCTTTGTCTCAAGGAAATAAAGGGAATAAAGTGTTTTAAATTACCTCACGTGCTGGCATTTCACCAAGCAACTGTGTAAAATCCTGCAGTACACTGTAACCACTACATTAGTTAGATCCTTCAGTTGTAATCTTAACCCATTTTAAATGTGTGTCATCTATCTGTTTCGGAGTTTGTATTATCACATCTTGTAATAACAAATGTCATCAAAAGTTATCCATCAAAGTTATTTATCATTACTTACACCTGTGTTTTCTTTATACTTTGCACTGGAGGTCAAGAATATTCAGCAACATATTTGGCATGTCTGTTATACAGAAATGATGTGTCTTTTGTTTAAGTAGCATTTTTTTCACAGGAAGTCTTTGTAAAAATATTAATTAGAATCCTGTTACATGAATGTTCTGACTGGGATAGGTGCACAGTGACAGGAAATTAAATCATATCATATAATAGCAGACAGAGATATCAGAATTTGTAATAACTGGAGTGAAATCATCAAATCACCTTTCCAAAAAAATGTTTAAAATCCTCCTCCCCAACTTCATCAGGGGTTATGTTGTGCAGAGAGAGAGAGAGAGAGAGTTAATTTGTTAAGAAGCCAACAGAAGGCTGTGCTGTTAACATTTTTCTTGACTACCTCTCTATGGCCTGCACCGTTATTTTAGTAGATAACGTAACTTACATTTTGTAGATGATCATTAGCCTGGTTCCTACCAGATCTCTGTGTGTGTGTGTAGCTCTGGAGCCCCCTGGTGGCGCCCAACACACACAGAGGTCTGGAAGCATGTAGCAGGATTCCATTTCTCCAGTCAAAAAATAATCGGAGCATTTATTGCTCCAATATCAATGGCTTTGAGGAGTCACAGGACATATCATAGAATATATTGACGCTTTAGAGATCAACAGAAAGGCATTTGTTGATATTGACGCAATAAATGCTCAAATTATTTTTGACTGGAGAAATGGAATCCTGCTCCCAGACCTAGTAGTGGCACTCACGAAGCTGCGCGGAACTACAGATCGGGCAAGAGCCAGGCAAGACGATCATGCCATGGCGCCACAAACCTGCTTTTGGTTTGAATGTAGCCTACAGTAACAAGAGGTTGTGTGTAATCTACAGATCCATTACACTGGCTATGAATGAAGCATATGATGAATTTGTCTTAATTTATAATTATTAAGCACTTTCCAGTGTAAGTACTCCTGGGCCACGTCAAATAATATGGTAGGATGTTGACATGGGTGTCCCATCAATTGTATGAATTGCAAAAATGCACTTTATAATTAATCTCTAATAAAGAGACATATTCAAAAAGTACTGCTTACAAGCCTTACATCATTGCAAAGACTCCACTACCGCTACTGAAAGAAGTTTTTTTTTTTTGCTGCATGCTACACAAAACGTCATTTTGAGAATTAATTTCCTTTTGTCTGCGAGGACTCCCGTCTACAGAGCCCGTGTATATGGTGGGGGTTGAGAAACCATATTAAAGGAATAAAATAGGAGACACAAACACAATTACTCAGTGCAGACATAATCACAACTCAATCACCTGCCCCATGCAGGCTGGTAATGAATAGAGCGACGTGTTCCTCTGTCTGTAGACGTTTCCAATTATTGGCACACACGTAATGAGCTGTATCTCCACACTGATTTCAGCCTTCATTTCAGTCCACTTGCCGTTTGTCATTATGACTTGCCCAACAGCCATTCCCATCAGCGTTGCAAGTTGAACATTGAAAACAAGCTGTCGACATAATGCTGGATGTACAGCCACCCGAAAGCTCATAAAATATTGAGGAAAAAATGCTGTATATAAAAGGAAGAAAGACATGTCTTCCTCTAGAAAATGGAAGGATGAGCGCTAAGTGATTGAGCAGCCTAAATGATATTTTAAAACAGTGGTTCTCAATCTTTTTTGAAGAAATGCCCACATGGCCTCATCACAAGCCTCCGAATACCCCATTGACACAGCATCATAAGCATGTCAACGCCCCCCTTAGTATTAAAAAAAATAAATGGACTAATGCCCCCCACTGGCAACTAAGCACCGCCCCCTCTCAGCTGAATCCTTCTCTACACCCTCCTAGCAGATACGGCTCTGCCTCCTAGTGCTTCCGCCCCCTGGGGGCCCCCCGTTGAGAAACAGTATTTTAAAATGTCAGCCATTAATCATGATCCATGTACACATTGTTATGATGACCTAATAAAGACTACTTTTTAAAGTCTTACTGAAAGTGAATATTCATGCAAGTCATTCTTCTAGAATAGATGCATTTATTTTACCTTCTTTTTTTAAAAACATTTATTACAATTAACACTTAGGTACCATTAAAACAATGATTTAATCTCGACAGCCGTACAGGGTTTTCAGTGTGAAAAGTAGCAAAGTTGGACTTGTAGAAAAGGATAAGACATCTACGGATGACTACCTAACACTGAAGGGGCTAGCCTAAGTGAAAACTGTCCTACATGTTTGTGACAGCGTTGTCATCCATCTAGATCATTTAGGACACTTTGATTCCCTTTGAGTGAGTGGCATGTGTACATATATATTAGATTTCATCTGTCAAATTCTGTTAAATCTGTCTTTCATCCTGCAGACCTGCCATCTTACTAGAGTTAAGTACTTTGATTAAGCGGGTGTGTGCACCGACACGTTTGTAATCAGTTACAGCAGCACTAAGAGTGTCATGGCACTTGTTCACTCCCCCCGACATGGGTTTGGGTTGTGGGAAACAGAGTGGTGACGGTGGCAGCGATGGCGAACAATCCTCTGCAGGCGATTCTGGTTCCAGCGAGCCCCTTAGGGAGTGAGGCGTTTGGGGTCGCGGGGGAACATGGATGTCTGACGGATGTTGTGGAGCCCCAGGTACAGCATGGTCACTCTCTCCAGCCCTGAAAAGAGGAGAAGAAGAAAAAAAACACAAGAGCAAGCTTATTAGTGGAGGAAGGAACTATATTTCCCCAGATACCCTTTCTTCTCAGCAATCCCAGACTTATTACTGAGCTGCAATGGGAGTGTGGGTTCGTACCGATGCCACCGCCGGCGTGTGGAGGAGCTCCGTAACGGAAGGAGTCGATGTATGCCTTGATCTTCTCCAGGTCTGCAACAGAGCAAAAGTAGTAAAAGTTGACATGGGAAGGTACCACTTTAGGATGGCATGTAGCTCAAAGCAACAACTTTCCACCCACTGTTATATGGCACGTCTTTACACACTATACCCACATTTCATGACATACTATGAGGGCAGGTTGTATTTGACCCTGTAATGTTTAGAAAGTGTTCCTCCTACTGTTGGGTAAAACAATGGTATTTAGTAGATTATATTTACCATATACTCTACTCCAGTGGTTCTTAACCTGGGGTGCGGGCACCCCCTGGGGGTGCGCCAGAGATTTCAGGGGGTGCGCGGAACTTTGTTTGTGTTGAGGTTATTACTAAAATTCAGGTTCCAAATATTATAATTATGCCAAATCAAGACCAAATTAAAACATCTTTTGGACCTATTGAAAGACATTTAAGTATTGATTAATGTCTAAAACAAGAATCATTGTAATTATTCACTTAAATAATTTTTTTAGTGCATATACATGTGTAGACGTTTGGGATGGGGGTGCGCGGCTTGTCTTGGGCACATGTAAGGGGGTGCTTCAAGAAAAAAGGTTAAGAACCACTGATCTATACATTATATGAATACTGTTACCAAGCACAGTTACTGTGCTTTAAATGAGACTATTGCTTGAGAGCTTGCAGTGTTGTTTATTTTGCGTACCTGCAAAAACAATACACCCGGCCAACATCCAAAAAAAAAGCATAAAGCCCTCCAGAGGAGGGTTGTCATGTTACCGATGTTGTGGTGCACGGCCCTCTTGGTGTTTATTTTATGTAGCTAGTACATTGAAAACAATACACCAAACTAGGGACGCAAATTATCAATTAATTCATTAATCATAAGTTGATAGTCTTATCGATCGACTTACGATTAATTGATAAGCAGCGTTTTCCCCCGAAATCTCAATGTTTCTTGGAAAAAAAACTACTACATCTACAAAAAAATATTAAAAATTGAGATAAAATACCATATTTGAATTAATTCTATTTCAATGCTTTAATCCGAAGGTGATTTCAATATTCCCACTATTCACACCCCTCTTCACACACACTTTTCACATGCCCATTTCACCTGGGTCTCTTGTCAGTTGAATTGTCGATTAATTGCGATTAATGTTTTTTTAATCGATGAATGCATTGATCCCTACAACACCAAACATCCAAAATCAAAAGTATCAAGCCCCCGGAGTGGAGGGTTGCTGGGCGTTACCGATGTTGTGGTGCATGGCCCTCTTGGTGTCTATTTTATGTAGTTAGTACATTGTGTTTATCCAGATCACACCGCACTCTGGATTAAAAGGTGCCAAACATAAAACTGTGTAAAATTGAAAGAAAAATGTCTGCACACTTAAATCCCCCTAGTGTTCTTTTTAATAATAGGCCAAGCTTTTGGTCTACTGACCTTCCTCAGGGCTCAGTTACAAAAAATTTTACAGACATTTTTCTTTCAATTTTATGTAGTTAGTACATTGAAAACAATACACCAAACATCCAAAATCAAAAGTATCAAGCCCCCGCGGTGGAGGGTTGCTGGGCGTTACCGATGTTGTGGTGCATGGCCCTCTCGGTGAGCAGCTGGGCGTCGTGTATCCTCTGAGCCCCCGACAGGATCTCCTCTCCCCTCATGAACATGTCGTAGGAGTTGGAGTATTTCTGCAAGCACAGCGAGTCACGTCAGAGCTGGGTGTCAGCGAGTGCAGTCACAGGAGGATGAAGATATGTGGGTGTGGTAGAGGACAGGATGATTTTTTGTAATTTTGGGGCTGGGCATTGAAACCTACCGGGCTGCTGGGGTCTGGCATGGTGTAGAAAGGTCTGACGGCCAGAGGGTATTTGTCCAGCACGTAGAAGTCAGTGTCATACTGCAAGCAGAAAAAAAGAAAAGAGATGAGCTAAGTCCCATTGTTTTACCATTGATGACACTCGCATATCAGTGATTGAATTATAAAGGCTAAAGAAAGACATGTTCACACCTTTTCCTTCACGAGGCGGCCGAGCAGCTTTTCATTGGGTGTACTGCAAAGGAAGAAAACCACACATTTGGAATTACAAACAATTTCTTACATATTTAGGATTCCATATCTTAAGGGGCGTTGATGATATTATTATCGCAATTAAATTAATATTCATGCTATTAGATATTGTGTCACTATCAAAATTGTATTATGGTGGTACTAGCAGAGAAAATGTTTCAAGTGCTCTAGATCAGTGGTTCTCAACTGGAACAGTCTTGGGACCCACCATTTTCCAATCTCACTCAGTCGCGACCCAATTTTTTTTTGCAATTCTCGAATTACTGGTTGCACGCTACTATCGCGCATAAGCATTATGATTTTATCTATGACGACAGATGACAAGTTCAATCGCCTATGAAAATAAAAGTTGTAAATTGTTGCAGGGAAAGTTGGATGTTTTTTTTGTTTTTTTAGCGAATCAATGAATGATGATTTTTTTTACACCATGGCTCTGCGACCCACCCATGACCTCTCCACGACCCACTTTTGGGTAGCGACCCACCAGTTGAGAAACATTGCTCTAGATCAGTATTTCTCAAACTTTGTCAGACTTGAGGACCAACTCACCTAAGGTCCTCCTCGTCACCCATCTCCACGCCTGCGGCCCGCAACATGGCCACTCCCTCCAGGTACTCCAGCCTCAGCGTGGGCTCCAGGAACTTGAAGGGCTCGCTGGGGTACTGCTTATTCACCATCTGGATCTCCGTCTGGAAGCTGACAAGCACAACAACGCACGCCTTGAAAATAAGCTTCAATCCAGGCCCCGCCGTGGCTCAAACGGTAGCCGGGCACTGCACTGTTACCCCAGGGACTCGACCCGAGGTAATTTCCCGATCCTCCCCCGTCTCTCTCTCCCCCTCGTTTCCTGTCCCACTTTTCACTGTGCCCGACCCCCATAAATATATACATATAAAAAACGAAAATAGGCTTCCAATAACTGCTCTCTTCTGACAGAGCCCCTTCATAACAAAATGAATCCGCATCGTCCATAACCCATTGCATGATCATGTCATCATGCATGCTCTGTACTCCCACACTTGGCATATTTATATTGCATACTCTCTACTCTTTGCATATTTACATATATTTATACGTTTCTATTATTTGTACAATGCTGTACTCTGAACCTCCCTACACTTAAATCGCAGCCATCTCGGTCCCCTTTTGTAAAAAAAAACTTTGATGATGATGTTTCTGCAACTTCATGGTGTTCTGATTGTCACGCACTGCATCACCAACAGAGGGCAGCAAAACCTTTTCATCATACACTTCACACAACACTTCAACATTTTCCATTTCATGCAATCAAAGAGACAAAAGACAGTGGCGAAAAAAACACACACAGTTCCCCATTGCAGTGGAAAATGCTCTACAGTTGCATCATCCACATCATACAGCTGGTTGGCAAATCACAAACCACAGTCACGCAAGACGACTTGGCACCAGTGCATAGAGGTTGTGTAACTATCTGAAGTGGAGCTTATATTACCTTTGTATAACACCGTTAGCAAATTGACAAAGTCAATAAGTGAATGTGTAAAGTGTGACCAGACAGAGACACGTTCAGTACACACACACACACACACACACACACACACACACACACACACACACACACACACACACACACACACACACACACACACACACACACACACACACACACACACACACACACACACACACACACACACACACACACACACACACACACAGAAAAGGTTCACAATAGAAGCCCATTTGGCGGTCAGTCACACATACTTGTCTCGGAGCCCTTTGAAGATCTGCACCATGGTGTCGGTGATGGAGTCGATGACCTCGTGGTAATGGTAGTTGAAGGCCAGCTCAATATCCAGGCCCACAAACTCAGTCAAGTGGCGATGGGTGTTTGAATCCTCAGCCCTGAAAACTGACAAAACCGATACGCGGCTAATTAAAGGTCTGATAACAAAAATGTGATTAGACATTATCAGTTAACATTGTAACAGTTTGTTAGTTTTCTTTTCACAGTGTGTTAGGTGCAACACGTAATGCAAAAGAGCACGCCACTGACTAGACAACCAGGTGTTAATCCAAGTAATTAAGTGGTTTAGTGAGGTGTTAAACTCTAAAAATAAGAGTCACAAAATTGCTCGTTCAGATGTTGCCCAACTTTACCATGACAACGTCCCCCATAATCAAGTAGATTCCAGCCCCCCTTACATGGGTCATGTCACACTATTTCTTTCTGTTTTACAATCATAGTCTATGTCTGTGTGCCAGTGCCGCATTTAGACATATAAAATAACAATAATAGCAGTAATATTCAGAGATGCGATAGATTATTATAATAATCTATTGCATCTCTGAATATTACTGCTATTATTGTTATTTTATATGTCTAAATTATAATAATGCGCTTCTTAACGTATGTGTATATTGTTCATCTTATTTTTGTTTATTCTGATGTAGAGTAGAGTTGAGTTCTTTTATTAATCCCGAGGTAAATTAAGGCGTCTGACAGCTGACATCAATACACACATACAAAAAATACACACATACAGACCTAACACACATTATTGCACATTGCAGTAGACATACTGTATAGCAAACATTTGAGTATAGCAATTGGCCTTACATCAGTTCACGTACACACACCCAAGCTCACTTTCTCTCACACACACACACACACACACACACACGCACACGCACACACAATTATTAATGTAGTAAATGATTGAATTATTTCTTATGCTATACTTTTTCCTCCAACTTGCAACAGACCCACTAGCACACCTTTGCCCCCCCCCCCACACACTTTGAAAACCACTGTGATCGTTAATTTGCTAGTCTAAGCACATGGATTGACACCCAAGTAAGTAAAACAATACCTCCCCACCATGACATAGTTAACGTGCAACTTTCAAGACTCCTGGGGCCTATACTAAGAAACTGGTTCAGGAGTAAATTAAATTATCTGAACATAACCTGGTTTGCTGCCGCACCAGCTTGTAAGTATAGGCCCCAGCACAACTGTCTTGCAACTTTTAAATGAGGACTGCCATGATTTCACCAGCAGAGGGCTCTATTGAACTGACAAAAAGAGGACTGAAAGACAGGTTCTCATTGGGAAAGTCATGTTTTCATTCCAAAAAAAAAGAAAAAACAGGAGTTTGAATAGTTTGCCCAGAATTCTGTCCATGACTCTACACTAACCCCAGCTTACATCGTGCAAGACACAGAATGCAAGAAACCTTTAGATTCCCAATTTTATGATTCAGGGAGAGTGTGCTCCCTCTCAAACACATATATAACAACAGCTTAAGTCCACTAACAAAAAGCCTGATGCCGTTTTCTGAGTAGTTTTGTTCATGGCTGGATTGCGTTTCGACTTCCAATAGACTGTTGAAGTCAAAATATAATCCAGGAATGAAATAATGAAAACAACAACAAAAAAGGATTTTAAATGTGAAGACTCCTCATACTGAAAACTAGAGTCAGCCTTTGTCCTGCAACTTTTCCAAGGATGTGCACAATCTTCACCTTCAACAAAAAGCCTGATACACCCACCAAAATCTTAGGCACCAAGCATCAAGCCAACAAAATGGTTCTTGTGCACCTATCTAACCACCTTCTCTTATTTAGTCATACATACAGTAACCAAACTTCAATAACTAAACTTATTCCGATAAGTCCTGCATTCCTGCTGTATGGGGTTGACATGTGCAGTGAGGTCCACTTGAGCCGTTGCTCGAAAACTAAAAGTGAAAATGGAATCCCTGGTGGTTTCCAAGCGCACACCAAAAACCGCTGGGGTACTTTCATACAGAGCTGATGCAATGTGCACCGGGG
>NC_085869.1:25002076-25012076 GCF_034702125.1 Engraulis encrasicolus | reverse complement strand
CATGGGCCTAGCTGAGTAAGGTGAAGCGAGGATATGAGCAGAGATTAAAGACTCTGTGATGGAGAAAACGAAACAGAGGTGTTAAGAATTGCGAACTTTGCAAAACAAGGAGCAATATTTTTTTTTAAAGTGTAAACTCAAAACAAGGTGCAATAATAAAAAAAACTGTGAACTCTGAAGCCAGTTGAAATAAAATACCGGCAATTTAAAGGAAAAAAAACAGCTTCGAGAAGAGAAGAGAAGAGAAGAGAAGAGAAGAGAAGAGAAGAGAAGAGAAGAGAAGAGAAGAGAAGAGAAGAGAAGAGAAGAGAAGAGAAGAGAAGAGAAGAGAAGAGAAGAGAAGAGGTACCGGAGATGATTTTAGGCGTCTGGATCTCCACAAAGCCCTTGTTGGTCAGCGTGTCTCTGAAGAGCTGGCAGACACCAGACTGCAGACGGAAGATGGCCTGGCTGGTAGTGGTCTGGAGGAGAAAGAGAGGAGAAAGAGAGGAGAGAGAGAGAGAGAGAAAGAGAAAAAGAGAGAGAGAGAGAAAGAGAGAGAGAGAAAGAGAGAAAGAAAGGTAATACAAGAAAGACATTACAACAGGAAGCCCAGGAAGGAAAGCGTGAATCACAGTCAAGACTGCAACACCTCTGTACCCACACAGTAGCATCATCTCAACTAAGCTACAATGCTTTGGAAACTTACACAAAGCAAATCACTCTCACTTTCATAAGGGGACAAAGCACAGTAATCGAAGGGCTGCGTGCGTGTGCGCTCAAAAAATGCCCTCCAGGGTCCACTCAAAAACCTGTCGGTGTATTTAAATTGAACCATCGCTCAATTCGCTGTATTAATAACTGCAGCAGTGGCGGGTGTGTGTGTGTGAAAGCGATGACTGCCTGTCTGACGTACAAGGACACACTACGCCTGAGTCGCTTGGTTCGCGCCCATTCAGCCTGCCACAAAAGGGCCAGTAAAAATATGGCTTTTCGCTCATTCGCGCGGTTAATCAGCCGAGTCCCCTGCTGATATCTGCTGATGTGATGGTCGTTTCTCTTCACGACTGAACCGTCCTGGTTGACACCGACAAGGCGACACCTGCCCACAGGCCTTGTGGCTTCAAATAAATAAATAAATAAACAAACTATGCACCGTCTATCTCTCGCTCTCACGCTTGCTCAGATTCACAAGCGTGACACTAAAGATGCAGCATCCCACTCGTCCTTCGGTGCACAGCACTGGCACACTGTAGGGGGGCTTTCTATTGGCCCTTCTGTGGGGCTGCATCTTCACCTCTAAAGATGGCTTTTAAGTGATACTGTCCCATTTTTGGAAATAAGATCATATTACACCTCCCCTTGAGTTAAAGAATAGGCTTTTACCGTTCTCTTGTACTTTCAACCGTTCTCTGGGTATGGCAGTGCAAATTTTACCTCCAAGCTAACAGTTAACATTGAGTCCTATGAGACCAGCTCGCGGCTACGTTAGCCAACTGTTAGCTTGGAGGTAAAATGTGCACTGCCATAACTAGAAAACGGTTGGAAGTACAGGAGAACGGTAAAGTCTATTATTTAACTCAAGGGGAGGTGTAAAATAAGCTTATTTCCAAAAATGGGACAGTATCACTTTAATGCACTGAATTGAAATCCCCTACAGTATCTTTGACTACAGTGAGTTTCAACTGTTACAAGCTGAAAGTCAGAGATTGATGTGTACTACCCACCAAGGATGCTAAAATGATACAACTTCTGAGAGGAATGTAAAATGTTTACTGGCAAAATTCTCAAAAGTTGCTACTTGCTGAAAAGTATAAATTTATCACATAGTGAGTGCATGGCCACACTATGGAAGACTTTTGTCACAGTACACCCGCTACTGTCACACACACTCTTGTCTCTTTCCCACAGTTTAAAGAAGAGCTGGGGTTTGTGTGTAGGCTGGCGGCGTTCTCTCTTTCACACCTCCGTCTTCACACTTCTCCATATTTGCGTTCGCAGCAGGGGGCTGAGAGAAGACAAGTGACACTGCTAACGTCATTAAGTTGTTGACAAGTCAAGCAAAGAAGTGAGAGTGGGAGGGGGGTGGGGGGGGTTGAGCTATCCTGTGGTAAGGTCACATGACCACTGATCACAGATTGTGCGAGTGTGTACGCGGGTTTCTTTTTTTTTTTTCAACCACGTCCTACCACCACAGACAAGAGAAAGGGCCATAGCAACAAACCTGCTGTGTTTGTTTATCCAAGAAAAACTTTGTTTTGCCCCTACAAATGTACATGGAGAGATGTGGTAATTGGAAAGTGATTTGGTCAGGTCCTTTCAAGGCCCTCGCTTTTATAGGCTTTTATTGCCGCCTCCCTGCTGGGGGCATGTGAGAACCTGTTAATGGGCTTAGACTGTGTGCCGAAGAGGAGACGCCAGAGGAGAGGAGAGCAGAGGAGAGGAGAGAGAACCATGATAACAGGGCAACAACTCCACTGGTTCACAGAGCCACATTGTCTTCACAAACAGGTGCTCTGAGCACAGTCGAGACAGCCAATGGCAAAGAGGCATTCTTTTTAGGTTTTTTTCTTTCTCCCAAAATGCTCCTGCACCGGTTCGCCAGATCAGAACAATGAAGCCTTTTGGGGGTTTTTGCGTTGGGCACAAACGGTGGCTGCTTGCCCAGTTTTTTGGTTCCACATTCACAAGTGCATCTGAAAGGTAAGAGGGAGACACACAGGGGACAGGGCAGACGACTGAAACGATGAAGAATAGGGAGGGGGGGGGGACTTACTCTGAGATCAATGACACGGTTGTCCAGTTTAGTGTCTTGATTGACGGTGGCTCTGCCTTCCTGCAGGAGGAGGTGAGAAAGTGCAAAAGAGAGAGAGAGAGAGAGAGAGAGAGAGAGAGAGAGAGAGAGAGAGAGAGAGAGAGAGAGAGAGAGATAGAGATAGAGATAGAGAGAGAGACGGGCAGAAAGACGGAGAGAGACAAAGGCAGAAAGAGGGCGAGAGAGGGGCAGAAAGAGGGAGTGGGAGAAACAGAAATGACAAATGACTTGTTTTATTCACTGACACATAATAATGAAAGTCTGTGCAGCGCGTTTGATCAGTTATGCAACATCTCTACTCTACCCCACCCATGAAAACGGCGGTGCCTTGAGCCCAGCCCAGGAAACCAAGCTGGATGGCGGTTCAAGCCGTTCCACATCCTGCCGCTAAAACCAAATCTGCGCGCCGCAGAGAGACACACACACACGACACGTGCGCACTCGCACACGCACACACACGCGCGCAGACACACACACACATACACGCACACGCGCAGACAGACACACGCGCAAACAAACACACACACACACACACACACACACACACACAGAGTCAAGACACTCAAGCAGCCGCAGTGTTTGACACTCCCCAATGGAGCTCTGAGGAGGCCTTGACTGCATGGCTCCCAGCAGAGAACACCTGGCAGCAGCACAAGTGCAGCAGAGATCCCCTTACTGAACAAACACTCACCCGGGTCAGCTGTCCTTAAAACCCCCCTGAGCTCCCCAAACCCGACCCCATCAGACAGGACAAGTCTTAGTGGGGTATTACTACGGCATGCATCTTTAAATCCCTTATAGCCCTAAGACACTAATTACATATTTAATTGTACAAATATTTCCGGATCTGTGTGGGCTTTTGGGAGGAGAGGGGAAAGGGGTGACTGAATCCTGCAGGGGTTCAGCTGCCACCACCCATCCATCCATCCATCCATCCATCCATCCATCCATCCATCCATCCATCCACTGGTGTAGGTATGGCTTGGGACGTGGTGGGGACATTACAATGGCAAATTGTCTGTGTATGCTATTTTAACATTTTATTCAGGGCTCTAAATTAACACCAGCCAAATGCTGGTTAAATTTCAGTTTGGCAAGTAGGAAAGACCAACTTACTAACCACTTTAACTCATTAGTGAGTGTGTGTTTGGCTAGTAAGATTAACATCAACAAGCCATTTTGGCTGGTGATGCAAAAAAGATAATTTAGGGCCCTGATTAGATTTGTGGGAAAGGTGGTGGGGAGAAGCTAGGTTTA
The DNA here is from genome assembly GCF_034702125.1 of Engraulis encrasicolus. Classification (NCBI taxonomy): domain Eukaryota; kingdom Metazoa; phylum Chordata; class Actinopteri; order Clupeiformes; family Engraulidae; genus Engraulis; species Engraulis encrasicolus. Next base: position 25,008,025 of record NC_085869.1, on the reverse strand, counting down.
TCTCAAAAGCGGTATGGACATGTCCCCCACCATCCATTTACTAAAATTCTGCCCATGCATCCATCCTCCAGCACCGGTCACACATCAGCGCTGCCTCTCCCGCCTGCCCCCATCTCTCTCTCAGGGCCCTGGCCAAGCTCATCCATCACACCACACTAGGGCTGGGCAATATGACGATATATATTGTTATCGTGATATAACAGTGTGTATCGTGACCTTTCTCCTGTATCGTTTGTATCATGATAGTAATTTTATCAGTTGTATACAATTGAATATCATTTCTGTCATGTTGTCACAATACACACTATAAGCTCATGTAACTGTGATAATAACAATAAAAAGATCCATTTTAAAGAAAGGTTGTTTTGCGACATAAAAAAATAAAGAGAATAAATGAAAACGTATGTAATTGTGCTATATCGTGATACCGTTATCGTGATATAAAGTAATTTATATCGTGATATAGTTTTTTTTCACGTATCGCCCCGCCCTACACCACACCACACCCCATCCCATGGCATGATGACATGGCGGCATCATCATGGCATCAGCAGCTCACCTCGTCTCCCTCTCCCTCAGGCCGCACAGCATCCTCCAGCTGCAGGGGCAGTCTCGCCTCCGCCTGGCTGATCACGAATATCTGAAGATGGGGAAAAAAACAGTGTGCACAAGACAAAGAGAGAGAGACAGACAGGCCACACACAAAAAAACGTGAGGCAAATCCAGAACGAGAAAGACACCATGAAAGTCAAAGGAGTGACAGGGGGGAAATATCAAAATGGCAAATAGCATAGCAAGGGAACAAAACACATTCGTTTTGGGAGTGAAAGAGACAAAAAGAAAAATAGTCCTTCTATGCTAGACATCTCCATCACCACCCATACAGGCACGGCCATGCTTGTGACACTTCTCCGATTGTTTCCTTTCCAGCGAAAATTATTTCAGCTCAGTTCAGGTGCAAAAAGTCTGAGCCCGTTGTGCTAAAGTTCCCTGTTACACAGTCACAGAGCGAGTACAGGGCAGCTTTAGTGGCTGTAACTGCCATCAAAGACAGTGGGTGGATTCCAATATGCGGACTCCCATCCTTGGCCTGTGTGCTTGTGGCCCCGAATCCATAAAAAACACTTACGTTTCCCAGCTGTCAGCCCAGCCACAACAACTTTTGAGGGACTTTATTCACCATCCCGTTTGCAAATGAGAAAATTACATTAGAATTGAGCTTTTGTGAGATATTGAAATACAATTCTGTTGTCGGTGACGTCATCACAGGGTCACAAGTAGGCAAGTGAACAAGGGAGGATGGGAGTCCGCATATTATAATGCACCCAGGTGTCAGGCCAAGTGTCAAACATCTTGTTCAGAAGAAAATCTCCTGCCACAGTTGCCCTCCTTCATAGGTGACTTACTGAGTAACTTGTCTACTGGTCTTGATTACAGCTGGTTGATTACAATCAGCTGATTCAGAGGTGGTTGAATGAAATTTGGTGGCAGGGTTTGTCACTTTTTGAAACAGGTATTGACATCTCTGAAGGCGAGTAGGGGGCAACCGTACTATACTGGTTGGGGAGGTGGACTTCAGATCAGAGGGTTGGAGGTTTGAATCCCACCCATACCTCTCGACTCCCCACATCTCTATCTATTACTGAAGTGCCCTTCATTCAAATAACTGTAAATCGCTTTCAGTCAGCTAAGTGTCAAATTAAAGAAACTCCCGCACACTGACCATTTGTCCACTCTGGAGATTGCCTGATGAAGGTCTAGTACCGAAACGTCATTTATTAAAGAAAGAACAGCGAAATGGTCAGTGTGCAGGAGTTTCTTTAAGTTGTTGCCGAGTGACCCATGGGCCGTCTCCGACGCACCTGTCAGCTGAGGTGTGCGCAAAAAGTCGAAGTTTAACGTAGTCAGCGAAGTGTAGCATGTGTATGTAAACTAATGTAACGAGTGCCTACCCTCTCGATGTGCAGCTCTACGTCCTGCTGGGTGCAGCTCTCGATCTTCTGGTCCACCTTCCTCACCATGGCCTCCACGTCCACAATGCTCTCCTTGCTGATGCTGCAACAACAAAATGGCAACAAGGGGTCAGTTTCCAGTGAGCTGGTTTGTGCATGCGGAGTTCGAGATTCATTTAGCTATAAATTGTACAGCCTCCACATCCACAATTCTCTCCTTGCTGATACTGCTAAAACAAAATAGCGCCAAGAGGTCAGTTTCCAGTCTGAGTAGTACTGGTCAATACTGTATGCTTTGGGTTTTTCTTAAGTGAGCTAGTTTGTGCATGTGGAGGTTAGGGATGCAAACGATTCATCGATTAATCGACTTTAATCGATCAAGGTGTTAATCGATTAAAAAACATTAATCGCAATACATCGACAATTCAACTGACAAGAATCCCAGGTGAAATGGGCGAATGGGTGAAATGTCAAGAGTGTGTATGTGCGAAGAGGGGTGTGAATAGTGGGAATATTTAAATCACCTTTGGATTAAAGAATTGAAATAAAATTAACTGCAATGTGGCATTTTATCAAAAAAATGTACACAAATGTTTAGATTTAGTAGGTTTTTTTTCGAGAAACATTGAGATTTCGTGGAAAAAAACGCCGCTTATCAATTAAACGTAAGTTGATCGATAAGGCTATCAACTGATTAATTAATTAATTAATCAATAATTTCTCTCCACATCCACAATGCTCTCCTTGCTGATACTGGAGCAACACAACAAAGTCGATTCGTGAGCCTTACTCTACACGAGTGGTTCTCAACCTTTTTTCAATAAATGTCCCCTGGACCTCATCATAAACCTCCAACACCCCCCTTAGTATTGACAAATACTAAGGTACCCAAACTTTTTTTTCTCTGGGGGCCACATTATCGTTTCTGACTGTGATGAGGGGCCAGGATCAATCATGTGGGCTGTACACTAGGCCACTGCCTGTCATAGCTATAATTCCTAGCACAAAATTGTTCATCATTATTGCAAGTGATTTGCAAAAGTAGCGAGTACAGTTCACATGTTACAGCGTACAGTCTCAACAAATCCTTAATACTTTCGTTGTTGATGCAAGAACAACAGAACGAAGACGGGTGGCAAGTTGCCAGTCAACATAAATGTTGCCAGTGTATTCATATGCATTGATCACAACACTGTAGACAGACTGCTTTAGTTTTTTTGTCTTGTTTTTCAGACAGTCAGCTTGTTTATGCAACTGAAGTTTGAGATTAGTCATTTATTATTCAGGCAATGTTGCAAAAGGGGTAATGACGTGAACCAGACTTTTTACATAACCAATGTAGTACAGACATGGCTTGCAGCTATCGGGAGAAGACGTGTGGGGACAGGATAATTAAGGGAGAAGAAAAGCTTAGTAAGATGAATCACCTTATCAGTAAAAAGTGACTAATATTAATGGTAATATCAAAATGGCACAAGTGTTAAGAAACAAGTTGTAATGCTCAACACTTATGCTTGGACAGCTGATGTAGACAAATGGATCCACGTGTGAGAACCAAAAAGAGCGGGAAAATGAGAAATGAGAAGTGTATAAGTGGCACATGGCCTGCCATGACGAATACAGTGACCACTGAAATGGCATTTTCTGAACGGGGAAATAGGCCACAAGCATTGACCACCAACCGCTGTGAAACAGGCCTGAGAACCAGCATCTGATAACCACAGCCAACAGTTTCAGTTATGTAACCCAACATTACATTACATTACATTACATTGCACTTAGCTGACGCTTTCATTTGTTCAAAGCGACTTACAACTATTATTTCTCAGGGTATTGGTTACAGTCCCTGGAGCAATGTGGGGTTAGGTGCCTTGCTCAAGGGCACTTCAGCCATGGATGGAGATGTAGGGAGAGGTCAGGGGGGATATGAACCTGCAACCCCTAGATTGAAAGACCAACTCTCTAACCACCGGCTGCCCCAACATGCTCTTGACTTTACGATGTAGTGATGGGATTAATGGCACTGAATGCTGCCAAGTATACGATATGGTCTTCCAGACAGGTTTAACACAATATGATCTTTGGGAGTTCAATATCCTTACTGAAATTCTTCAAGTTACTATAGTGCGATAGCAGCGAACTGAGCTGAGTGTTCAATACACTCGTCAATATGCACAACTCAATACATACAGACGGGCGAATAAAAGGGTGTTCAGGTTGGGGAATGATACAGTATGTAACTGTATACAATTTACGATTTGTATGCATTTTGATGTCATAATTGTTATGTGACTGAATGAACGAAGTATTGTTTGAATGTTGTAAGTATTCATATTCATATTTAATTGTAAAAAAAAAAAAAAACAACAACAACTGTTGAGTGAGTCAGAGAGTTGGTTCCCACTCCATACTCGAGTCCATCAAACCAGCTCTCGTCTCCACTTCTTAGATCAACTCTACGCCATCAACACATTGGTGGTGCTCATAGACCTGCTACACTGTCCAACTGATAAAATCTCTGCTCGATTCTAATGCAATACAGATGGACCACATAGTTTGCTGTTTAGGATATTAAAGTGAGCGCTGTACAGTATAAAGGCAGTACCATTCCAAGTCGTATAAAAATTGCCAGTATGAGAAAAAAAAAATGTTCAGAAGTAAACCCAAATGCTGGGGGTGCTGTGGCTGAGTGGGCTAAGACGCCGTAGCATTACAGCAGGGACCGAGTTCGATTCAGGCCTGAAGTTATTCCCCGATCCTTCCCCATCTCTCTGTCCCAGGCCGTCAAGCCACTGAAGCCAGAGCTATGTGCTAAATTAGCTATTAGCTAAATCAAACATGTCAATGTCACGTCCCGAGCGAATAAAAACAAGTCATGGCGAAGCTACTTCTGCTACCTCCGCTACCAGGCAGCGTAGGTCGCCCTTGGTCTGGACGCAGCATTACACTATCCATTCTGAATAATAAAGGTGTAAATGCCCCCCAAAAATATATAGTGACAAGAGAATATGAAATGCACTAAGGGACATGAGCAGCTTAGCAAGGAGGCAGCAGAGTCATCTTGGATGTCACCACAGCCCTGGCTGACATCAAGCTTGCAAGCGCAGATGTCACTTCAACAACCGCCGCATGTGGAAACTGCAATATTATGTAACGTTTTCCAGTGCCATTCACGGTTCCTCTTTTCTGTGTTTTTGTAGTACTGTACAAAAACATGTACAAACATCGCATCGCAGTTGCCTTTGGCAACCCATAGTAGGTTTCCAAATACCTTCTGTAGAGGTGAACATGAAAGCACAAAGTGAGTGTTGCCCCAAAATGAAAGGGCATGAAGTCAGAAGGAAAATCATCCTGTTCTTCTGAAGGACCCCCACTGCATGGCATTTTGAGAGATGCTTTTCTTTCTTCTTTTAAAATATAGCTTTGAGCCCACTCTTCCACTTTGTGAGAGTGAGTGTATCTGTGCATCCCTGCATTGGCGTGCCTTTGCGTGTGTGCGTGTGTGCGTGTGTGCAAGAGAGAGAGAGAGAGAGAGAGAGAGAGAGAGAGAGAGAGAGACAGACAGACAGGACGAACAAGAAAGAATGAGAGAGAATGTATGTGTGCATGTGTGTATAGGTGAATGAGTACGAGTGTGTGTGTGTGTGTGATGGTGTGTGTGTGTGATGGTGTGTGTGTGTGTGTGTGTGTGTGTGTGTGTGTGTGTGTGTGTGTGTGGCGCTCGACGCCTGGTGCGGGCGAGCAAGGAGCCCAACTGTCACGTCAAGTGGCACGGTGCTCCGCCAGGGCGGGCGGGCGGGCGGGCGGGTGGGCAGAGCCGAGCCGAGCCCAGCGGAGCAAGCGGGCGGCGAGTAATCCTTCCTCTCGTCTCATTAAAGAGGAGTAATGAGAGGCGAGAGAGGGGCCAGCCACAGCCCCGGCCCAGCTGCTTCAGGGAGACACTTCACACCGCCCGGGATCAGCAACACAAATAAAGCGCAGTCTTAATATCACACAC
>NC_085869.1:24974576-24997076 GCF_034702125.1 Engraulis encrasicolus | reverse complement strand
GTGTGTGTGTGTGTGTGTGTGTGTGTGTGTGTGTGTGTGTGTGTGTGTGTGTGTGTGTGTGTATGACTTCGTTGTTGCCCACTGGACCAGGTAGGGCACAACAACAAGACAGATGGATGGTGGTGCGACCTCCCCCCACAACCCCAAACCTCACCTGTCCTTTCCTGGGACTTTATCAGGAGCGATTAGTCACTCCAATTATCTCGACAGCCCCCTGAACAGTCAGCCTTGAGCAAGAACAGCGCTGAACAACAGCGTCCCAGTGTGAGTCATAATGGTATCACGTTATGCCTGGCAATGGAGCCTGTTGCCTCACTACACTCCTGTGAACTGACTGGAGAGAGGTGTGCTGAGGTGAAAGCAAAGATTCCTTTTTTCTCCCCCTTTTCCTTTCTCTTGTCTTGTGGAAACAAGGCCTAGAACAAAGCGATGGGACGGGGATGGGGACGGGGGGGGGAGTTGAACCAGACACGCTGACTCCTGGACTCACCCAGTTTCTGCTGGGACTGGACCATTGGGGGGACGCCGTAGCGATCCTTGGCAAAGTCCTGGAGCGAAATCAAGCAAGAAGGAGGGAGAGGGGGAGAGATAGAGAGAGAGACATAGACAGAGACAAGAGACAGAAAACAAGGGGAGGGGAGAAAAAAAAGGAAAGAGAAGAAAGAAAGACAAGACATAGAGAAGACAAGTTGATGGTGAGCAAGCAGAGACAGAGGCAAAGGCACAATAAAAAAAAAACAAGGAGTGAAATAAGTCTGGTGGGGAGCCAGGGAGGCATCGTCTTTACGGCTCACGTTTCATCTACTTACTTCTTCATCTGTGCTCTGCTGCTCCGCCGCCTGTCAGAGAGAGAGAGAGAGAGAGAGAGAGAGAGAGAGAGAGAGAGAGACCATCAGACCCAATAGAGATATATTTCATGAACTCAAGAGCACGAGGCCTTGCTTTGAAAACAAAACCAATCACAAGAAAGACTCAGCCTTCATTCATACAGAGAGGGAAAAAATACTAATTGCCATGATGAAATAGAATGCTTTTATTTTGGCAATAGGAGGACAGTAAAATAATGTCGAAATACAAAAAATTTTTGCATATTAGTTTGTATTAGTGCTATTCACTTGCTACTTGCACAACCAGCGTCTTTTGTGCTTATGTACTGACGCCAGTGAAGTGAAAGTTGAGTGAAAACTGTTGAATAGTTTTTGTGCCGTCTTGCTTGTATTATGTCTTGTTATGTCTGGGTACTGTGTAATGTAATGCGTTAAATCTTTGTTTTATCATGTCATAGGCAAATGTAACTTGCCTGGTGTTAACCTCACTTGCTGACAAAATGTTCCCCATTGGAGACGATACATTTTCTAACTAACTAACAAACATGAACTTAAATAACAAACAAATCATGCTAGGAACACAGAGATGAGTTGGCACACTAAGTTTCAACAAAATGGCAGTATTTGGAGATACAGTATTATTATTACTAAAAATAAAAATGCATCCACGTTTATAACGGGGAAGCAACTTCTTTTTTGTGATTGTCATTTTTATGAGCACTCACAGAAGAATACGTTCCAGCAAGGGAAGCAACTCCTCATGGGAGAAAAAAAACAAAAAACATGCAAGGCATATCTACTTCACAGTGTTAGCACGACATGAATACATCACTACGCGAGCTCTCTCTGTACATTTCTATGCTTGTCCTTCAGAGAAGGTGACATGTACGCCCACTACTTATGTGCTCTTGACTGAGCAAACAACATCATTGGCAAGGAGCGCACATTCACAAGTACACTTTGCCTCGTGTTTCAAAACATCGCACTTCAGTGTAGCGTGTCGCTGTCTACCACAGAGGGGAGGTGGTCAGGATGGAGGGGTGTGTGTGTGTGTGTGTGTGTATGTGTGTGTGTATGTGTGTGTGTGTGTGTGTGTGTGTGTATGTGTGTGTGTGGGTGCGCTGATGTGACCTTGTGTTTGGTGTGCGGCGCTCCAGGCTCCTGCGGCTACTGAAATGATATGCCTTCTACTGTGATGCTCCAGATATCAAAGGGACACACCCGGCAAGCTCTCTAAGCCTCTTCTGACTTACCAAGGCACCAGTAGGCATTTCTAAGTCAAGTCTCTCCTCTCTCTCCCCCTCTAACATCACAAGGGCTCCAGCGTAACAAACAGTAAGTCAATGGCTCGCTGGAGCTTAGTGTGAAAAAAAGGCTGTAAATATGATTTTTTTGAAAACAGTACAGCAGATGGCAGTAAAATAACGAACCCTGCTGTTTTGGCGCTTGTTTATTTATGCTAAAACCCACAGCGCTCTCTTTCTGACTTAAATAGACTTTTGTTTTTGGGGGCATAGAAAAACACAGGAGTTAACAAGCACAGGAATTGAGACAATGGTGCACACACCCCCCACTTTGCAGACTGGCCAGTGCCCACACGTCATGGTGCGCAGCTGTGGCAGGCGACAGGAGTGTGGGAGTGGGAAGGGAGGTGGACAAAGCTGATGGTGGTGGTGGGGGCACGTATCTACAATCACTTACTACGTAGTTTGACCTGCTTCTTGTATGGCAGGCGACAAGACTGTGGGAGTGGGTAGGGAGGTGGACAAGGGTGGTGGGGGTAGGGGTGGTGGTGGTGGTGGTGGTGGGGGCACGTATCTACCACCACTTAATATGTAGTTTGGCCTGCTTCTTGTATGGCAGGCGACATGACTGTGGGAGTGGGTAGGGAGGTGGACAAGGGGGGTTTAGGTGGTGGGGGCACTTTTCTACAATCACTTACAAGTCTGGCCTGCTTCTGGTCTGTGGAGGGTGACAGTGTGTAAGAGAGTGGAGTGGTGGTGGTGGTGGTGGAGAGATGTGGGAGTGGGGGAAACGCTTTTCTTTTTATTTTTAAATCACTTACTAGCTTGGCCTGCTTCTCTGCCTTCTTGGCCGCTTTCTCCGCTTCCTTCTGGGCTTTCTTCAGCCCCTTCTTAGACTGGGCCTGCTGGTCCTCACCACCCTCTTCACCCGCCCTGCAAGCAGGAAGCACACACACACACACACACACACACACACACACACACACACACACACGCACACGCACACGCACACGAGCACGCACACGCACACGCACACACACAGTCAACTCACAGCAGCAACCCCAAACCAACCCTGTCTGAACTCATTACAACCACCCCACGGCCCCTGCCCTCACCCCCCCCCCTCCTCCAAGTACCCAATTCCTCACCCTTGCCCATCCTGAAAACGGAAAGCAACAAACCATACACAAAAAAGTCTCCGTCAGCTGGCTCACAACTCTCCAAACCGCAACCCCCCCACCCCCCATCCCATCGCAACTCAACTAACACCCCCACACACCACCACCCCTCTTAGCCTCACTCTCACCCCCTCCCAAGTACCCAATTCCAATCTCCTCCACTTCCTCAGGGGATGTTTTCAGAGGTGGTGGTGGGAATGGTGGACTGGTGGGAAAATGCATTCCACCCTCGGCTCACCGCCTGGGCTCACCAGGTCTCCCCTCCTGACTTTCAACTGCTGCAGTGCCACCTTTAATCCTATTGTTTTCTGGCACTTCTGAAAACCCGGTCAAAGAAGACAGCTGATAGCACATCTTGACTGGCACTGTACTGCTCATGTTATGCTTTCATTGGGAACAAAAGGTTGTTTATATTATCTACCTACCCATATACCCAGGAGAGATGGGCTTGACTATGGGTATGAGCTTAGACAAAAAAAAGATGAGAAAGGCTTCAAACAGGATTCCTTGGTCTAATACGTCATGTGAAAGGCAAAAAAAAATCCTGGTCGAAGCAGATTTTCTCGTGCTTTCTAGTTGCCATTGTGGTTCTGCTCCCAGGCCAGACTCTTGGATATGCAGGCTTTAAAGGTGCACTGTGTAGGATGGTGGCCAGAGTAGAAGGGCTGGGTTCAAAAGATCGAATCGCGATCCAATATCGATTCACGTTCAAAAAGGGCAATATCGATTCACAACTTTGTGGATCGATCTTTTGCAGATCATTATAGGGGCTATTTTTTCAACCACATCCTGTAGCTCTCTTCCACAGTTTCCCACTTATTTCTCACATGTTTGTGTGGGTATCAAAGGCTGAGATATTTAGGTTTTTATAACCGGTCTTAGAATTCTAGGCATGAATGGGTTAAAGTGACAGCCCAGCAATAAAAAAGATCGATATCGAATCGAATCGGATCGTGGATCGAATCGTGGCCTTCTGGATCGGAATCGAATCGATCCAGGACATTCGGATCGGTTCCCAGAGTAGGTATTGCAACTATGCTGCTCATTGAAACTTTGAAAGGTAACATTTGTGAATGGGCAGCATGAATTTTGGAAATAAACTTGTAAAAAATATTATACAGTGCAGTGTACCTTTAACCCGTTTTATTATGAGTATGAGTACAAAAATGGTTGTAATTGGGCGGGTTTAGAGATAGGACGACTATGTTGAATTTTATGCTTGTTACTGAATAGATAAATAATTGACACTGAGTATAATGAGCAGTTGTGCCTTAGTGTTTCTGCTTAACCTTTCACTTAGTATTGGATTTAATCCCAGTAGGCACAGTAAGAGCAACACGTGGGTGGGGGAATAAAAGACCAGTATTCCCATTCCCATGACTGATGTTCCCTTCAATGAGGCATCTAACCACACATTGCTTCTGTTACTGAACCAAATTCCACTCTTAAGCATCATCTAAATGCAATATGTTTATTCGCTACAATTAAGCTCACTAAAATTGAGGTCATGTCTTTATAACATACGTCATCATCAAACCCAGACACTCATGAACACATGTGCCTAATGTTCGAAGGGTATTTGATGCCTTTTTGTCATATTTCATGCACAGCTTTGAATCATGTCACTCATATTGAAACTTAAAGTCTATGACAGTTTTCCAAAGGGTGTTGTCACCTAACCACTTTCACCTGAATGGTGAAAGTAACCAAGAGCAGACAGTCTGCCAGAGTACCGGTATGTAACGTTTTCAAACGGTGGTAAAAGATAAGATAGACCAAGAGACTATTTGCCCTTTGTACTCTCTTAATTAGCGGCAAACAGCCCGGATCTGTCACTCAGGCCCTGGGACTATCACCGACTCCATGCAATCTGATAAAGCCAGCTATGCCACTTTGGGATATGAATCCCAGAGAGCAGAAAAAGCGAGTGAGAGAGCGAGCGAGTGAGTGAACAAGCTAACAAGATGGGCCTAGACCGTGTACAGCGACGCTGTCTGTAGCTTTTGCATGTTCCCAAGCGTGAAAGCCGAGTGTGGGTGTGCACACATATAAACATACTGTAAATACACACAAGGATTTAAAATAATAAAAAAAAAAAACACACAAACTTGTGCACACAAGCACATAAACGTGGCATTCATAAAGACATACACACAGGCACATTAACACATGCACAAAAACACACGCCCCCACCAGTTCCACTAACGAACAATGGCTGGCAAAGGAAATTGGAAGGCCCAGCCACCCAGGCAAGTGCAGGCCTATTACCAACGCCTGAATTCACGGATGAGTGTTCACAATTAACGTTTTAAAACAGAGTGTTTTGGCATAGCAGGTTAAAGCAGCAGTAAAACAAACTCAATCGACACACACTTTCATGCTCCATCTGGTACAAAGTTACTGATTCCTCTAAAAAAACAGCAAAGTAATTAACATCTAAATAAGTAACTTTTTTCTCCTCCTGGCTGTTATACAAGTGAAAATCCTAGTAAGGAAGCACTGCCGCACGGAATGTTGTGTTCCTTGTTTTCTTACACTATACTACACTGCTAGTCTGGACCTACCTGTTCTCACTAAGCCTGTCTATAAATTAAATCAACCCCCATCTTGACCTGTCCAAGGCTATGGCAAGAGGTGAAAGGTCCCAGTTTGAAATGTAATGAGACAAAGAAACTGGCCAATGTGCTAGTTCTACTTGTGCACTTAACCCTTCCATGAAGCTCATCTACCAGACTGCTGAGGACATATGGCATGCAGATAATGTCTGGGTCATATATGGGAGGGCTTTTACTTTCTGAAGCCAAGATATCTCAACCTCTGGCTTTGACAACATGAATGACAACAGCTTGAACATGAACAATCTGTTTGACAGCTGTAACAACTAGTGGATCACCAGTTTCATGAAATCAGAGACTTATTGATATACTAGCAAAATGCCTTGAAGACAACCCGGCATGGACAATGACAAAGACTAGTGAAAAAAGGAGATGGTGTTTGTTATATAGAGATTCTCGTTGCAGGTTGTTTGGTGTATTGATGTTACTTTCCAGATTTAATATTCAAGATTCTTTGACCCGAAGGAAATTTGTCTTGGACATACAAAAATAAACGTGCTCTTGGTCACAACTGTGCTATCAGGTGGGTCTGGTGTAGGCTACGTGTCTGATGCGTACACATGGGACAGAGTAGGCCTGACAGGATTTACTACGGCACAGATGAGTGCCCGGTGGGTAATGGCCTAGTAACAAAAATGTCTTAACAGGCCCACACCTGTTTCAATTGCATCGACATGCAGCTGCCACAGGGGCTTAGACAACAATTTTAAGAAAACAGTTATGAAATAAAATTGCTTGTTGTAGATACAACATAATCGCTGTAGCAACCTTTTCCATTTCACTTAAATCTACTGATTACACCCTGGTTACACACAGGACTTTTCTATGTCACGTGAAAAAACAGTCTTTGCAAACTTCTGTTTATTTTCTGCCAAGTAGGCAAACTTGACAGCAAGCTAGGTGAGAAAGAAAGAATGCTTCTAGTCTCCCGATCCATGCGTGTTGGCTATACTTTTGAACTGTCTTCACATTGGTATTCTTTATACATTTTAAACAGCGATTTCACCTGTCAAAAAATATGTGATATCGATGCTGATAGTGCTGATGCAATCATCTGCAAGCGTGTCTGAATGGAATTGCATGAGCATAACGTTAGCTTCCCAAGCTAGCTAAGTTTGCAGCTAACGACAGCTGGACATAATCTTCTTCATATCAAATGTTTGACAAGCTAATAAGGTACGTTTACTTACCCTTTCAATTCATCTTTAGTCATGGCTGGACGTCTATGTGCCTAGACTCAACAACTTACGTGACTAAGTGTTTGAAAGTCTATGCAAGTACAAGAGAATTGCTAGGGATGCGATTCCAGAGACACGCATGCAAGGAAGGAATTATTTTGCTGGTGCACTGGAATGACGCGTGCTAATGTGTCCGTACAGAAACAAATATGAGGTGAATGGATTCCGGGGACACAGTGTGGCCAACTGAGTTGCAGTTGCAGCCTCTATGTTTGTCATAAATAATAACATTACATTACATTGCATTTGGCAGATACTTTATAACCAAAGCGACTTGCAAACGAGGACATAATAATCATAGGCAAAATCACTAGTAGATACAAGTGCACAGGAAAAATACAAAACAACAAGTGCAGATGCAAAGAAGGTTTAGTTAGGGTTTTTTTTTTTTTTTTTTTTTTAAGAAAAGTAGAGTCCATAGCCTATGCATCATGTCAAGAGTCTGGCCTGGGGCTAGGCCAGCTCAAGCATTAGTGTAGACAGTCACGAAAGAGGAGAGTCTTTGCTTCTTGAAGGCTGCACGAGATGTGCATAGTCTTAGTTTATCATGTGCTTATCATGCACGTATCATGCAGTTGACCCTTTGGGAAAGTAATTCCCATTTCAATTCTTTGTATAACAAGTGCATTTAAAGAAATTGACAACAAAGCGCCGACTTGACTTGACTTTCGACAATATTCTGACTTCTCTCTCTCTCTCTCTCTCTCTCTCTCTCTCTCTCTCTCTCTCTCTCTCTCTCTCTCTCTCTCTCTCTCTCTCACACACACACCACACACACACACACACACACACACACACACACACACACACACACACACACACACACACACACACACACACACACACACACACACACACACACACACACACACACACTGCTTATTTCTGTTTAAATCTATCTACTAAATAATTCACACACTCTTTCATTTTTCACAGTCAATTAACTTCACCACATGTTACACGTTATGTCAGCGATTTATTGGCTTGACACTGAATCCATTTTTTGATAACCTACCCCAAAATTCTATTTACATTAGGAAACCTATTTTTCATGCGGCCTCAACCTGCCATCAAACAAAGTTTATTAATTTGCATTGCTCGTAAAACAAACAAACAAAAAGTCTCATCGGGCAGAGTTGGCCTATCAAACACAGGCTAGTGTGCCATTGATATGTAGGCCTACTACGTGCATCACCATATAAACCATTGGAAAAGCTCAAATAGGCTTGATGTCTTTTACACGGTAGACCTTCGTTTGTGTGTCGGGGCCATTAAATCGTTTCACGGGTCATTGCTCCCATGACCTCCTGCGGCAGGAAGTGGCTGTCTTCCTGGGGCTCCTTTCCAAACCTTAAAGCCCATTAGGCCTATTCCCCCATTCCCATCATGGTATAGCGTAACACAATTGCAGATTACTCATCTGAACTAGCCCTTTACGATGAATAATGGTGGGACTCACACATTGTTTCGTGTATAAAAAGTGCAGGGAATAACACCTGGAATAAAATAAATGAACTGCCTTTTATTTCACCACACAATAGATAGAATTGGGGCATCTATAGCGCAACTAAAGGGATGAATATAGCAGATACACACATGGGCAAAATAGTTCATAGCACATTAATTAGAACATATGGCACAACCAAATGAGTCACAAACCCCATGACTCCATAAAGCAACACATTTAAAAGACTCATCATACAAATAGTGAATCTGAATCAAGGTTTTTAAAATTCAACATAGAAACACAGCAGGTTTTCTGCACATGTGCGCTGTGCTTGCATGAGGAATTTAATATCGTCTTGACTTGTGCCATGTGAAACTGATCAAATAAAGAGTCTTTTCATCTTTTTCTATCCTGTGTGGTCTTCCATAGTTATATCATGAGGAGAGCTGCTTCATTGAGTAAGCTCTGACACAGCCATCTCGAAGGTCATAAATCCACAAAGATAAATGGCTGCACTGACAGATAGTAATTCACCACACAAACAAGACCTTTCTCTGCTGCTTTATTTGTTTATACTGCTGAGAAAGCTGCATTTTTTTATTTCCATTCACAGATAAATAACACAACACACGTTAACAATGGTAAATGTTGCTTTACTTCAAATGCTACATTTCTTTGTTAGAGTGCCCTGCAATAAAGCACTTGACCTATGTGTGTGGCATAATAGAACCCCCATGTCATGACCTTAACCTCCATAAAGATTTGCATTCAATGGCTTACCACAATCCCAATGAATGGCTGTCGACTGGCTGTACATGGGCTTTGAAACAGGCCGTGATTAGGGTTATAGTCTGTTGGATCGTAGGGGGTAGAAGAAGGCCCGTCTGGGGACTGATCCCATTAGCTAGATGGATTTTCAAAAGGTAGGCCCGATGAGGGAATGGCGCTCCTGTGGAGCTCTGATGATTCTGAATTGGTAATAGATGTCTTTGATGCCTGATGGAGGAACTATTACTTTGCATTTCCAACTCAAGACAATTAGGCCAATCTGTCTCCTTTAGGCCTATTTAGCCGTCTGACTCCATGAACTTCTGCAGCTGGTATACCATGATATACAATAGACAACACATAGGATTATGCCATATTGGGCAGAAATATTTTATTTATTTATCCTTTAGGGTAGTCACATTGAGGCAATTGCATCTTTTCCCAGTGAGCTCTAGATATAGAGGAGAGGAGACAGAAGATGGTGATGGTTGCAACATCTAATTTATTTCTGTCAGACAGGCCAACAAGAGGGATTATACACTCATGTTCTTAGGGCAGGGGTGGGGAACCTTTTTCATTCAAGGGGCCACTTCAAATTCATCCGAGGGCCGTAAAAGTCCTCCGAGGGCCATGAACACAAACCAGGATTTCTCCCTGCGCTTTAGGCCTACATTGAAGGCGGCCACCTTTACAACAGACCCTACCAAACAATGATTTCACAGGCATTTGGCCCATTTGCGGGTCTTAAGTATATGACTATAATCACTGATAGGGAAAGGATGTTGCAACCATCCCCTGTTGCAACTGTCCCCGATCTCCCCTGCTGTATGTCTTCTATTGTTGACTTGTACTTTTAGGTCTGTGTGACAACGTACAAACTCATGACTAGATGTTGTTTGTGGTGTTTCCACGACATCCTTGGTTTTGTATCGCATTCATTAGTGAAATCCAGACACCGTTGAGAGTTCAAACAATAAATCACTGTGTGATTATCATCCTCTGTCTCGGGCAACACGTAGTCTGAGTGTTTTATTGGAGCCTAACTATGTGTTTTTTGTCATTTAAATGAGCAGATGTTCTTGAATTTGCAGGGGCCTTGTGTGTGTGGAGTCATTCCGTCAGTTAGGTTGAGCTATTGTGTTTACAACCTGACAGATCATTCTCTGCTGCTAACACAGCCCATCCCCCACTCTCTCCCTGCACTCATGGACAGAGGAAAAAAACACAAGAGGAGTCATGCGTAACAACCTTAAAAAACTTTTATTTTCAACACAATATTAACAACATAGCATTTAAAAAAAGACTGCAAGGTAGAAAACAAAACAGTGTATGCTACCACAATATTTAAATAACTTATTTTTTAAGCAAACTTAAGTGCCTATACAAAAATGGAAAGCCAACTATGTACACATATTTACAACAGTGGCTGTCTCAGTAGCAAAATGAACAGCATTAAATCCTTTATTACAAAGTTAGTTATCAGCAAGAACAAGTGTATATAAAAGCCCTGGAATAGTCACAGAAGACTTTTTACACACAAAAGTGGCATATTTGTACAAATCAAAGTGTCCGTTTTTTAAATAATGTCCATAAAAGCGCCCATTAACTGGAAAGCGCACTGGAGGATTCGGATTCTGTGGACACTGATGAGATGGGCCCTCTCTTTTTGGTCAGCATCTTCTGGCTGGATCTGCTGTTGAGCGTGCTGCGGGCAGACGTCTTGAATTTTACCCCCAGGAAAGCGTACAGAATGGGGTTCAGACAACAGTGGAAGTACGCCAGCACTTCTGAGATGGGAATCCACTTCTGAAGGCCCTGCATTAGCGCACAATTACGCACGAGATTCAGCTCCGATAGTGTGTCCACAAAGATGCCAATGCAGTAAGGCAGCCAGCAAGTGAAGAAACAAACGATGAGGATGACGGTGGTCTTCAAAGCCTTTCTCTTCAGCGTCTGTCCTTTGGCACCCTGAGACAGCCTGGCGATAATGATCCAGTAGCACGTGAAGATGACGAGGCCGGGCAGGACAAATCCAACCAATATGTGCTGGAAACGGAACACAGCCATCCAAATCACGTTGCCGCTCTGTGGGTAGATGCGTTCGCAGTAAGTCCGGGAACCTTTCTCCTCCACTCTCGCAAACGCCATGTCTGGAATAGTCAGAAGCGCCGCTGGCAGCCAAACTCCGAAGTAAATAATGCGCCCTGCCAGAAGTTTTCTGGTATCTAGGCTGTTGGTTGCTTTTACCACCGCCAGGTATCTGTCCAGACTAATGAAAGCCAGGATGAGAACGCTGCTGTAGAGATTGACAGTGTAGATCATGTGGACCGTAACGCAGAGGAACTCCCCAAAGTACCAACTGCTGGCCACATCCACTGCCCAAAAGGGCAACGTCAGAACAAACAGCATGTCAGCCACGGACAGGTGAACACGGTACTTGTCAGTCATGCTGGACGACTTCTTCTGGTAGCCCATCACAACGATAACAAGCCCATTTCCGATAATGCCCAACACGAAAAATATTCCGTAGACGATTGGGAGGAAAATCTTCTGGAAGTCGTTGTTGTGCGCGCCCTCGCAGATCTCCACATAGTTGTCCTCCTCGCCTGACCCATCATCGGTGCTGTTGAAGTCGAATTCAAACACAACCTCCTGCAAAACAAAATAGTAAGAATAGGCATTTAATTCATGGCCATACAGCTAAGATGTAATGTGTTTTTTTAAACAGCTGTTTCTATTTGTCAAGCAGTTCCAATATAGCCTATTACGCATATTAAGAATCTGATTAACTGATATCTTCTTTTAAGTGTATGGAAACTAATTGTTCTGGATGAGGCTTAGTTCGTTTGATTTGCATGTCCACTTTAATGTGAACTTTGTTGTATACCACTACCTTTACTAACATTATGCAAGCCCTATAATGATTTATACCACCTTTCCTCCATCTCATTTACCATCACAGAAAACTTGATGTACTTACGTCAATGTATCCCTCCATGGTGTTCGTCTTGAGTTAAGTTTAGTCCCTGAGACGTGTAGGTGGAACGGGAGAAAACAGGTATCTTTGAGCGGGCATGCTGCCCGCACATGATTTTAAACAGTTGTATGAGGCGCGTCTTGGAGGAGGCAGGGCCGGCTGGCTCCACCTCTTGCGTACACCGCCTATCTGTCGCCAGTCGCGTGTCGCCAGCCTCCAACAACACCAACAGAAAGTTTAACACTAAATTATTTACACAGTCGTGCCTGTTAAGGCATTACTCTGTTATAATGACATTGTGTAACGCAGCCCAAAACGCATATTTTTACGCACGTTTATATTTGCATGATAACAATTCCTCTATACTTTTTTGCATGGCCACTCATTTTGTTTCTGAAATTCTGAGGTATGTAAGTTGTCAGTGTCTTGTTTATTTTAGGGTATTCTATCTCCTGTGTGTTACAGAATGGACTGAACACTCATCTGTGGAGAGTCTATGTGTTTGAAAGTCAGGGTGACAGTCAGGGATACAATAGCAGTAATCCAGGTGCCAGTAGTGTGGATAAGATCCCACAAGAGGTTTGAAATATTTTTGATTGTTAAACAATAACGTGTATTTCTGGAGCTTATTCCCATCCTACAGGCCACTCTCTCACACTATAATAGCCTAACTTGTTAGTCCTTAATGTAGACCCTATATGACCTATGAAATTCAGCGCGTGTCCTCACCAGAAAGTCAAAGGCACAAGCTGTGAAAAATTTGAAAAGGGGAAAGCCAATCAGTGAATAGCGGTTAGTTGTTCTGGTTATGACATGGAGGAAGTGGCCTTCTGAAATCTACCAATTACTAGGCCTACCAGAGCAGAGATGCATGAGTCATAACAACCAATATCAACCGTTGTGCACTCTGTAGATGGTGAGCACATGGGAACCAATAGGTCTCCCTTCGAGAGTTGTATAAAGTAGAGTAGGCCTACTCTTAAAGATGTATTTACAGCAAATTACATGGTTTCAACTTTATAATATCCTACTACTATAGTTGTAATTATCTAAGTATTTCTCACTCTAATGTATACAACTCTGCTTCTTTCTCACACACTTGACACTAAAGCCCTTTCAGATTGGTTCAAAGTTCACATCACTTAGTGAAAAGTATAGTGAAATTAAATTCAGCATAGGCGTAGGTGGCGGTAGCCTGGCTAACACATATTGTAACTTTACAAAAGGAGTTTCAGAAGATTTATGCCATATAGTGGAGTATGTCCAAGTTATTGTTATCACATTGGGAAAATGATGATGTAGTTTGACTGTTTCACCTTGTCTGACATTGTTATCTCTCATCAAATGATGATTGTGTGGTTGGGTGAGGGACATGTTTTAAATGCAGTGCATGGGGCAACTGCCATGTTATGCAAATAAAGTACAATGGAGGATGTCAAACATGGACTTCCAAATGTGCTGCTTAGTGCCTTCTTACTGAGACATGCAAACAGGTCTCTAAATGATCTTTTGTCATCGCCAGCCAAAATGTCTAGTAGATGTTTATCTTATTAGCCAAACTCACACTCACTAATGAGTTAAAGTGACTAGTAAGTTAGTCTTTTCTACCAGCCGAATCGAGATTTCACCAGCATTTGGCCGGTTGGCTGGTATCTATTCAGAGCCCTGCATGCAACCCACATCTAGCATTCATACAGTCCTGGCTGGCGTGTTATCTGATCACAAGTCTCAGTGGCACAGCTTTGGTTCTGCTGTCTTAAAGGGACACTGTGTGAGATTTTTAGTTGTTTATTTCCAGAATTCATGCTGCCCATTTACTAATGTTACCTTTTTCATGAATACTTGCCACCAGCATAACATTTTAAGTATTCATTATGACTGGAAAAATTGCACTTTTCTTACATGAAACGGGGGATCTTCCCCATGATCCGCCATTTTGAATTTCCCAAAATAGCCATTTTTAGCTGCAAAAATGACTGTACTTGGACCATACTAGAAAATATTTGCTTAATACTTAGTAAACTTTCATGTAAAGATCAAATTTGGCAAACGGCAGCCCAATTTCAATGAGCAGTAGTTGCACCTTTTTTGACCATTTCCTGCACAGTGTCCCTTTAATACAGTTTATTCATCTACCAGAGGTGGGGAACCTCTATGTCTCGAGGGCCATTTGCAGCCCTTCAGGCGGTCTTATCCGGCTCCCGACATCATTTTAATTTAATGCAGTTACACGTGAAATATGACACGTTTTGTAGAGAAATCTTAGAAATGACATTTGCCATACAATTAAGTTATATTTTCAGAGGACCTAGTGAAGGTGGGGTCTGTTGTAAAGGTGGCTACCTTCAATAGGTCCTAAAGTGCAGGGGGAAATCCTGGTTTGTATTCATAGTACGGCCCTTGGAGGACTTAATAAAATTTGAAGTGGCCCTCGAATGAAAAAGGTTTCCCTCCCCTGATCATGAAATATGCATTTACTTTGGCATCAGGGTTTGTCATCGTTTTGGCATGCTGTCCTGAGCTCTCTGCTTTTCACTTCCGAAAAGAGAAAAGATGGACATTAATCCCGTTATGGCATGGATTATCCCAGATTATCTCACCAAGAAATGTTAAGGGGTAGGCTACGTTGCTGCCTTTTTGACCTGTCTACTTGTTTTTTGTACCTCCATGTTAAGGGTAAGACTTGTTATCTCTCTTTCGGTTGACCTGAGTCATTTTGTCGCTGTCAGTTGTTTGGTTCCTTTTTGTTTTTTGTTTTTTTTGTCTGACTAATGACTAATTGTAATGTCCACATACAACCACCCAGTGAGATTAGTGTCTTATCTTTTATTGTTGTGCATTTGTTTCTTGCTAAATCTTTTTTTCACCTTTAAGTGAACGAGCCAGAAGAAAACCACTGTGTGTCATTTGAAGTTGGCACACAAAAGACACGTGCGCCACTTAGGCCATGAGTGGAAAGCGTCAAGAGCTGTGGAGTCACCTCTCAACTCAAGGATGAGTATTAGTGCAAGTAGAGAAGACCTTACAAAGGGATAGTCCTCCCATTCCCCCTCCCACACCCCTACCAGCACATAGACAAATTCTTCATACTTAAATCTCCATGGAGAAATGGTGGTAGGCTATGTTTTCAAGTCAAAACTCATTCAAAGCAAGAAGGAGATACCGAACTAGTTTGAAAAACTATGGGTTATATTTTATGTTTAAAAAAAAAAATGGCCGTAGCTCCTTATGTGTGCCTGGGGTAGAGAGGGTCCTGCCTGCTATTCAAAAATGTAGTTTGCAGCTGAATGGTGGTGTTATCCTATCCAGACTAACCATAATCAGTCGACTACTCCACAACAAAAGAAGTCTTTATGTGAACATGAGCTTGGGGGGGAACGCAGTGCATCATTATCCTTTCCTCAGACATTTTTTAGCCATTCTTTTTTGACAGGTGTGTGGGGTTTTGATCTATGTTTACTTAAAAACTGCAACACTATCTGGAAGAATTTACTGTTGGTATTGTATTTTGTAGCATATGCAGATGAAACCTAGCAAAAAGATTAATGAATCTATCTTTTCACAGGTAAAACTTTTGGTTCTATTATTGTATTTCAAATTTTCTGTGTTGGGAATGAACAATTAACCACATAGCACAGAGAGATGCTCTCTTTGAGGCATTCCCAAATGGGACTACTTTACACAGAGACAGAGACACAGACACAGACACGCAAACGCACATGCAAACGCACATGCACATGCACATGCACACACACACACAAATACACACACACACACACACGCACACACACACACGCACACACACACACGCACACACACGCGCGCGCGCACACACACACACGTACACACACACACACACACACACACACACACACACACACACACGCACATGCACACACACACACACACACACACACACACACACACACACACACACACACACACACACACACGCACACACACACACGCACACACACACGCACACACACACGCACACACACACGCACACACACACACTAATTCTTTTGGAATGCACAAATCTTAATTGGACAGAGGTTCATGCTGCAATCTTGGCTAAACTGCAGTGCAATGACTTGTTCCTATCTGGATGAGGGCTATCTGTGTCTCACATGTAAGCAATCTTTTGGACTCGGAGAGGAGTCTGTGTTTGAGTTGGCTGTCCCTCTCCATCAAGTCGTCCCCCCGCCACCCCCCCTCCCTATGGCCCTCATCATAACACCTCCAATCTTGTTTTTAATTGGACGAATGCACCCAAGGCTTTCAAAACGCCAAACAAAGACTTTTTATGTTAGGTGTGCCGTTCAAGGAGAGCTAGCAAAATGAGAAAGCAAAAATTTATGCACTTTGTGGTAGAAAACAGGTTTTTCTAATATTGCCACAAGTAGACAAAAAAAACTTGAGACACAACAGGGTTGGAAAGCCTGATGATGGGCACACTCTGCTGATAACTTCAGGGCCGAAACGCGTCTGGTGACAAATAGATGAGTCTACGCATCAAGAGAGCACTTCTTCTACTCTAAGAATGTCTAATGGGAACACTACAATCAAGGCCGTCCGTAACCAGACATTTCCAAATAAGCTAAAATACTGCGTGATGTACAGTAAGTACTGCATACTGCCCATTTAGAATGCTTCAAACGCATCAGTCAAACTCTCAAACTCAAGTTTGTTTTCATTAACCTCTGTGTCCTCAATGGTAGTTACGGCCGTGACTACAACTTTACACAGTATATTTTGCAGTGTTAAGTCAACATGTGAAGAATCAAATTTAATACTACTCATACAGTTGAATTAACACCGTATATTTTACTGTGCATAAGGACAAAGCCATACGACTTATCTGTGGACAAACAGTCACTTCCTTCTTGGGTGTGAGCAGCCCTCCGCTCCACTGCCACAGCAAATGCTGTTTCTCTGCGCACATTTAGTCACGTCATCTCAGAATTATTTCCCCATGCACCGTGATGCTGATAGGCTACTGTAATCCAGCAGTTGATGTTGTTGGATATGAAATCGGTACAGAAAGTTCTTTCTCCATGTGGGTGTCTCTCTCAGCAGTTGGGGTATTTCAACAGAGCAATGATTCTGCTTTTTTTGGGGGGGGGGGGAGTGGTACAGATTCTAAGGGCCCAAGCACTGACAGGGGCCAATAAAGGGGCCCAAGCACTGACAGGGGCCCTTAAGGGGGCC
This sequence comes from Engraulis encrasicolus, assembly GCF_034702125.1. Classification (NCBI taxonomy): domain Eukaryota; kingdom Metazoa; phylum Chordata; class Actinopteri; order Clupeiformes; family Engraulidae; genus Engraulis; species Engraulis encrasicolus. Next base: position 24,979,571 of record NC_085869.1, on the reverse strand, counting down.
CAAAATTCGAATCTTTCATGGGGCCCAACATTTCTGGCAGCGCCCCCTTGACAGTCACTCAAACATTATCCACTTTTTTCGTAAGTTGGAGTTGTTCAGTGTCATTTTCAATAAAGGTCAGCAGGGTTTTTAATAAATAAAATGCATTTCATTCTGTGTGCATTGATTGTTGTGTGTCATGTGGGGGTGCATTATGAACTATGAAAGTGTGAAAGTTAGTGAATTTCATCACAAAATGCATGTTTAGAGTTCTTCGTTTGTCGTACCATATGTGGTGTCTTTTTAACCCATTTTAGCCCAAGCCCTTTTTGGCAAAAGGTGCCCTCTCCCTATTAAAACCTAAATAAATCAGCCTCCGAAGCACATAAAAACACGACATCAGTTGCATTTAAAAGCTAGAACCTTCATTTTGCACTAGAATGTGTTCATTCAGCTCTAACAAACCCACATTTTAATAAAACAGCTCAAATCTCAAGAACCTGAATGCAGCGTATATGTCGCTCCAGGACACAATGGGTTAATGACCAATTGTAAGGGTTTTCTATATATGGTGCATTCCATGACTAAATGCACGTTTAGTGTTATTTTTATGTAGGGCCCTACCACATGGGGTGACATTAATGCACATGTATAACAATTCTTAAGCTGTATTATGACAAAATGCATGTTTTTGATTTTTGTGTGTCGTGTGTGTGGGTGCTCTATACTCTGTCAACCGAAACAGTGAAAGTTCCTGTTATGTAACACCTCAAGTCAGCGTAAACAAACGAGGCCCTGCCCTTGTCATGCGTGTGCTGCGCTCTGGTAGCATGACACACAACACAGACCACACGGACCCAGTGGTTTGACAGAACATCCGTGCCCTGTTGACACACTTTACTATGCAGCCTGCCATGCCTGTGTGTCCTGCAGGGCTTGACACTGGCACCTGCCAACCGGCCAAATGCTGGTTAAACTAGGCTGTGGCTTGTAATACTTTCAATGTCACTAGCCAATTTGGCCATCAGATTATTATGCTGTATCACGTACGCTTCATAGTAGCCTATTTTCTGTTGTTTGCCATGTGTATCAATTGTTCGTATTTAACTCAAGGAAAAGCTCAGTAACTCAGTTTCTATTTGCTTGATATACTTCCATAGAAAGCTATACCCTCATCTTGCTTTAGCACCTCATCTTCTGAGGTTAGACGCACACCATCATGATAAACAAAAACAAAAACGATATAAAATCTGTGGCTAGTGGAATACCTGAATGGCTGGTGACTAGGAAAAACCACTTGCCACAGTGGCCGGTGGGTAAAAAAGTCAATGTCAAGCCCTGGTATCCTGGTATTGCTTTACTCACTCTCATGTACTGACTGTGCCAAGGGGAAGAGAGGACCTATTGGATAAGAAATTGTGGCATTTCAGTTGCCATGATTTTTGACTTGCTGGTTCTGTGCCCACGAATGTACAAGCTGCTTAAATTATGCCTTGTGAGGAAATGGGTTTTGTGCCACCCTGTGATAAATGCAACTTAGTTCCCTTTCCTTGTCCTAACGTCTAAATTGTGGTTAACTGTGCAACAGCAGGGTCAGCCGTTTGCCGCAATTTTCATGCTGAAGAAGGTGGAGCTGATAGTGAATGCAAGATTATGGACTGATTTCTCAAACTACATTGCAGGCCTATAGTACTGCACATTGCTTCATGTGTGGTTTGACATTAACAAGTTGAGAGAGTATTAAAAACTAATTTATTTTGCTGCCAATTCAATGTCCATCATAGAGTAAAACAAAACAGATACACACAGTTCAACAAGTGCAAAAAAACCCTTTCTGTTTGTTTAAAACCTTACACATGCCCCAGCAGTCTCTGGTTGCTCAATAGTAGCCTCCATTGTTTTGCAGGCAGCAGGAGGGCAGGAGAAGACAGGAGCTCGGGGTGACAGAAGGCACTGAGAAAGGGATAGCATCTCAGGCTCCCCTCCCTTTCAAATGCTGACTCTGACCCTAAAAACTCCCATATGTCCCATGTGGCTCCCATTGGAGAAGTTAGGCCCCCTACTATGGCAGATCAACCTTCTCTTCAGTCTCGGTTATTTCAGATAAGACTGACAGACAATGCGCCAGATGACGAAAGATAAGGGTTTACGGTGTGGGAGAGGCTCGTACTGTATACTCAATCTGTTTTTGTGTGCATTCACTACTTGGCCCACTAAATCATCACCAAGTCTGAAGTGAAAAGGGACAAAAAATGTTGATTGCAAACTATAAAACTGGATAATAAGGCCATCTGACCTGTTTTGATCTCTGAGAGGACACAACAAAGCTACTCAGTCACTAAGCAGCACACAAATGTCCGTGTGGTTGAATCCTGAATGTGTGTGTGTGTGTGTGTGTGTGTGTGTGTGTGTGTGTGTGTGTGTGTGTGTGTGTGTGTGTGTGTGTGTGTGTGTGTGTGTGTGTGTGTGTGTGTGTGTGTGTGTGTGTGTGTGTGTGTGTGTGTGTGTGTGTGTGTGTGTTTTAATACTTCATTGCAAGTTTATTCAAATCATCATTTTCTTCTGGTCATTTGTAGATTCATCTTGCAGACAATTTCTCTCCTTTTTTGTGCATATTAAGCGTGTGGTTTACATAACAGAAGGCGCCTGTATACTGTAACCTTTAGGGGGGTGATGATAATTTGTATGCACTTTAACACGGAATGTGAACTCTCTTATTCGGCTCACAAACAGGGCTGTAGGGATCAAAGGATAAGCCTTACTAGAGAAATGTGTGTACATTCAGCGAGGACATGATACCTTAGGAGGAGGGTAAATACCAACGACAAGGCGAGCCCTTCGACAGAGACAAAGTGTCAAGGGATATATATCAGCCCCATGCCAGAGGGATGCTCTTTAGTACTGATCTGCTTCCTTGAAGTCTGAAAGACTACACCAGAGTGTGTCTTGCCTCGAGCTATAAGCTACAACAAACAGAACACTTTTTTTTTTTTTAAACAGACCTTCGCTCAGAATGTCTGTATAGCATGAGCACTGAGCAGGCACCTGTTAACATGATTTGTTTTGTGCGCTCTTCCTATTTCACACGCTGTGTTATAATTGCAGGTCTGCAGTGGACCTGGGGAGTAAATGATCTGTTTATAATTACACGTGTAAATTACCATCAGCGTTCGGAGTCAACAGCTCCCTCCATCTGCTTCATGCAAACTTCTGCTGTTTGATCGACATCTTCTGTGGTCATTCGAGGGGTGTATGGAGAGATAGAAATGCTAATGCCAAATTGAGTGGAGGGTCTTTATTATTTAACTGTGGAAATCATATAGCCTAGGAAAATCAAATCCCAGAGAAATAAGAGGTGAAAAATGGGGTATCAATTTGAGGAAAAAAATAAATGGAAAGCATGAAAGAACAGAAACATTTAAAATACAGATTCACTATCTGTAGGTCATGGGGGGTGGCTTTATTTCATATGTCCTCCTTTAAACTGACATTTCTGCAACTCCACACCCGTGCTAAGGCCACTGTTTTTCAAAGCCAGGCTTAAGGGTTTATTATGTTTGTGAAACAGTGAAACTGAAGAGGTGGGGGGGGGCTAAGAGAAGATTCCCATGGGAGGAGAGGAGAGGGCAGCAGGTTTCCCTATAGGTGGATACAAAGAGTTTCCCTCTCTCCCCCGTGCTAGGGTTTCCTCCCTTTGCTGCTCTGCTTTTTTGTCACCAGACCGAAGCGATCTCACCCTAAAGCCCCCAAGGCTCATTGTATTTCACTGACTTTGGGTTTGGGTTTATTTTTCCTAGAGTTTCGAGGCACAATGGAAATACCTTCCACGGCCCTAAAACAAGCAAACACCAAAAGATTTCTTAGCTGATACGAAATGTTTATCTCTCTCGCTCTCTCTTTTTTTTTTTTTTTTTTTTTCTGCCGACGAGAGGTTCATTTGTGAATAAACAGTAGCCATGATTTGAATAAAACAATCTGCGGTGCGACACCTTGACGAAGGTTTTGTTGGCATATCAATCATCTGTCAGCCGTTAGGCAAAACAGGAAGCGCACGAGGATGTTTAACAAATTATCGCGTCGTTTTATGGTGGGCATATACCCCAACAGTGTGTATCCTGGGCTTACAGTGCGACCTAATGCAAAGCAAAGCAAACACAGAGGCAATCACCCCTTGTAAAATCCATGCACCTGTACTTTTCTCATGCATCCTCGTAATATTTAGGACTGATGATAACAAGAAAATGTCTTTAAACGTAGTGTCAAGGGCACTACACCCTACCCTACACCATAGCCTACAAAGACTTCAATGCAATTAAGTTCACGTTTGACCAACATTGCCTTGGAGATCCATTCATTGGCCTTCATTTCCATAAGTGTGGGGATGTGTTAGGATCCGTGTGTGTCTGTGGATTTCTCTAATGGCATAAGCACGAGGGGCCCTATAAGCTCAGATCCTCGCTGTGCTAATGGGTCTTCCCAACAGCCCCTGAGAGAATAGGGAAACCATCGGATGGCCTTTGTAGTCCAATCCAGTTAATGGGGACAGCCAATTTACAGGAACTTGCCAAAGAAGAAAGGCTGCAATATACGACTAATATGCATGCATTTGTACAAGACGCTCACCCACTAGCCTATGGTGTGTTGCTGTAGCCTTTTACTGTACACGTTGTGAAAACACTGGGAGACGCTTGCTGAAACAGGGAAGCATTAGAATAGCAATTGGGCAGGATCAATATAGTGTAGGCCTACCATAGTAATGGCAACATGTATTGACATGACAAATGTATGGGTAACTAGAATGTGCTCAAAAAGCATGCACCTCCGCACTTTGGTGGACGGAAATACAGAAATGCACCACGAACAAACTCACAAACACACAAACTAACACAAAAATCAGAAGATCACCTTGGCGGAGGTAAATATCCATGGATGAAAACAAAGCAAAATTAAAAAAAAAAATAAAAAAAAAATAATGCATGACCCTAGAAATGAGTTAGCTGCACAGCACAAAAACAC
>NC_085869.1:24942076-24964576 GCF_034702125.1 Engraulis encrasicolus | reverse complement strand
GTTTCCTGTCCCCATCTCCACTGCTCATCACAATACAGGCTTTTAAAAAAAAAGCAAACGCATAATGCCACACAAACAGACAGAGAGAGAGAGAGAGCTGCATACATAGTCCTTTTGCATCCAATATGGAGAGTAGTCAGCAGATGGCACTCCTCACACCTCTCTTAAGTTCCACTTCCTCCAGCCTCAGTCGTTTCCTTTCACATTGTTCCCGTGGATCTGATCTGCGGAGAAATTGTGGAGTCATTCAGTCAAGACGATGCAGCATGCACATGCAAATGAAATGCCCATGATCATTCGAGTGTGGTTCATCCCCACTGACACACACAGAGATGTGAGGGAGTGAGGGATTGAGAAGGAGGGAGTGAGAGTGGGATTGTAATGAAACTTTGATGAATGGTCTTTTTTTTTTTCTTTTTCATCCAGAGGTCTCTCTGCCCTCTCCAGTGTCCGAGCATTCTCACGGTTTAGTGTTTCGTGTCGGAGTCGTTCACTATCATCAAGGCTGCATATTCACTTTTAAGTCCCTAGCCTAGCAGGAAGTGATATGCGATTGTGTGGTCTATTTTTTTTCGGTTACTCACGACTACCATTGCTCACTCAGCCATTTTTCATTTCACTTTTGATGAAAGTGTTAGACTTCGAGTTCAAAGGATGGCTTGATTGCTTTAACTTCAGCGTGCGCTCGAGGAATGGCACTTTGAAAATGTTAGAGTAAGGCAATGAAAAAATTAATCTCTCAGCATAAGCTCGCTCACAGTATTTTGTTAGACAGACACACACAAGTTTTGGCCTGTGGATGTTTTCAAAATGGCGGATGGTGTTATGTTCCAGATCCATCAGACTGAGAAGTAAACCAGACCTGGCTGAGCTTACTGCCTTCGAGCACCTGTGTGTGTGTGTGTGTGTGTGTGTGTGTGTGTGTGTGTGTGTGTGTGTGTGTGTGTGTGTGTGTGTGTGTGTGTGTGTGTGTGTGTGCGTGCGTGCGTGCGTGCGTGCGTGCGTGCGTGCGTGCGTGCGTGCGTGTGCACGCGCGTGTGTGTATGTGTGTGTGCATGCACGCAACAGGCGTGTGTGTGTGTGTGTGCTCACTCTCTTCAACCCCCCCTCCACCTGCATCCTCCCCCACCCACCCAACAACCACCCCCCCCACCCCCCCCCCCCCCCCCCCCCCCCCCCCCCCAAATCCCCACATCGCTAGTGGGGCTGTTTGGTCACAGACAAACATGCTTTCCCCCCAGTTTTCTCCCGAAGAATAATTGGGCCTCCCCCTTGTTTTATCGTCGTCTGCTGACCATAAATCACCCAGAGGAATGGGTACCAGCCACCCCTGTCTGGTGCTGCATGTTCGCCCCGCAGGCAGGCAGGCAGCCAGGCAGCCAGGCAGCAGCCATGACAGGGGGGGCTGCACTCGGATGACTTCAGCCCTGTCCCATGGGGATTTCTCCCAGTCCCAGGGCCTCACAGGTCCGACAGAGAGCTGGCTACTACGGCTACTATTGCTGCCTGCCTGCCTGCCTGCCTGACACACAGGAAAACAAAAGATGTCTTGTAATATCATGACCACCATCACCACCACCACCACGTGCCCAAAGGCTAATTAGCAGACGGACGGGTGGCAATGGAGAGAGAGAGAGAGAGAGAGAGAGAGAGAGAGAGAGAGAGAGAGAGAGAGAGAGAGAGAGAGAGAGAGAGAGAGAGAGAGAGAGAGAGAGAGAGAGAGAGAGAGAGAGAGAGAAACAGAAACAGAAACAGAAACAGAAACAGAAGAAGATGAAGCCTTCCAAATAATCAATCACCACTGCAGCTTAATGACTGTTAAATATTACATGACTAAAAACAGTGCATTTAAATTACTTTTTTTTGGGCCTCTCTTTGGAACAGGGTTACATAACTCAGGGCTGGGCGTGTTTGTGCAGCGAATGAAGAAGAGAAAAAAATGCGACCCAGAAATGCTATAAAAAAAACCGACACCATAACAAGGAGTTCCCTCTGACAATTAGTTCAGACTGTGCTAAAAGTCATTTGAATACCTGATGCAGTCGACCACTTCCTGATTTGTGGGGGACAAAGTGTACTATGCTTTTGTTATGCTCTGATGGGTGGTGATGGTGTGCTATTTTTGCTTCACACAAACACAACAATGACATCATTACCTACGATCAATAAGGTTATGTAAGCATATGAACTAATTAAAGATTTTCAACTCCTAGCAGCTTAATCACAATTTCAGTGCAAACATATTGATGTATATCCATCAAAGAACAGAAGCCAAAACATTATATACAGGCCTAAGCTTAGCGTCATTATGCTGTGCAAGGGAGTAGTGTTGCATTTTTGCCAGACAAAGAAATAAGATTATTTCTGGATGATGTTCAAACCTTTTGGACCAATGCATGTTGAATAGGGTGATGAGCACGATGGAGAAAGTTGTCATGCGAATGTTGGTCATGTGGCCACCTAGTGGGAGCAATGATGTTGTTACACCAGGGATGGAGAACCAATGTCTCAAGGACTGTTTATACGGCCCTTGAGGCCATTTTATTTGCCCCCCAATGTAGTTTAAATGCTATGCAACTTCACATGAAATATCACGTTTTGTAAAGGAGTCTTAGAAATTGCATTTGCAATAGAGAAGGTGGTGTCTGTTTTAAAGTTGGCTGCCTTCAATATAGGCCTAAAATGCAGGGGGAAATTTGTGTTCATAGTACAGCCCTCGGAGGACTTTTACAGCCCTTGGAGGACTTTTAAGTGGCCCCTCGAATGAAGAAGCTTCCCCATCCCTGTGTTACACCAACACCCTTCAACTCTCTCCACACGGATGACCAGGCTTGAATGTGTGGAGGTTCTTTTAGGTCTAATAGTGAACTGAAATGGACTGGTCACAACAGTTTACTGAGCTGCCAGTGTGATCCACCTTATTGGGCACTGGAGGGCCTTCAGTTGAGTCATTTTATCAGTAGCATGGAGGCTTAGTTGGCCTATAAGACATTGTGTGTACTGGAGGCAAAATCAACAGTGATTATTAGCGATTACTGTCATCGTCTAAATGAAATGCAGTGTGTGTGTGTGCGTGTGCGTGTGTGTGTGTGCGCGTGCGTGCATGCGTGCGTGCGTGCATGTGTGCGTGCATGTGTGTGTCTATGGCAAATGAGGCACATAATGTCCCCCACTACTATGGCAGACAAACCAGAGAAAAGGGTCATTTGAAATGAACAAAATTGGTATAGGCCTACTCCAACTTTGTAATTGTGTATTTGGTTTGGGATGGGTTTGGTCTGGGCACAGTTTAGCATTCTTTACTTTTGCTGCAATGGAAGAACACAATGTGTATAGGAGTGAATCATTGTGTGCGTGTTTGTGTGCATGTGCATGTGCATGTGCATGTGCATGTGCATGTGCATGTGCATGTGCATGTGCATGTGCATGTGCATGTGCATGTGCATGTGCATGTGCATTCGTGCATTTGCGTGCATGTGCATTTGCATTTGCATTTGCGTGTGTATGTGTGTGTGTGTGTGTGTGTGTATGTTTCCGTGTGTGTGTGTGTGTGTGTGTGTGTGTGTGTGTGTGTGTGTGTGTGTGTGTGTGTGTGTGTGTGTGTGTGTGTGTGTGTGTGTGTGTGTGTGTGTGTGTGTGTGCGTGTGTGTGTGTATACGTGTACGTGTGTACGTGTGTACGTGTGTGTACGTGTGTGTGTATCTGTCAGCACATGTGTGTGAGTGGGTCTATTTGGATTTGGCCAATTAGGCCAAACAGCCATCTAATCCTAATACAAGCAATTAGTTCTCCACTGGGGTCTTGAGTGCCCCTATTGCAGTGCAGTGGTACAATGCAGAGAGCCACATAAAACGGCCCCCACACAAAACGTACAAGAGTATCCTACAACTCAGCAAGCAGAGGAAAACATATCCCTGAGCTGAGCTGGGCTCCGCCAAGTGCAGGATTTAGTGAGGGGAGAGTATATAGCAGTTGACTTGAGTGGCAGCTCTTTCCCAGCCTTCAGAAAGTCATTGAGTCCGTTGGCACCTAATCCAGCAGCTATACAAATTGAACAAGCCTACGATGCTGCTTTTAGTAATAGCACAGGGTAAGAGGCCATGGCAGGAAAACAGATGTAACGAAAAGAAACACACGGCAATATAAAAGGAGGGCTCTTAAAATGAAAATGTCTCGCTCACCGGAATGGCTGGCCATATAATATGTGACGCTCAAAAGCACGTCGTACCTCAAGTGAAAGCCTTCCAGCTCTGCCTTTCAGCCGCAAAAAATACGTTTGACATCCAAAAGGCACAAGACCATCTGGGAAGCCTGACAATAGTGAATATCTCACAAAAAAATTCACAATTGTTCTGCCTGTGTTCAAGCAACGCTAGATTTCTCAAACAACCTCTTTGTTACTGACTAGAGACATCCCTGATTAAACATACTGGAACTGCTTTCATGATACCTTCAAATGGTAAATGTGCAAACAAAAACATGACTAAATGTGTCTTTGTGGACTGCAGGTGCACAGAAGGTTACCTCTTCATCGTAATTGATTTTGTGACTCCCTTTAACGTAACTTATCGAAAACAATTTCTGTTTGAATGCGGGGCAATTGAGACAAAGTTATCTCGCTTGGCCAGGGTTTTTTTTCCCCCCCTAGGACAGTTGACCGGACTATAATGACGTGGCAGGCATAATTATTTACAGCGTTTATTTACGGACAAGACAACTGTGGAGCCAGAATGAAGCGATTCATCTCACTTTACACAGGTTGTTTGTCAGGTAAATGGTTTTACACAAATCAAAGCAAATGGGAGGATGCCTCCCTAATCCATTGGGCGGGAGTGCGCATCCTTTAGGTTGCTTTGTCAAAGCAGAAAGGCCCTCAATTACAAACGCCTCGTTTTATGTCTGTGTGGAAGGAGACAGCTCTTATTCCTCAAGTGCTCATTCTACACTCTCTCTCTCTTTATTTCTCCTCCTCCTCCTCCTCTTTCTCTCTTTCTCTCTCTCTCTCCTTCCTTTCTCTCTTATTCTTCAAGTGCTCATTCTACACTCTCTCTTTATTTCTCCTCCTCCCCCTCCCCTCTCACTCTCTGTCTGTCTGTCTGTCTGTCTGTCTCTCTCTCTCTCTCTCTCACTCTCTCTCTCTTCTTCCTTTCTGTCTGTCTATTTACAAACCGCCATAAAGCCTCTAAGTGGCGAATGAAATGATGAAGATGCAGAAGAAGAGAGAGGCCCGGGGAACGCTCATCTGGAGGAGATGAGAATTTCTGTGACAGGTATGCTGAAGCGAACGAGTGGTGTAATAAACAAACCACCCCCGTGTTTTTCCCACCACTCCTCTTTTGCTGCTAATATCCTCACTTTTTCCACCTTAATAAACACTGCCCCCCCCACCCACCACCACCAAACGCATCCCTTGGAAGACTGGCTTAATTTTTTTTATTGAGCAATAATAAAAAAAGAGAGAGACATCAGAAAAAACCCTCAGCTGGTTTGCCTGACACTGACAGGGTTCTGTTCCTCAATTTCCCCTCAGTGAGCTGCAGCCGAGATTGTTTTAATGGCGCTCTCAGATTGGCCCTATAGCCAAGCCAAGCCGAGGCCTGGGACTGGGACCGACCAGTCTATCCCAAGATATTGGGGCCAAATTGACAGGCCTCGTCCGCCTTGGCTCAGACTTCATTTACGACGGGATGATCCCGCCCTGCCCTGGTGGCAGCCAATTTAACATGGACGGAGCCGATGGATGGGATGTGTGTGGGGCGTTATATGGACACTCTGCCTTGTTCTACAGGCCTGTCCACCATGGCTTAACACTACATATATGCTTGCTGTGTGTGGGCACCTGGGGAATCTCTGGCCTCTGGTGTCTCTCCTGCGTGCTTATTTACTGGGCTTTATTAAAGCCATAGTCTGGGCAAACTGACCAGTGGGATTATATTTAAGACAGAGTCTATGAATTCAGACCAGCATCTTAACCAATAAAATGGACATGACCAGTGGTCAGGTGGTAAAAAGACAAGGGGTGGGTGGGTTGGTTTTATTGCTATAGCTACAAAAGCCTGAGTAGTGAATATTTACATTTTTAGATTGAAGGATCCGAACAATCACCCTTCAGAATACCAGGCCCTTACATCAGTGTTGCCAGATGTGAAATGCTGAACTATTGTACCAAAACCCCAAATGTTTTGTTTTTGGGAGCTCTTTGGAGGAAATTATCGTACAAGAGCCAAATGGTTGTTTCAAGGCAACTAAGTGAATTGAATAAAAACTCTGAAATTATCGTACATCATGTTTTTTTATCGTACAGAGGTCAAAATGGACAAAATTATGGTACAAATAAGACAATTATCGTAGGATCTGGAAACACTGCCTTATATCTCCCATTTTTGCTCACCATAGAAAAATATATGGAATTTCTTGAGTGATTCATACGTCGATGAAATGCACACAGAGAAATACTACTTGCATGTCTGGCAAAATGGATGGATGGACGAATGTGTGTAAGGATGGATAAATAGATGGGTGGATGAATGAGTCAGTTGGTGAGTGTTTGGGTGGGTGGTGGGTGGATGGATGTATTGGTAAGTTAATAGTTGGATGACTGAATCCATTCATGAATAATGGATTTATGGGGGGCGCTGTGGCGCAGCGCGCTAAGCCCCCCACATTTGGGCTTGCATGCCCACCCACGGGGACCCTGGTTCGACGCCGGCTGGGGTCATTTCCCGATCCTCCCCTGTCTCTCTGTCCCATTCGCTTCCTGTCACCATCTTCAACTGTCCTGTCAAATAAAGGCATAAAAGCCCCTAAAAATATGTTTAAAAAAAAAATGGATTTATGGAGGGATGGGTAGATTCCACACCTTATGGTGAGCCATATGATGCCATGTGTTTTCATCTTTTCGCTGCCGTCCACTCTCCCTTCCTGCTACTGGGAGAGAAGAGAAAGCAATGCTACCGCCCCCTGTTGGCAACCTTTCAGCACCAAAGTCAATAGACTTCAATGGGATTCAAATTCAATTACAATTAGCCTACATTTACGAGGTTAATCAACATGGTGACTTGTAATGCTGGCCAGATAAATGTATTGATTCTTCTTATCATATTTCCTCTGTATATATGAATTTCAGTTGTTATTAATTGTTCTTCTCATAACCAAAGAGTAGCCAACTGACCAGGCTGCATGTAACAGTGCTTGTGACTGAGTGCATCGATATGACATCAGGAATTTTTAAGTTTTCTAACACCTGTAGCAATCATTTTTATATATTTTTTCCCATAAAGAGCCAACATTTCTCACAACATCCTCAGGATTATACCAAATATAGACTGAAACATATTGTTGATTGGTAAGTTTTGCCGTAGGCTATAGCCTGCAGTAGTCAAATGCCCGTCAATGTTGATTTCCTTGACTGATACAAGATGGCTGCCAGTACGGATTGTGGTTTTCACTGTCCTTCCATATCGTGTCATAATGTTCTACTCCAGTTGACGTCGATTTCCTTGACCGCTGTGGGACAGCTGCCAAAAGGGACGATGGTTCTTGTTTCCCTCTCCATATTGTGTCTGCATGTAAGCTAAGCATCCACTTGCCTTCCCTCTGTCCCTGTCTTCTATGATGATGGTGAGAGACAGCGATAGCATCATGCCACTATGCACCCACCCTTATCAGCATGCTGTGAGATGAGATCCCAACTTTTGCTCTAATGGGGGCCTGGTTATCCAACTCAGTCCCAAGTCAATCTCAATTCATTTGTCCGCCGTGAATTTTTAGAAGGGGGCATGCAGGCAGCCACTGCCTCCCCAGTGCTCAGCGGAGTGTTTCGCCTCCCTTTCAAAGCTATTATGTGGCGGGGCCTGAGACTACACCGAATCCCTGACCGCACAACACAATCCATTACTATGTCCCCTATATACATGGCCCTGTTTCCAGCCACTACGCCACTAACACACAATCTCTCTCTCTCTCTCTCTCTCTCTCTCTGGTGCAAACAAACACACACACACACACACACATACACACACACGTGCGCGCGCGCACACACACACACACACACACGTGCGCGCGCACACACACACACACACACACACACACACACACACACACACACACACACACACACACACACACACACACACACACACACACACACACACACACACACACACACACACACACACACACACACACACACACACACACACACACACACACACACACACAAACACACACACAGATGCAGTTGTCGGTGTGTCAGCTGTGGTTTAATGAAACAGTTGGTGGTCTGGGGAATGAGAAATCCTTAACACTCATGGACGTTCATTTGCAGCGGATAATGATTTCAGTCACAATGTGGGCATTATGGGAAAAACGTTTCTGGCACAGTGCCATCCTTTGGTGTGTGTGTGTGTGTGTGTGTGTGTGTGTGTGTGTGTGTGTGTGTGTGTGTGTGTGTGTGTGTGTGTGTGTGTGTGTGTGTGTGTGTGTGTGTGTGTGTTCATTTGTTTTCACTCATGTGCTGTGTCGCTATTTCTGATCTATGAAAAAGTAATTTTTCCCCCCAAACCCCCTATCTAAGAGTAAGACTGGAGGCCATGATCCATGTTATTAGCCCACCCCTTTGATGCTAATGCCTCTGTCATATTTTAAAATGGCAGCCATTTGTAAAGGTAAAGGGGGGGAGGATTGATCAATGTTGTTTACAAATTCAGCAGGTAGGGTCTGAAATTATCCGCCATAAATCTTGTGCAACACCACCACCCCTGTTCTTTGAGATCCTCAGATTAATGTCCATGCCAGACCCCTTCTTATGCTATGGCGTTCCTGTCAGCTTTTCCGAGAAGAAATGTACACAGGCAAGTCAGCGCTGTGTTGTGCTGTGCTGTGTTGTGCTGTGTGTGTGTGTTTTTTTTTCTTCTTCAAAAACCCGTATAATTAATCTGGACAGCTTCCAGCAATCTGCTGGTGTCCCGTGTTGGTTCATCTTTCACCTGGGAGAGTGACGGATGAGACTCGAGCAGATTGTCACTTCACAGCAGGCGCTGCTACCCCGCTAGGTAGGCCCACACACTCACCCGCGCCCGCTACCGTCGCTCGCTTGCTTGCTAGCCTCGCTCGCTCACGCTCACACTCACATTCGCACCGACTGGAAGCCACATTTCTGCAGCAGCAACAACGACCTGCAAGGGAGGAAAAAAAATATGCTGCAAAAAGTCAGGCAACAAGTCCTGATACAAACTGATGGTGCTCTTGAGGTAGTCCTTGTGGATGCTGCGCCGAGGTTACAAGCTGAATTGTTTCTCTGTTCTCTGTTTTCTTTCCCCTTTTCTTCTTCGTATTGCTTTCAGGGATGCTGTCAGTGCTGATATCGAAGATTCACCCAGCAGTGTTAAGGTAGGTTAACAATGCACCGAGCTATGTTCAGGTAGGTTAATGATGCACCGAGCTATGTTCATTTCAATCACTTAATTTAAAATGGTTTTTTTTTTTTAGATTAATCAGGACCTCCAGATTTTCCGTCCTGTATATTCATGTCTGAATCCATTGTCATCACATTTACGGAAGTCTCTAACAGACAATGAGCAAGTCCTTGCCTTGATTTATTGGCATTTGCAAGTAACAGCTTTGATTTTGAATGTATGTGAAGCTAGGTTTTTAAATTTCACATGCATAACTCAATCAGTAAATGAACAAAAGTCAACCTAATGATTTGTTAGGCTTGTTCCTCGCTTCCACGAATGTTGTCAGCAGTGACTTGACAGGAGAACCACTAACCACTAGCTATCATATTCTAGATATTAGTTGAAAACGTAACGAACGTAACGAAAATGTAGTGGGTTGTAGTATGCTGAGTTCTTTCCTGTATGGCCTACCGCCAGGGTTGGATTAATGCACAGACTATATACAGTATGGCTGCAGCCATGGGTCCCCACCTGCCAGGGGCCCCCCGATTGGACAAAGGCGGGGGGTAAAATCAATCATTGTAGAATTGTGACAAGAATTGTGATACTCATTCCTGGCACAGAATTATGCCGTCTACCCATTTTTTTCTTTTTTTGCTGAATTTGTCTTCTGTGGGGGCCTACAGCAACCTATAGGCTAGGGGCCCCATATCCACTTGATCCGGCGCTGACTACCGCGACTTCAGCTGGGCCTACAGTAGGCGATAATCCCATGAGTTGTGAACAGATACTCTCTGAGATCATTAGCTGTGCTCAGACTCGGTCTGAAGTCAATGGAAGAGATCCAGGCCTTTAGCGAGCACTGTTAATGGGGATTTGGCACAGTGAAGCTAACATAATGGCGCTACTGCTACTGCTGCTGCTGATGAAAAGCTACTTATCTGTAACTGCTGGACAAGAATGCTGCTAATGCATCTGTATGCTCTTAGCACACTTTTCCACTAATGCTGTAATACTGTAATGCACAATCTATTGTCTCAATTTCGCACTGTCATTCTGATAAGGAGCGTTATTTATTTGTTTATTATTGTGTGCTCTTACAGTAGTTTTCCTGTCAAAACGCTCCCCTTCTTATCAAGGAGGTTCTTTCACATTTATTGATTGATTGGTTGATTGGTTAATTGGTTGGTTGATTGATTGATTGATTGATTGATTGATTGATTGATTGATTGATTGATTGATTGATTGATTGATTGATTGATTGATTGATTGATTGATTGATTGGTTGATTGGTTGGTTGATTGGTTGGTTGATTGATTGCATTTCACCCCCACCCATGCTTTTTCAGGTGATGCTGACAGACTGAGTGACAATTTGATGGAACTAGAATGACATGACTGAAGTAAGCCCTTCCACAACACACTCAGAAGTGTTTCTGATTGAACAGGTGTTTGCTTCTCTCCAGAAGTTCAGAAGCACCATATAGTCCAATGATCTCCCACTATTTGTCACCAGGGGGCAGGCCAATGTAGCACAAATAATGACTGAGGGCCAAACGAATCGCCCTACCCCATGGCCACAGATAGCATACATACAGTGCCCTCCATAATTATTGGCACCCCTGGTTGAGATGTGTTTTTTAGCTTCCAATTATTTTATTTTTTTTCTAAATAATATGGGACCTTAATGGAAAAAAAGAGAAAAATCCAACCTTCAATACAAGTGCATTTATTCAGTGGGGAAAAAATCCCACATAAAGAAATAATTATTTGACATCAAATAATGTGTGTCACAATTATTAGCACCCCTGGTGTTAATATTTTGTACAACCCCCTTTTGCCAACAAAACAGCACCTAATCTTCTCCTATAATGTTTCACAAGATGGGAAAAGACATAAAGAGGGATCTTCAGCCATTCCTCTTTGCAGAATCTCCCTAAATCATCCAGAGACCTGGGTCCTCTCCTCTGTACTCTCCTCTTCAGCTCACCCCACAGGTTCTCAATGGGGTTGAGGTCAGGGGACTGAGATGGCCATGGGAGGAGCTTGATTTTGTGTCTGGTGAACCATTTCTGTGTAGATTTGGCCATATGTTTAGGGTCATTGTCTTGCTGAAAGACCCAGAGACGACCCAGCTTTAGCTTTCGGGCAGAGGGCAACAGATTTTGATTTAAAATGTCCTGGTATTTCAAAGCATTCATGATGCCATGCACCCTAACAAGGTTCCCAGGGCCTTTGGAAGCGAAACAGCCCCACAGCATCACTGACCCACCCCCATACTTCACAGTGGGTATGAGGTGCTTTTCAGCATGCGCATCTTTCGTGGTACGCCAGACCCACTTAGAGTGTTTGTTGCCAAAAAGCTCAATCTTGGTCTCATCTGACCAAAGCACACGGTCCCAGTTGAAGCCCCAATACCGCTTGGCGAACTCCAGACGCTTGCGTTTATGATTGTGAGTGAGGAAAGGTTTTCTCCGTGCATGCCTCCCAAACAGCTTGTTGGCGTGTAGACAGCGCCTGATGGTTGATTTGGAGACTTTGTGACCCCAGGATGCTATCATTTGTTGTAATTCTGTAACAGTGAGCTTTGGAGATCTTTTGATTTCTCTTACCATCCCCCTCACTGTGCGTGGTGGCAAAATAAACTTGGGTCCTCGTCCAGGCTTGTTTACCACTGTTCCAGTTGTTTTGAACTTCTTAATTATTCCTCTCACAGTGGATATGGGCAGCTGCAGTTGAGTGGCAATCTTCTTGTAGCCTCTGCCTGACCTGTGAAGGTCGACGCACATCTGCCTCACTTGTATGCTGTGTTCCTTTGTCTTTCTCATGTTTAAGAGTGGATAAGAGAAATGGCCTCGGTGTCACGTCATATTTATACCCCAGGGAAACAGAAAGTGATGAATTACTAATTAAATGTTCCTACATACTCTGGTAAACTTTGTAAACTACTGTAGAAATGACAGAAATGCTTCAATTATATTTATTTCCTGGGAATTGTTAAGGGTGCCAATAATTGTGGAACAGGTGATTTAATGAAAAATAATTATTTTTCAGTCAGGGATTTTTTTATTTTCTTACAATTCATTTGAGTTGAAGGCTACATTTTCCTACAATTTTCAGTGTGACAGTATTCTTCTGCAATAAACACTGAATTTATTTTAAGGCTTTTAACACATCTCAACCAGGGGTGCCAATAATTATGGAGGGCACTGTATATATTTTCATTTGTTCCAACCTCATGGTGGGCCAAATCTTTGCCATGCCCCAGCCGGATCTGGCCTGCAGACCACCATTTGGAGACCATTGATGTAGCCTATAGCAGCACCCTATATGTTTCAAGGTGCTATAATTCGGGAGTTAACATCAGCCAACCAGGGTGTCCATAATTAGCTGTGTGATTAAGAACGGTAATTAACTTTGTTTAATTACCTTGATCAGATGTTCTGCTCAGCTAATAAAGTTATCTCGGCCCCTAAGCTGAAGTGCAGTAATCTTAATTTAAAGACACAAGTTCAATAGCATTTACAGAGAGCCCATTTCATCTCCTCAGTGTGAAATAACATGTGAATCGCATTGTGGTGGAAAGAGGTGAAAAAAACATACACGCTTTGTTTCATCAGAATGAATAGTTTTGGCTGTATTCACACAGCTGTTATAAAGGATGAGAAATGCATTGTTTTCATAATCTCACTGGCATTTGCCTTTGTTTTTGAATTCTCGGCGAGGTATGTGATTAAAAAGTCATGTGCCGCTGTGTTCAAATAGCATAATTGAGCATTTCATGTTGAGTGATCATTTTGCAGCTCTAAAGTGTAAACATCAACGCCGCCTCGTCGTGAATAACAAGTTATAGCAAGGCCTACATCCCAGAGTAAAAACCCATTGTTTTCCCACTAAACAACAACAGCAGACTAATGTGCCAAGGGTGAAATTTAAACATTCACCCTGATAACGAGAAAGAAAATAAACCCCTGTTCAATCACCGGCAGCGACACTAAACGGAAACGACTCAGATATTCATTGAGTGAGGCTAACCGTTTGATTTGACTGCGTGTGGTGGTGGTGGGCATGGAAGCACAGCGCAGACTGAACATGCAGCCCTGTAGTCTCACCGGCAGCCAGCAGCAGCAGTTGCACGCCACATGCCCACGGACACCTTCTTGCACTTTAATGCAATTTAGATGGAATTAGCCCAAAAAAACTTTGCCCTCTTGCACAAACAAAACACAGCTCGAAGTGAGGAAAGATCACACACTGTGACCAAGCACTCAAGCTTTGCCTGTGGCTCTCGGAGCAAACGACTTGAAACTGGCTTCGGTCCAGGCCTTTTTCTTTACTTTGACTTGCCGTCTCACCTCCCAGTGTTGTTTCATCCTTAGCCAGAAATCAGAGAATTTAACATATTCTCTTCAAAGGCATGATATTTTTACTTTTACTTTTTTTACTTTTATTTTTATTTATTTTCCGCTGACGGCCCAAACAAACTTGGCAGCGGTTCAGAGAGACAGAGGCAATGGATACAACCTTGTTTATCCATTTCTTCATTCACGACTCACGCTAGCAAAACGTCCATCACATGAACAAAACTATACTGTCATAATTCAAATGTCGATGTGGATGTGCATCCATGTTTTAATTTCTGATGTTGCTCCAAAGTGCCCATGTGGCGGGTGGCTCTTGTCATGCGCGCTGCCTGCGCGTGGACCATCTGTACCCTGAATCTGCATCCAGATCATATGCTGCTCCTGCTTTACATAATCGAGGCACTTGTTAAGTCACAAACATGGCAGCACCTGACTGTGGTCTGAGGCAGGCAGGGCTGCCACAGTCAGGGCCGGATTAACGCACAGGCCAGATATGGCTGCAGCCTAGGGCCCCCCACCTACCAGGGGCCCCCTGACTGGCCAAAAGTGGAAAATTGCAGAACTGTGACAAGATGCAATATTGAAAAATTCATCCGTAGTGTTGTGTACACTTGGTAGACAAGTTACCCTTACTTCATAGCTCGTACTTATGACACTCTCTCTATGTAAATTTGTCGCAAAATTTGCCGCCTTCTGGGGCCCCACAGCAACCTGTAGCCTAGGCGCCCCGGGCCATCTTAATCCGGCCCTGGCCACAGTGGCACCTCCAGTCCGTCCGCATCCAGCCATCCAGCCATCCAATCAGGCGGCATCTCCCAGGAGCTCCACGGCAACCAGCTCATCATCACCCTGCCTAAAGGAGTCAAGGCAGGCCGTGCACTTACGGAGGGGAGCAATGTAACTAGTTACAGAAGGAAAAAAAGCACACACAGAGGTACAGACACGCACACACATATCACGAACAGATGGACACAGGCACACAAATACGCACACATGCGCACGCACACGCAGACACACACACACACACACGCACACACACACACACACACACACACACACACACACACACACACACACACACAGTCAGAGCAGTCAGAGATGGAGAGGGAGAGGGAGAGGGAGACAAAGAGAGGGATGGACAGAGACACAGAGGGAGTGATACAGAGGGAGACACAGCAGAGCAGCCACCTTGTCATCATCCTCCTTAAAAGAGTCAGGCCAGGCCAGTGTACTAGAGAGATGCCGGAGAGAGGATGACAAAGAGAGAGAGAGAGAGAGAGAGAGAGAGCAAGAGAGAGAGAAAGAGAAATTGAGACTGAAAGATAATGAGAGGAGAGAGAGGAGGGACACAGGGACAGGGAGAGAGAGAGAGATTCGTTTTTTTTAGGCTTGGGGCTTCAGGGTTGGATGGTACTGGGGAGGAGATTTTTTTTGGTGTCCTGGAGCCTCTATCACAGGGAGGGCCATGATGGAGTGGCGTGCCAGTGTGCATTTGAGCTAGCTAAATCACGGGCAGATGGAGACCCGCTACTGCCACCATACATTAGCTTTGGCATTAACCTTCTCCCACGGCTTTAGCCGCCGCGGCGCAGTGTGGCTTTTGGTGCTCTTCTCCACACAGCGACCGATTCCGTCCATCCATACAGTACAGCACATGCTCGCCTCCTCACCACCCAGCCATCTGAGTTGAAGCCAGCCAGGAAGAAGATGAGACACAAGCCTGTGAGAAATATGGCTTACAGCGTGGCACAGGGATGGGGAAGCTGAACAGAGGAGGCTGTCTGGGAGTTATAACAGGAGGAAGTGGATCAGCATCCTGCAGTGCATACGCGAGGCTACGGCTGTATCTCTCATTCTCTGTCTGTCTACACACGCACACATGCACACACAGGCACGTGCACACACACACACACACATACACACACACACACACACATACACATGTGCGTGCAGGCACACAGACGCGGGTGCACATACACACACGTACACGTGCACGTTCACACACACACACACACACACACACACACACACACACACACACACACACACACACACACACACACACACACACACACACACACACACACGCACACACACACACACACGCACTCTGCTATTTTCAGAGATAACTTCTACTGAATAAGTCTTTATCCAGCATTCTTCTTCAGGATTATGGCAGCATGGTGCATAATACTCCATTGTGTGGCTTGTGATGCATACTGTAATGCTCCATTATTTGGGATACGCCAGACACCCTCTTCTTCTCAAGAGGAGCGATACTATGGATTAGTGTTAGGGGATTACACTGGATTAAGATATCAATATGTACAAAGCCAAGGCGTAAGTTCGATTCATGATCATTTTTATTTATTTTGAATGGAGATTCGACTTGAAGGAGCGCGCAGTGAACAGACAATCCACTAGGTGGCAGCGTTTCAACTCTGAAACACACTCCGATGGCTCCAAGAAAAAGAGAGGCGCGGAAGGAGTCCGATTAGACAAAGAAAAACAATGATTTGCATCTCAGCAAGAAATAGGCTTAGCCAGAGAAAAACTCACAGGTTTTCTTCATCCTGTGACAGAATTGTCAGCAGCAGCACAAGATTTTCATCGCTCATCTCATCACAACCCAGATTTAAATCTGTCCGTGACATCTAATTTGCAGCGTCTGACAATAAATGTGGACCAAGCAATATATCAGGATTTGGAAAAAAAAAAAAACAGAAGAGAAATATTATCTCAGGTTGTGTTGCCTCAGGTAAGGTCTGACCATCCATCGTGCATAAGATCTCCCATACGTAAATGCACATACAGTACACTGTAGGCCTATGTACGTATATTTACCAACAAAAGTAGCCTACCATTTCTTGTGCTGCGAGGGATGTCACATATATAACAGGACTCCATTATATTGTGTTAGCTGAGGAAATAGTGGCAAATGTGTCACTCTGCACGTGGTAGAAGTCTTTTGTCATGTAGGCTATGCCTCCTAGGGCTGGTGGCGCAGCCAATGCCCAACTGTCAGGCCACATTTCTGCCTTGAAAGCTCAGCTTGACTCAGACAGCCTTTAGAAAACCCGGCCAGGTTTTTCATTTATTTATTTTTTTGTGTGTAAAGGCACGAAAATATTCCCATTTATTTGGCCTCCCCATCCACTTTCTGAGACAAACAACCTTTTCCTTGTTGACAATTCAGGGCGCCTCGGCGTCCACCTGTCATGGTTCAGAGTGTCCCCTCTGGCTATTGGTGGCTCTCTGGCCAGCAGCTCTTCGCATTGCTTAACTCCTCTTGCCATTTACAAGTGAATCTAGGGGTGCCAGGGAGAGAATGGACGGACGCAGAATGAATGAAGATTGACTATATGTCTATGGTGTTGTGGTGAGTTTGCATTTAGCTGAACGTGGGAAAAGTCTGCGGTGAGAAAAAAAAAAGTGAGGGGGCGATAAACGATGTGAAAGAAATTATTTTGTTGTGTTCTGTTGTGTCACATAAGTTTGTGGCTTTCTTTGGCACCAGATGCCTTCCTTATCAAGCACAGTGCTATATACAGTGCATTCACCCTCTCCACACTTCCCAACCGTTTAACCATTCACCCACCCAGCCATTCACCCTTTATCTTCTATAAGCTCCCTTTTCTCCACAGCACAAAGTCTGTGGGGTGCGCGTGGTGGGTAATGGTCGTATTTCCTGCTGCTCTCTTCTTCTTATGGAGGTTGATAGCATCTGTTATTCCCCTACATGCATTCACGGCAGTGTGAATGTGTGTTGGGGGTGGATGGGGGTGGGATTGTGGTGGTGGTGTTGATGGAGCATTGCTTTTCTCCACACAGACATTTCCTTTCCGTCTGACTGGCACGCTGATACAGGTAGACATACTGTACACACACACACACACACACACACACACACACACACACACACACACACTCACACTCACTCACACACACACACACACACACACACACACACACACACACACACACACACACACACACACACACACACACACACACACACACACACACACACACACACACACACACACACAGATGTTTAGTTTCAGCAAAATGGTTCTGAGGCGCTTTATTGATAGTGGGCAGTGTGAGTTTTCATTCGGAAGCCTGTCCAGTTCTATACTGTTGTCGGCTAGAGGAAATTCTTTTATTTGTTTGTATGTTTGTGTGTGTGTGTGTGTGTGTGTGTGTGTGTGTGTGTGTGTGTGTGTGTGTGTGTGTGTGTGTGTGTGTGTGTGTGTGTGTGTGTGTGTGTGTGTGTGTTTGTGTGTGCGCTGTGTTTATTATTTTAGTTATTAATAATATATTTCCCTTGTTTTTGTCGCTTTTGTTTGTTTGTTTATTCAAGTCGCCTAACTGCTTCCAATGTAGTGAATATGTAAACACCAGAAAGGCATTCACTAGTAATTTACTAATACGTCAACACTAAGGGGGATCCGCATGCTGCATTCTCGCCTGTCAAAACCACAAATTGCCGTTATATCCTTTTTTGGTGTTTCAGAATATGTATTTTCTTGTTCTCTTTTCCTCCATGTTATCAATTTTGCCACAGCTATTAGCCTGCTATGTGGGGAGGCGTGTTGTAATGAAATAGGAGTCTCCAGGAGTCGGGATTGAAATCCTGTGTATCCCATGGTTACAATTCAGTCCCTCTGTTTTCCGGAGAGCCCATGGTGTGCCGAGGTACAGTCAGGGAGGGTGGGTTTGCCACAGGCCTGGGCTGGGACAAAAAATATAGCCGGGCATTTTCAGCCAAAACCAGCCCGCAAGGCAATTTAGAGAACCATTGAAGCCTGTGACTATATTTTTAGTCATCTATATACGAGCTATTTTGACAAAACAGGCAAAATGACAATATAAATCTGAGTCAGACAGGTCAGCTGTAGCGGCATGAGGACTTAAGGCCCGTACCCACACAGAGAAATTCCGCTCCGCTCTCATTGACTTTGAATGGAGACGATATCGCGCTTGACAGCGAGGAGGTGAAGCGATATCGCCGCGGGACATGATTTGATATAGGCGAGCTCTCTATATCATGCAAATTTCAGATCATCAAAATTTTCAAAAATCAGATGGGCGTATGGGTAGCAAGGGCGGGAGTAACAAAACTTTTAGAAAAACATGGCGGCGATTTCTGTGATTTCCAACAAATTTCCACAAAGTTTTTGCTTAATTTCAAGACCCTAAATGCTTATAAATGTCGTGACTATTACGGATTGATGTAAAAATGCACCACGAACTTATGTAACACAAATAGGTTACCCTAAATTGTCATTTGATCACTCGATGTTTTGAGCTAACCGGGTAAGCTAACTTTAGCAGGTTTACCAGAACCAGGCAGCTACAAGCTTATATTAGACCAGGGTTTCCCAAACTGGGGTGCGTGCACCCCTGGGGGTGCGTGGCCTGCCATAAGGGGGTGCGCGAGCTGAATTGAGCAATGGCGGATATGTGTGTTTTTATACAACATTAATGAAAATGAAGTAGTTTTTAACTGTATGGTTGAAGAAACATCAAGTCTCCAGTATTGGAAATGAGGATTCCTAAATGACTCTGCATGATGTGCAGTGAAGCCATATCTGAGTGGCCATCAAGACACCAAAACATTGTTTAGGGGGTGCGCGAACCACATTGAAATGTACAAGGGGGTGCGCAAGGAAAAAAGTTTGGGAACTACTGTATTAGACTATATTATGACTAGCTGTCACACCACTACATTGAGGTGGAGGACCAGGCCAAAATCATCAAACAGTCCACCGGGCAAATGCCCTGTATGCCTATGGTTTGCACCAGTGTGGACTGGAGTGGCAGCAGGTGTTCTGAGATGCACGATATAGTCTGTGGTAGACTGTGGTGTATCGCTTTGTAATTAGTAGATAATAGAGCCTCATTCTCCGCTCGCTCGCTCGCTCGCTCACTCCATAGCGCGTTTTGCAAAACTTTTTGCCACGAAAACGAACTGGCAAATTTATGCATCTTCTTCTTCGCCCTCCTCCTTGCTTCTGCTTCAGATCTGAGCTGAGCAGAGCAGAGAGAGTGCATCAGGAAGGGCTGCGAGACCTCATGGCCAATGTCAATGAGCAAGTCTAGAGAGATAAGGCTATCGTGGTGGTGGTGGTTCTCTGCATACAGAGTTGCATACAGAGAGGGGTGTTTTTTATTTTAGCAAAAAAAGAAAAGAAAAAAAAAACAATTGAGAAAATTGCCAAGCAACAAATGAATAATGGTGGTTTCCCCACAGGGAAGTTGGATGCTGAAAGACATTTGAAATTTCCCTTATCGTCTGCAGGCTATATACGTAGAAGATGCAGATAGAGAAAGAGTGGTCACGACCAGTTGACGAAGTGTCTGTGCCTTGAAATAATAGATGGGGTTTTTTTGTTCATATGCATTTCTGTGATGTGAAGTCAATGAGATATCTCAATTTGAACAACCAGCATTCCTTACATATGTATTAAAAGGAAGTGCCTTCAAAACATGAACTGTAATAATAAGCACAGAGAATGGGGTGTGTATGTGTTGCTTTTAACAGGCAATGGGTTGAATACTGTGGGTGATGGCAGCATAACAGATTGCCGTGGTGGACCTTCAAATGCAACAAGAGTGGGATTTTTGTCCTTGAAGACTCATACCTTCAAGTCGATTGGAGTTGACCTCCAGACAATGGCTACTACTACTTGGAACAAAACCGCCATTTTTTCCAGGAATTATCCCCCCACATACACAGTTGCAAGTTACAAAGTGCTCTGAACAACCTGAAAGCCACTTATCCCTTATCCTGCGTACTATTCAGCTTCAGTGGTGAAGTGATCATCATGTTTTCTCAGGCACACTGTGTAACATTTTTTTGTTGTTTATTTCTTGAATCCATGCTGCCCATTCACAAATATTACCTTTTCACAAATGTTTACCACCAACTTCTAAGTATTCCTCATGACTGGGAAAATTACATTTTTAGCTGAAAAACTTGCTGTACTTTAGTCATACTAGTATTAGTTTATTACTTTGTAAATATTCAGGAAAAGATTAAATTTGGCAATAGGCAGTGCAGTTCCAACGAGAAGCACAATTGCAACACCTACTCTGGCCACAATCCAACACAGTGCACCTTTAAAGCAGGCCTAAATTTGTACTGGAGCTGGTGAAACCACTAAATGAGAAAGATGGAATCCCTCTCCCCTTGGCCAAACATTTTTTTTCTTCAAGTGGCATTCTGTTTAAATATTGAACAGACTACTCGTAGCATGAAACATTCAACAGAAAATGTTACAAGGTGTGAGTTTGAGGGGAAAAATCCTCTCAGCTGAATGTAGGTTTGGAATACCTTTTTTCTTTTTGCGGCGTGAAACCTCCAGAGTAGGTTTTGCTGTGCGAGTTGTCGTGGAGACAGGATGTATGTGGCTGGTATTTAGAATGCAAAGCAGTCGCTTCCCCGCGAGCCGATTTCACCCCATCACCTACCATTGAGGTAAGAACAAATGATTGAGCTTGTTAAGTCAAAATTTGCCCCTTCATAGCTTAATCCCTACATCCCACTCCCTTGCCACCCATGCTACCATCCGCCCACATATTACTCTCTCTCTCTCTCTCTCTCTCTCTCTCTCTCTCTCTCTCTCTCTCTCTCTCTCTCTTTCTCTCTCTCTCTTTCTCTCTCTCTCTGACACACACACACGTACACACGCACGCACGCATGCAAAACACACACACACACACACACACACACACACACACACACACACACACACACACACACACACACACACACACACACGCACACGCACACGGACACGGACACACACACGGACACGGACACAGACACACACAAACACAAAACCTCTCTCACCCACACATACAACCCCTCTTTTCTGCAAGATAAAGATGTTGAAATATTTGCAAGAGGGAGACAACCATTAGGCTTGCCTGTATGATGCTTGCCTCACTTTAAGTGATACGTCTGGCTCATCTCTGTGTGTAATTCAAATGGTCTGTGAAGACTTCGGCATCACTATGAAGAATAGACTACTCAGCTCACTTCCAGCGTCTCTTTTTTTTGTACTTCCAACATAAAACGAAAAGAAAGAAAGAAAAGAAAAAAAAGACTGATCTCCCCACTGCGATGCGGCCCGACACTCCAACGTATGCCATAGCCAGGACTGGATTAAGATGGCCTAGGGCCCCTAGGCTACAGGTTGCTGTGGGGCCCCGCGGAAGGACACATTTCACAACAAATGACCATAGACAGTGTCATAATTATGAACTAGGAAGTAAGGATAATCTGTCTACCAACTGTACTTTTTCAATATTAAATCCTGTTAAATTCCGAAAATGTTCCCCTTTGGCCATTCAAGGGCCCCCTGGCAGGTTGGGGACCCCCTAGGCTGCAGCCATATCTAGCCTGTGGTGGGGCCCCCTGGCAGGTGGGGTGGGGGGTGTGTGTGGGGGGGGGGGGGGGCGGGGGGCTAGGCTGCAGCCATATCTAGCCCGTGCATTAATCCGGCAGGTTGGGGACCCCCTAGGCTGCAGCCATATCTAGCCTGTGGTGGGGCCCCCTGACAGGTTGGGGACCCCGTGGGCTGCAGCCATATCTAGCCTGTGGTGGGGCCCCCTGGCAGGTTGGGGGGCCCCTAGGCTGCAGCCATATCTAGCCTGTGCATTACAGTACTCCGGCCTTGTCCATAGCAAAGGCCATTAGCACTCTTTATGTTCCCGCTGCTGCTGCATCTC
>NC_085869.1:24874576-24937076 GCF_034702125.1 Engraulis encrasicolus | reverse complement strand
CTTTTTTGTTTGTTTTCCCAAAAGTTCTTTGTCGTCGACAATGCTTTGCTAAAATCTCAGCTTGAGTTCGAGCCTATGGCCTTTGTTCTCCTCCACGCCTCACATGGATATTTAATCCACTTGATTGCTTCATTGGGCTCATCATCAAGGGCAGGGATGCCGACAGGGGGGAGAAAGGGGTCAGTTGTCCCGGGCCCTGCGAGATAGGGGGCCCAAAATTGGGTCCTCATTAATTACATTGAATGTATTGGGCGGGGGGGGGGCTTTCCAGATGGCTTTGTCCTGGGCCCAGCTAAAGCTGTCAGCGGCCCTGATCAAGGTCCTCCTCATTGGAGGGTGTGATGTGTGACCAGACACCTCCTCCATTAGCAGCATGGCACCCACATTGTGATAATGTCATTACTTTCCTATGATGCAATGGCTTTAAAGCTAATACGAAGTGACAGCCAGCCTGCTGTCCCTGAGTGAGCGTCAACGAAAAAAGGAAGAAAAAAAATCTCAACACCCGCTTCCTTCCCCCCCTTTTTTCCCTCTCTCTCTCTCTCTCTCTCTCTCAACACATCTCCCCGGGACTACTGGCAAATTCTAATTCACACTACCCTACTGGACTCCCTTTTTTTGTGGGCGCCCAAGCGGCCTAATACACATCATCAGAGGTGCTAATTACCGCGGGCGGATGCCACAGGGGGTGTATTTATGGGCAGCTGAACGCCTAGAGAGGGGGCACAATTACCAGAAAGCAGTTAGCCATGGCGCGAGGTGGCCAGCGAACCATAAACAATCTGAAGGTCATTTGTGTTTGGGGCGGACGTCAAAGGCGCCCAGAGACGGCTCAGACCCTGGCGGTCGGTCGGTCGCTCACCCAGGGGGTTTCTGGGAAGATTGTCAGCAGCAGCCCCCTCTTCCACACACACGCACACACTAGAGAGAACGCAAACACACACACACACACACACACACACACACACACACACACACACACACACACACACACACACACACACACACACACACACACACACACACACACACACACACACACACACACACACACACACACACACACACACACACACACACACACCAGTTCAGCCCTAAGCCCATTATCAACTCCATAGGAGAGCGTTCTCTTTCTACTTTTCCTTCTTTTACAGCTGTTGAGGGGACCCGCTGATGATAAAAGCAAGGTGGGACTGGCCATAATATTTTTATATGCCAGCCAGGGGTGGAACTTAAAAAAAATCCCCACCAGTCACTGTGGCAGGTAGATTCTAAAATCTAGCAGTCACTCACAATTTTTACCAGTCACCATTTTTACCAGTTCATATTCAACCATTCCAAACATTGTAATGCCAAGTAAGATCATTTTCTGATCAATACTTTTGTTTCAGAGGTCATAAATTCAGTTATTGTGATGCCAATAACTCTTGTCATTACCAATTTTGCTTAAACCCTTTATTTTGGATGTTGCGAATAGTTCAGCATTAACCCGGGCGACTTTTGAAAATTTCACCCGTCAAGGTGACGGGTGGGTTGACATATTTCAACCGCCAAAGGCCAAATTCTCCCATCATTGGCAGGTGGACGGGTGCTTATTTCCATCCCTGGTGCCAGCCCTGCTAATATAATAATATAGTGCCTGTCAGTTAGGAGGGCCATGCAGACAGCCCCTGACTTTGGCAGAGAGGTGCCCGTACCGGGTGGTAATATGGTGTAGTCGGGTTTAAAGCAAAGCAAAGAGAAAGGGCCTCCTTTCACCACACTGCGTGAGATGGGTTCTATTAGATGTGGCTTTAGCCTCATTGAGATGCCTTTTCGCCGGCAGGTACAGAGAGATGCATTAATGTATGGAAATCAAAGACAGGTTTGAAAATGATCTGGGGAGCGATGGCAGACTCGGTGCAGCAAGCACACACACACACACGCAATCACATGCACACACACACACACATACACACACACACACAAACAAACTAGACAGAACACAAACACACACACGCACGCACGCACGCACACACACATTTTTTTCCCATTATTTTTTCACAGAACAAATTTATTTGATCCACCGTGTTTATATGATTCTGTGCCTCCATTCCAACTTCATGAAAAGAGGTAGGCCTACCTGGCGCAGAAATGATTGTGAAGTTCTGGCCGGCTGCAAAATGAGACCTGTCTTGTAAAACTGGAAATAGTTATATAGTCATGTGTAC
Organism: Engraulis encrasicolus; assembly: GCF_034702125.1. Lineage (NCBI taxonomy): Eukaryota > Metazoa > Chordata > Actinopteri > Clupeiformes > Engraulidae > Engraulis > Engraulis encrasicolus. Next base: position 24,934,866 of record NC_085869.1, on the reverse strand, counting down.
AATATGTTTGCTCCATAATACGGTAGCTGTTGTGGACTTTGGGTGGTTTTTTTGGGTCAGTGTTGCCAGATTGGGCTGTTTCCCGCCCAATTGGGCTGCTTAGGATGGCCGTGTGCGGGTAAAAATGGCATTTTGCAGAAAGGATTTTGTGCTTCTAGGTGGATTTTGAGCATTTTTTGGGCTGGAAATCATTAGCCTCATTTGGCAACCCTGTTCTTGGTTGCCCAGCTTAGTAAAAACGAAAAGTGCAGTAAGAGCCTTATATATATATATATATATACAGTGAGTCCAATAAGTATTTGATCCCTTGCTGATTTTGTTGGTTTGCCTACTAACAAAGACATGATCAGTCAATAAATGTTATGATAATATGTATTATAATATGGAGACACAGAATATCAAAAAGAAAATCCAGAAATTAACTTAAGAGAATATATATTAATTTATTTCCATTTCATCGAGCAAAATAAGTATTTGATCCCCTGCCAACTGATTACAGTTCCGGGCCCACAGACCAGATGGGCACTTCTGATCAACTTGTCATCTGAATGAAAGACACCTGTACATACTAACATGCATAAAAGACACATTTAATCAGCAGAATCAGTCCATAGTATGAGTGAATCAGTCACACTCCAACCTCACCATCATGGGAAAGACCAAAGAGCGGTCAAATGATATCAGGGACAAGATTTTAGACCTGAACAAAGATTAAATGGGCTGCAAAGCCACAAGAAAGAGACTGGGTATTAATGACCCAGCTGTTGATGCATTTCTTCCAAAATGTGAGGAATACGAAATGACTATCCATCAGCCTGTCTGGGGTTCTATACAAGATTTGACCTTTTGTAGGGATTTGATAACCATGAGAACAGAATGAAAGCACCATAGACCTGTACGGGATGAACTAGGCAATGATATCAAAGCTACTGGGACCAAAATCACTGAGAAAACTACTGGTAGAACTTAATGCCACAGAGGTTTAAAATCCTGTAGTGCATACATGGTACCTCTACTTCAGAAGGAACCTGTGCAGTCCCACCTGAGGTTCGCCAGCGGACATCAGGCTGGTTTAGGATATGTAAGGAGGTGCTGTAGTCAGATGAAACCAAAATCAAGCTGTTTGGCATTAACACAATTCAATGTGTTTTGAGAAAGAGTACTGCTGTCTATGATCCCAAGAACACCCTCTTCACCATCATGCATGAAAGTGGTATCATTATGGTTTGAGGGTGTTTGTCTGGCCAAGGCATAGGACAACTTCACATCGTCAACGAATGGATGGAGGGAGACATGTAATGTGCAATCCTGAGTGCAAACGTCCTTCCCTCCACCACTACACTGAAGGGTGGGCCATTTTTGGATCTCCCAACATGACAATAATACACAACATACAGTCAAAGCAACGGAGGAGTGGCTCAATAAGAAGCATGTTAAAGTCGTGAAGTGGCCTAGACAGTCTCCAAATATTAACCCTATAGTAATTCTATGGAGAGAACTGAACCTCCCATTTGCCAAGCTACAGCCACACACTATTAATGTTTTGGAGATAATCTGCAAAGAAAAATGGGCAAAAATATTTTCTACTCTATGCACAAACATTGTCATCAACTAAAAGAAGCATCTGACCTCAGAACTAGACAACTAAGGCTTTGCCACGAAGCACTTTATCTTCTTTAGCTAGAGGGGTCAAATACTTATTAGCCTAAATTAAATACAAATAAATTAAAATATATTATCTTAAGTTATTTTCTGGAATTTCTTTTTGATATTCTGTCTCTCCATGTTTGAATACATATTATCATAAATTTATAGACTGATCATGTCTTTATTAGTGGCCAAACGGGCAAAATCAGCAAGGGATCAAATACATATTGGACTCACTGTATATATAAGGCAAATACAAACTCAATGTATTTTCAAATAGCAATTAAAAATGACACACACACATAGAGCACGTGATCTTCCTCAGTACAGTCATTTGCTTCATATCATGCCGACTGGTTTAGGTCATTAGTGGGAGTGTACTGAAAAAAAATACATGTTTTGCCTGTCTCTACTGGTATTACTGTAAAAAAGATGTGTTGCCTTGCCTTCCTTGCTCCCTTCTATTCTTGTTTTCTGCATTTGAAGCGCGTTGACATAAATCACATTGGGTTCTCGGGGGTTAATTAGTGTCATACAGCAGTTATATGAAGACATTTTGACAAAGTTAAAGCTCATTTCTTTACACTGCATCAAATTTCACGTCTAGTCTTCCCTTTTCCCCAGCCATTCAAAAAAGCAGATCTTATCTCTCACAGAGACAAAGACAGAGAGGAGACAGAGAGAGAGAGAAAATGTGGCAGAGAGAGAGAGAGAGAGAGAGAGAGAGAGAGAGAGAGAGAGAGAGAGAGAGAGAGAGAGAGAGAGAGAGAGAGAGAGAGAGAGAGAGAGAGAGCAAAAGACAAATCGAAAGAGAACACAGACAGACAGCGGGGATAGTATAGAGAGAATAGAGTGGAATGGTGCAATGCAGAAAGAAAGACACAGAAAGAAAAGAGAATAGCACACACAAAGACCTCCCCCATCACTCGTTTCCACCAGCCCAATGCATTGAGACTCCTGGCTCCATTGTGTGGGACATACAGTCTCATTCCAGGGAAGCCTTTTCTTTAGTGGTCGGCTGCAAACAAGGCAATTATCACGGACATACATTTCCGTGTACGTCTGGTAAATGAACACAGAAACGCTCCAAATCACCATCACACGCATCATAGCAACAGAAGAAAAGAAATCGTAGCAAATTGATTACTAGTCAAAACTCATCTGTTGTAATCACCAGAGAAACCATATTGTGCTACTTGTGTAGCCTACACTGAAAAAAATAAAGAAATAAATTGAGATGCGTGTTATATTTCCAGCCTATTTGAAGACACTTGTATCCATTCAGTGCGCCATAAAGTATTAATGCAGGTGGAATGGTGTGTTTGGTGTGTGTGAGTGAGTGAGCACTGGGGGGGTTCGCGTGGGGGTGGGGGGTGGGGGGTTATGATACTCGGATCTCAGTTGCTCTGTGTGACACCAATGGAGCCAGTGCTGCTTTCTCCACAGGTTGCCAGACAACCCACTGAGATGCAGCTGCTGTCCCCGTCGCCCAACCCCCCCGACTCCTCAAGGTTGGATGAAGTACAGTTCCGTACAGTCAGTACAGTCAGTATTGTGGAGCACTGGATCTAGAGTGCTGTAATGTATGCTAGCATCACTGCCCCCATTTAAGTGTGGATAGAACACTGAGATATAATCATCTCTCTCTCTCTCTCTCTCTCTCTCTCTGATTTGTCTTTCTCTCTGTCTCACATACACACTGAGCTTACCATCAGATCTGTCTGTCTTTCTGTCTCTCTCTGATCTGACAGTTTTTCTCTCTGTCTGTCTCTCTCTCTGTCTGTCTCTCTCTTGCTCTGCCTCACATACACACTAATCTATAACTGTCTCTCTCTGTCCGTCTCTCCTTCTCTACCTCTGTCTCCATCCCCAACCCCTCCCCCGTCTCCTAAAATCTAAAATGACATTTCTCTACAGCCTAATAGGCAGCAGGCATCTCCTATACAATTGAAATAAATGATAGAAGTCCGCAACACTGTTAATGCTCCCAGTGATTTATTTGCACAACGTTTCTGACGTTTCTGAGTTGAAAAAGGACGAAGGTCCGAAACGTTGTGCAAATAAATCACTTATTTATTTCATTTATTTCAGTTACTCTATTTTGTCCAGCACCTGTACCACTGATGTGCGCGCATTCTCTACCTTCTTCATCTCCTATTCAATTACAATTAAATTGATGAAATTAGGTCCGTCATTTCTGCCTGAATTGTGTAACTACTTAGCACAACACAACTGCATCAATAAACTCCTCTTCTGGGCATTTTTTGTACCCCACCCATTTAGGCACACCTGTAATTACAGCAGAGGTAAATAGATGCAGTGGGGAGCGAGCAAGTCTTTCTTTTAGTCTTGCCTTCAAAGCTCAAGACATGACACGTCCTCCACAAAGAACAAAGGGCTGAAATGTAGAATAGACGTATAAGAGCTGCAGGGGTCTCGGGTGTAGTTAAAAGTGAAAGCCTTTCAAGCTGCCACGGGCAGTGCAGTGCTCACTGAAGCAGCATAGTAACTCTATGTACTGATAATTCCAAATCCCCCTGGCCAACCGCAGGTAGAAATGTTTGCCATGTTCTGTTTTCTGACAACGTCCAGGTAAATTACAAGACTCGCTGTTTGACTATTAAGTCCACGGGAAATAACTCGGCCCTTATTCGTGAGATGGCAGACAAGGGAGCTGATTAACTCGGTGCATTTTAATAGAAGCGGGAAAAGTGCCCAGTCAGTCAGACATATTTTTGGGGATATATTGTACTGTACTGTTCTGTGTCATGGTTGCCTACATTAGAAGGGTGTAATTTAGCTCAGCACACAGACCCAGCACAGCACTGTCTTTGAGGAAAAAAAACAGTGCAAGAATAAGGCTGGTGTGTCTTTTAAAAGGTGAGAAGGGGGTTTCACCACAGAGAGCGAATCTAGCTAGCTGCATTACGCATACTTTACCAATGTGAAATATCAAAGACCTAGATGTTCCACCATCGTTCTGCCACCATCGTTCCATGACTCTATGCTGATTGAGTTTAGTTGATGTTGAATAACCGGTAGATATTACATTAGGTCTTCAAAGGATTATTTTAGAATTTCTAGTCAGACTAATGACTTGACTGAGGACTGATCTCACAAAGTGATACTGTAACTAACTTGCCACTAGCAGTGCACTTCATGTATGTTTATGTATGTCCTTTAGGGTCATTGATGTTTTTAATAGCAGTCAAATAATGCAACCAAAAGAGTCATTTCACGTGAAATCAGACACTTTGGGACCCGACCGACACGGATTTCAATCATACTTGCTGTGCCTGTTTAGTAGCAAGGTAGCACTCCAGAACTGCATTTGTGTGAATGGTAACACTTTATTTTAGGGATACATCTATTAGCACTAATACATACAATATTAATGCCTGTGTAAGTAACTTGCAAGGCATGTACTAAGCAAAATCAGACAGTTGTTAGACATTTATTCGCAAATGTCTTGTTCATGCACAATAAGGGATTTATTACCAATATAACCTTAGTAAGGACCTAGTAGACCTAGATTTCTATTTATGAGTAAGCAGTAAGGGCCAAAATACAATGTGTATAAGCTCCTGGTAAACTGTGTGAACAAACCCTGAACAGTGTGAAAACAGATGTGGAATAAGGGTCCCTATTCTAAAGTGATGCATTGCTCAGCCCAGATTGCTTAGGGCCCCCGCACTACCTAGGGCTCCCGCACTACCCAACCCACCCATCCGGAAACAAAGTGTAAGATCTTTTCTGAATCTACACCAGTTTAATGAGATATACAGATCTCACTTATTACACTCAGTGTATGATTGTGTAGTAGGAAGGACTATATAGCAAGGATTGGACGTACAATTCTCAATGACGGTGGGGTGGTGAGATGTCATTTTTTCATACACCAATTAGTTTTAAATGTAAAAACCGTACAATAAATGCAGAATATAACAATGAGAAATAGTTTGGAAGCGAAACTAAGCTGTTCCTTTGTGATAAATAAGTTAATGTTTGAGAAACTTAGCTCCAAGAAGTGCAGTGCATGATGGGTACGCCCTCAGTCAGAAATGCAATGCATGGCCAATGCAGCAATGATAATAGTTGTGTTGTTACGTACATGGCAAATTGTTTGGATAGCAACTAAATTGCACGAGTGAGGGGAGGAGCTAAGGACGTAGGTAGGCTCAGAACTGGGTAGGTTTTCTGTTGGCCTAGATTGCGTACCCATCATGCACTGCACTTCTTGAAGCTAATGTTCTCAAACATTAACTTAATTATCACAAAAGAATAGTTTATTTTCGCTTCAAAACTAATATTCTAATGTTCTGCATTTATTTTGGGTTTTTTTTTACAATTAAATGGTACATGAAAAAAATTGCATCTCACCAACCCACCGCCATTGACAAGTGTACGTTCAATCCTTGCTATATAAAGGCTCCTGTTACCTTTCCAGCTTTAACATGAGCAAGAGAAAACTGGATGTCTTAACTGTAAATGTAAGAATAAATAAATATACCCTTACACTTTACTGATATGGGGGGGGGGGCTATGTAGTGTGGGCCTGGGTGGTCTGGGGGCCCTAGGTAACGAGTTGGGACCTTGGTAGTGTTGGGGCCCTAAGCCATCTGGGGTGAGCAATGCATCACTTTAGAATAGGGACCCTTATTCCACATCTGTTTTCACACTGTTCAGGGTTTGTTCACACAGTGTGTCAGGAGCTTATACACATTGTATTCTGCCACTTACTACTTACTAATAAATAGAAATATAGGCTTACTGGTCCTTACTAACGTTATATTAGTGATAAATCCCTAATTGGGCATGAACAAGACATTTGTGAATACATGCTTAACAACTGTCTTATTTTGCTTTGTACATGCCTTACAAGTTACTTACACAGGCATTAATATTGTATGTATTAGTGCTAATAGATGTATCCCTAAAATAAAGTGTTACCGTGTGAATCTGACACCAATATTAAGGGAGAAACAGACTTGCAAAGGGTATGAGGGTAGGACACTATGCATTCAACCTTAATTATATCAGTCAGTGTAAGTCACAAAAGGATGTCTGAGGTGTTGTTTGAAAGCTCTTTTCTGGCTCTACAAATTACACAATTAAGTATGATTGAAATCTGTGTCGGTCGGGTCCCAAAGTGTCTGATTTCACGTGAAATGACCCAAAAAGGATTTATATGGATTATGAATAATATTTCTGGATTATATATAAAACATTGATTCCATGTAAATAAGATATGTTGTACAATTAATAAAGGAATGTACTTCACACAATGCTGGCATTAGCTGTGGTTGGGTCACCTTGATATCTCCTTCTAAAGACATCAATGACCCTTTCACATTACAGTAATGACCTGGGGTGAATTTCTCAAAACCAAAGTTGCTTACTACATTAGCTACTTTGTTGTTTTCAATGCATTTTTCCATTGGCAACTATCAAAGTTGCTAACAGGCTAACAACTTCTCTTTTGAGAAACTCACCCCTGGTTAGCTTCACAATGTTTGTCTATTTGGTCACTAGTACCATCAGCAAGAGCATAACCTGATCACACTGTTAATCTGTCCCACTTATAAATTATGTATTGCCGTATAGGAAATCTATTGCCAGGATTAGTGCACTGCCCCTACTGTACATGGTTTTTCAGTCATAGGTTTGCACATCCTTGTGATGAGGCTGCATAATGATTGAATCCACAGTCTTTCAACTGCATCGTTTGAACATTTAGTGCTGCCTCAAGAAACCAGTCGCGAAGATGCTTCATCTTGGAGAACAGGGAGGGAATAACCTTCCCCCTAATTTGTTAGGCAAGCCCGTTTCATTACTACTATCGTTTCCATTGTGTGTGTGTGTGTGTGTGTGTGTGTGTGTGTGTGTGTGTGTGTGTGTGTGTGTGTGTGTGTGTGTGTGTGTGTGTGTGTGTGTGTGTGTTTATGGGACTGTGTGTGTGAGTGCGTGCGTGCGTGCGTGCTCGTGTGTGTGTGCGCACGCGTGCATGTGTGTGTGTGTGTGTGTGTGTGCGTGCGTGCGTGCGTGTGTGTCTGTGTGTGTGTGCGCGTGTGTGCGTATGCCTGTGTGAGTGCAGTACCTCCTGGCTAGATTTTTCCATCTGCTTCTTTCCTACACTGTATGTCAAAGCACTCGTCTCGTCGCAGGCGCAGGCAGCAGAGAATCAAGAAGTAAATGTGCCTGTGAGCAAAGGCATAAACAGAATAATTAATATTAGACGTGTGTCTGACATGAGACTGTGGAACTGTGTGACCGTATGGCAAAACAGAATGATTTCCACACTCTCTCCGGCATCTCACACACGTTTGACCAACAAAGTAACGCAATAGAAGGGCGACTTTGAAGTTGCCGCGATTCACATTTGTCCTTGTCACCACACATAGCGCAGTATGAAATTCGATTTTTTCGCATTTAACCTGTCGCCGTGTGTGACCGGAGTAAAAGCCGTGACAATGGTGTGGAGGGAGCACTGTGTGGTAGTATGAGGATGGTGCTATTCTCAGGGAGTGCCAGTCACGGGGGAGGATGGAGATGGAGGAGAGCTATTGCCATTCACTCTCTTGTCCTCAACCCACCTGTTGTCATGGAGAATGGAAACTGTAACCCTGTGGCTCCCAAACGTTTTTTTTTGTTTTTTTTTCTGCTTGGACGGCTGAATACTGTTACAAACATAATATATTATATTATATATGGGAATTATGAGAATTACTAACTATATACTATTATGTATGGGAATTATGTTAATTACTAATTATATACTATTATGTATGGGAATTATGTTCATTGTGAGTTAGTTAGTTAGTTTCCCTGTTTTTATGTCCCTTCTCTCCATTAGCCTCCTCCAGTAGTTATGTTTCCATGAGCACCGTTGTGTAGGAAGCACTGCTGTAACCCTTTGGCTATACGTTTGATTCTCTCGACTGTGTCACGGCTTTGTGAATAAATGTGGACATACACATTTACAGAGATACACTTAGGCCTCCAGACCTACAGATATCCTACCTATTGTGTGTATACTCTGTACATACGGTATCTTCTTTTACAACATGCATAATACTCAATTGAAGTGGCATATTAGGCATACTTTCAAAATATTTTCACTTTACTTCACATTATTTCACATGTAGAGTTTATTTCAGGATCAGTCAATATGTATCCTCCTGGTAAGTGCAGTAATGTATCGACTCGTTACCATTAATGCAATCTATTCTCGCTACCTGCACATCGGATTATTGATTAATTAGGAAAATATTCATATTGCACGGAGGATATTGATCAAAAGAGTTCTCCTCGGGGTGTTTATTTAACATGCATCAGAGATGGCTTGTTAAAAATCATGTTACCTGAAGTGCATGCACTCTGGAAACGTGAACTGTCACTCAGATTCCTGAGTAAAAAGTCCCCTTTATATTCTACCTGTGTGTTGTTCACTTCTCGGTATTAGTTCTCCTTCATATGATTTGTCTTCTTCCCAATGAAAGCTTGTGATAACAAGAGTTACGGAGTGGTGGCTGATGTTTGTTTCCGTTTAAAGCCTGACAGACAAAAATCCATAAATAATCTGTAGCAATTGAAAGCGCTTGATGAGGGTAATGGTCATTCATTGCCCTTGCTGGAATTCAAACAAACACCTACTTAGAACAACTCGGGCAGAAATCCATTCGTACTTTTATCATGGCAAAGAAAGCCCTGAATTGTGTTGACTTTCTTTACAAACACATCAGGCCTAATGTGTGTCAGGCCTTAAAAAAAAAATCTTTGTTGCTCCGGATTTTTCTCTTCAGTTTTATCACCGGGCCTAATTGTTTGCCTTGTAGGTCTTCAGTATGTGCCAGTGGCCTGGTTTACATGAGACATTTAATTCAGAATTAACTCAATTTAATTAAGAATAAAGCTTAATTCCACCTTGAAAGCGTCATATATAAACTTCACAATTTGGAATTACAGTGCATGCTAGTTCAATGTAAACTCGACTGAACTATTTAACTCTAAATTATTGATTCTGGATTAAAAACGTCACGTAAATGTGGCCGATGTCTACTCAGGGAGATACTATCTGAATATTAGAAGTTGGAATTGTATTGCTCCAGAACAGTTGCATGCATACCAATGAATCGGCTGTAGCAAACGATTGCCTTGATGACCTTGAGTGATCCATCTGAAGGATCCTGTCTGAAGACCTTTCTCCACCATGGAATTGCATTGACTACATGGATCTTTTCATTAGCGCCAGCATTTGCACTTGTAATGAGCACACCGAGTAGAGAGCCTGCATGGCCCAGAATGGAGGCTTTGCTTTGAGATGCGTGTCAATCACCTCTGCCACAATACAGCGCAGCTAAGTACGGAATACTAATCGCCAGCCCTCAAATGCACCACCCCACTCAATATTTACACTGTAGCTCATTCACAACCTCATGTTGATTTGCAATGAGACATGGATGTCCAGGCACAGAGAGCTTAGATGAGGTGGAAAGACAAGAGATTCAGACAGGGTTTACTGAATATGCAGCAAAATGGAAAATTGCGAGGCAATCATGATCACATTGATTGTAAACAACAAGGCCCGTTTGGTGTTCATAATGCATGGCCAATAGGCCAAACCAGCTCTCTCTCTGCAGATTTGATGATTCTTCCAGCAATTACAACCAATCCATCCACTTTCCATAGTCTGTATAATGATGTAAAAGTCATTATTCCAGTCAGTATGACAGTATGATAATAATGTCCAGAATAGCAGAGGGTTGCTGCTGCTGCTGCTGCTGCTGCTACTGCTACTTGGTTCAGTTCACTGGGTTTCCCCTGGTCCACTTGACCCGTCAACTGCCATCTGTCTCGCCGCCGTGGTGTAATTCGCGGCTGAAACACTTGGCCAACGCAGAGCCAGGAAAGCCTCGAAATGTTTTTGTTGGCTTCGTATCTGACACGGGACTTGGAGAGTGTAATTCTCCGGCTTTGCCTAATTAAACTTTTGATGTCCTTAAGCCCCCAGAGAAATGGAGTCGTGCTTTGAAACATCCCCAGCCTAAATAGATTCATCAATCACAGAATATACAGTCTTCATTAAAATTGGGCATCGGATGGGCACTGACAATATCAATGGCCCAGCTCATTTGTTTAGTGAGCAGGCAATTACGAAATATTTGACCAACAATTTGCGGTTGCCCTCACCACGATCCGTTAATTGCTTGAAATGTCTGTTTTATTATTGCTAATGAGGTGCAGACTTTTAACAATTGTTTGATAATTGTTCGCAGTAGTGCAAACTGTTCCACAAAAGAGCCCCAATGCTTTCCTTCCTCAAACAAGTGTCGCTCTCATTGACATAAATTGAACGGAATGAATAGTGTGACGCATTCAGCTAAAGCACTAGCCTAGTGGTTTTCAAAGTGGGGGTCGGGGACCCCCGGGGGGCCGCGGCAGGTTGGCAGGAAAGACAAAATAAATAATTGGATGAATTGAGCAACTACAATAAACAAAAAGTAAATCGAACAAAAATCCCTTTAGTTAAGAACTGCATTATCATAATCTGCTGAATCTCTGAACATTAGTACCATTATCATTATTTTATACCGTATATCCCAATGGGGAACTGACTCACAGACCTAGACTAGAGTTGTGAAAGGGGTGCGCAGAAGAAATAGTGTGGCACGACCTATGCAAGGGGGGCCTTGGCCAGAATCTACCGGTATATGGGGGGCTGTGTCATGATAAAGTTTGGGAACCCCTGCACTAGCCATCTTGTGCTCTCAGATGTCCTCTAAGATGGGGGTCAAGGATTCTCCGGCAAGATATAACACCATAAACCGCGGAGACATCTACGGCTGGCTATACCTTTCCTGCAGTGTTGCCAGATTGGGCGGTTGCCCGCCCAATTGGGCTACTTTGAATGGCCGTCTGCGGGTAAAACCAGGAAAAATTGGCCATTTGCCGTTTTTTTAAAGCCGTTTTGTGCCCATAGAAACCAATGCAATTTTTTGAAATTGGGTGTAATTAAGCGCATTTTGGCGGTTTTTGATAACCTTTTCGGCGGGTTTTGATCAGACAAATCTGGCAACACTGCTTTCCTGTTGGGATGATGTATGAGGCGATTTGCCCGAGTCATTAGTCTGCGGAGAAGTCGTATGGAAAACCGGCCATGTGATTTGTTGCATTTTACACGGCTTGAAAGCATGTTGCCCCTGTGTGTCACAGTTCTCTCTCTTCATTTGACTTCTACAGTATATTGATATAGAGCCCCACACTGCATTACTCATCTCGGAGGATTAGGAGTGAAACAAAGTGGGAAAAAGCAAGGCGCTGGCGTTTCATGGTGTAGTTAGGCATACGTTTGTTTTGTTTTTTTTCTTTTGAAGGTCTCGTCAGGGCAGAGAGAAGGTGTCCCTATAGCGGCATGCTCCACAGATCATTCTTCAGAAATGTTTACGACAAAAGAGGATTCATATTGCTGTTTCTTTAAGAATTACACGGATAATTCATGTCAGGGTTTAAACAGAACACCAGGCTAGAGACCTGTGGTTTGCTGCTTGCTACCCAAATTTACTGTCTGCAATTTACACAGGAAATTGCCTCTCCAAGGAGGCTAGGGCCTTCATAATATATCTAAACCCTAAATTTTAACCAGGATGGGGTTTAAATGGTTGATGTATGTATACTGCAAGCGTATACATGGATATACGAATGCACATCTATCCCCAGCAGCCATACGATGCTTTTCCGCTGTAACCAACAGCCTCTCACGTCTCATGAAAAGCATCATTTCAGTCTTTGAGCAGCCACATTAAGAGGCAGACCCAGAGACGGCTGGTTTGAAAAGATTAATGGCTTTTTAATTCAGAAAAAGCACACGAGTGCGCTTCCATCTATGCACAGTGTGTGCCATCTGTCAGCGTATGAAGACAAAACTCCTGCCACAACACATTACGCTCACTAAGATCATGTAACATGACGAGGGTGGCATGAGGCGTGTCTTTGTCAGCACATTGAAACTGGAGTGCTCATTGAAGAGACTTGTGGGGGAGAGAAAAAAAGAGATACAGATTGGTAAAGCATCCATGGACTGCCTGAGTATTGACACTGTAACCAGGGAAGCTGACAACGGGGGACAAAGAGGTCAGTTGTCCCTGGCCCAGGGAGATTGGGGGGGCCATAATTGGGTTCCATTACATGGAATGTATTGAGTGAGGGGCCCTTTCAGAGGACTTTGTCCCGGGCCCAGCCAAAGCTGTCAGCAGCCCTGGCTGTAACTGTGATTAGCAGTAGCAGCAGCAGCAGCAGGAGCAGGAACAATAGTGACTGTACAGTCCTGTGTCACCTCACAGTACCTGCAGCTTGTCTCCAGTTCAGCCTGTGTTCTTTTTATAGGTGTAGTCAGCATATGTCTGTTTATGCCGCTGACGTCTTGCCGTCTCATCTTGCTGAGCCGCAGTCTGCCGTGTTCTGCTCTGCCCGCCTCGTATCTGCCTGTTTATCCTGCTGCCCATCAAACAGGCTCTGGAGACACAGAAATAGAAAAAAAAGTGCAGGCCAGACCAGCTGTTGCTTGCCTACCGGTACACTCTGCAAAGGTTTCGGCTGGTGGTGGTTTTTTTAAAGGTTTTTTCTGCAGAAGCAAGCAACGGGTGCGTCGTCACTCAGTGATGCGAGACATTTTTTTATGCTGTTGCTGCTGTGTGTGTGTATAGTTTAACCTCTGACCCGTCTCCGAGACGTCAGCCGGTTGGAATTATGGGATAAACAGCTGCCTGTGGACTGTCAGGCGAGATGAGGGGGAGAGAGAGAGAGCGAATCTGCTGAGCAGGACAAAGTTGTTGGGGACATTGATTAAACAATATTTCTCTCTCGCTGCTGGAGAAGTGAAGGGCCAGAAAATATATATGCATTCTGTCTCTGTGTGGGTGTGCATGTGTGTGTGAGTGAGAGCTTGGTGCGTGTGTGTGTGTAATATGTGATGTGTGTGTGTGTGTGTGTGTGTGTGTGTGTGTGTGTGTGTGTGTGTGTGTGTGTGTGTGTGTGTGTGTGTGTGTGTGTGTGTGTTTATGTGTGTGTGTGTGTGTGTGTGTGTAATATGTAATGTGTGATGTGTGTGTGTGTGTGCGCGCGGTGTAGCATATGCGTGCGCACAGGCATGCATGTGTGTCTGTGCCTGTGCCCTGCGATAGAAGGGGTTTAAAAGGCGATGGGTTATTTTAATTTACAAGGCCAGTACCCCCATTTCACTCCCACGCTTGTCTTCAAAGATTCAGGGTGAAAATCCTACAGCATTAGACCCCGACATGCAATTAGATGGATTTTCGGTGCATACGTAGTATATCCTAGTTTCTAATACCTTTTTTTTTTTTATTAATTAGCAAAAGCTTGGTGCGTATCACACAATAGAGCAATGGTGTAATGCATGCTTAGAATTAAACAGTATGTCCATTGAGTTTGTGGTTCTGATCTCTGTGATCCAGCACTCTTCTATATGTACATGTACATATAAATACCCTGGGAAGACTTCTGTACACTACAGCTGGGCGATCCAGTCGAGAGTTAAGAGTGCTTTTCTTTTTTACAGGAAGACAAAAGGCAATAAAAGATATGGATTTCGCGTTCGCCTGTCCTTGGTGCTACAATGGTATATCTGAGCCTCATCTTTTTCTTCTCCTACCAAATGCCAGGAGATTTCATATATCCTAATGTTATCAGAGCCAAACAGCAGGAAGGAATGTAGGCTCATATTTTCTCCACCATTTCTCTTCTTTTTCTTTTTTTTTTTGCAAATTCATTTTTTTCTAACAACATGGCTGAGATGAAAAGGCACGGAGTCTGCCATTAGTTCTCCCCTCCTCCTGACAACAATGAATTTACATGCTGCTGTCATCTCTAAATATAGTAGCTAAGTTACGTAAAATATGCAGAGGAAGAAAAAAAAAAAAAACGATCAAAATCATTCTCATCATCACCTGCATCGCATCACATTTTAATGGCAAGAGTCGTGCATGATGATGATGGTCTAATTATAATTCCCATCATAATAAGTAGCAGGCACCAACTTGCAAATATGCAGAAAATCCAAATCCTTATGGTGCGAATGCCCAGACTTTGTACGGGGGGCATTAATATTGATGCTATTTTTGTGGCTTATAAGTTATAGAATTGAATGTAAAGCATTGCACAACCCACTGGAAATGCATCAGCTACATCTGCTATATCACCCCCTATACAGTACAGTAGGTTTCGGAGATGACAGTTGAACAACCTTCTGTCATAACACAATGTGATGAGGAAGCTCCCTAATACCTTGTAGAAGTGAATGTAAAAGCATTGCTTCATGCATTTTAAAATATTAAACGAGAGATGTACTATAGTATAACTGCATAATGGATCTGCCTCAGCTATAGCATGCACCCACTATAGGGTTTCTGAGATGGCACAGTACTGTGGAGCAACCTGCTGTCAAAACAAAATGTGATGAAGCAGCTGTCAGCTGCTCCTCCGTAGCTCAGCTCTGGAATAAACCCCCAGAGGACATCAGAACTTCTACTTGGGAAAGTTTCAAATCTCTTTTTTTTTCTTCCTTCGGATGATACCTGCTGTATTGGTAACCTTTCCTTTAATTACTGCTATATGCTTTTGTTCTTCTTCATTTTTCACTAAACACATGTGTTATTGATCCATTATGTGATTTTGTAATGCTTTTATTGCTGTGAATCACGTTGAACTGACTGTGTATGAAATGCGCTACAAAATAAACTTGCTTTGCACTTGCCTATGCACTTCAATCATCATTGCCTTTTAAGAATTCACACACATTACTTTTTGTTAAAAGCGCATTCATCAGTCCCCGTGCATGGAATGAGCAGTGTAAACAGGATAAACTTGCCTTCTCTTGGCTGGCTTGACTTCTCTCCCTCTCTCTCTCTCTCTCTGAACTGTATAGACTGCACTGCCACCGCCTACATCTGCTCTGCACGTCCTCATCATCTCGGAGACATCAGAAAACCCCTGCAGCAAGACCCACCACAGACCCAGTGATGGAGTTTGAATGGTGTCGCTGATGCATTCTTCTGGAAAACACCAAACCATATAAGACAGGGGGGAGGGAGCTCTATTTTCAGATTCATGATGATGTTGAAAAACAATATGGCTGTAGCATAATGTTCTGACTGAGGCATACGTTTTAGAATTTTTGCATACAGCACATTGAAGCAGGATGCACAAACCATACAGACGAGCAGATATCATGAACTAACTAATTAACTGTTACTAACTGTTAGAAAGAGACACTGAAAAGGATAAACATCTCAGCTCAGAGAAACAACGGCCTGACCAGGTTTCAGAATAAAATGGAAAACAAAACTCAAGATACGAATTCACAGATGTAGTCCGGTGACCATATAATAGAATAAACCTGAGATCTACAGTGTCTTCTATCAGGCAATGAGAATGGGCCGAAATCCAGTTCACATAATTGTCGGGATGACCTTTCCTTGAGTAAGCAAGCATCTTTGCAGAAGTGTGTTGTCACTCCACCGTACCAGAGTGCCTGTGGTGTGGACTGGTGTTGTTGCAGAGTGTGTGGACATCCATGCACTGAGGTGTGATTAAGCATCCCTATGAAAAGCAGGCAGCATAAACAGACGAGACGCGTCATGAAAGATGCTGATGCCGCGGGCCTTGCCTTGCCTCGCTCCGCTATAATGGCTTCCACCCAGACTGTCTACTCTCCGTTCATGCGGCTGAGCACCCGCTGCCTGCTGTCCTGAAGTCAGACACTAATTTAATCCCCGAGGAAGAGGAGGTTGAGTTTGGGCCAAACCCAGAGGAGGACATTAACCCCTCTCTCTAGCAGGCCCTCGGAGACTCACTGAGCCCCCGACGACGCCTCACAGGGAGTAGCCCCGGAGGTCGGGAGGGATGGTAAGAGTTTGAGATATTACCATATTTTTGTGGGAAAAAAATACAGAGGAAGTCGTTTGGACAATGCCCTCCAGTGTCAGTGAATCACTCTAGACATTACGCACTCGAAGAGTAGAGACAGAGGTAGGAAATGCCAGAGTACAGGTAAAGCACTTGTGAAATAGCAAAAGACCCCAAGTCTTTAAAAAGCAACATGGATAGGAATTGTAAAAGTGATAAAAGAGTGAAGAGAAGAAGAGAAAGAAAAAAACAAATACAGGTAGAGCACCTATAAAATAATAAGAGTCAAAGCAAAGTTAAATGCAGACAAAGTAGAGTAGAGTAGAGTAGAGTAGAGTAGAGTAGAGTAACTTTATTAATCCCCAGGGGGAAATTCAGGTATCTAGTAGCTTATATAAATACACAAATAAACAAATGCCCACATGGACATTTCAAGACACAAATAACACAGGAATAGTCAGGGAGGGGAAAATAGAAATAAAAATAGTAAAGATAAAGAATGTGAAAATGTAATATGTAAAACATGTAAAGGTAATTGTGCAAAAAGACATTCTGTGACTTGGGATAGACCATGTGCAGAAAAACATACTCTGTCAGTTAACCCCTTAATGCACGCCGTACCTCCTGTGGCACACTGTAATAGACATTGAAAGTTAACTACTATAGTACTACACTACTATGACAGTGCACTGGGCCTTTAGTAATACATTACAACTTAGTCATTGTACTTCTGGTAACAGCTCATTTATAATGCTGTGTCTTAAGGGGTTAAGGTAGACAGTCTTAACATGACCTGGAACAAGTGTTGACAAGTGACATGGATAGAAATCAGTTGTGTAAGTATTATAGAATAATTGGTAAGAGTAGCGTTGAATACAGAGGAAACATAAGAGCAGGCATCTACTTACAGTACCAGCCAGGCCATGCCCTCCTGGTGACGCAACAACTTTCAGTGTTGCTTCTAGTCAGGCCAGGAGCAATACAAATATTCAATAATCGATTCGGCAAGTGCCATAATATTTTTTCAAGTTTCAATTACTTCCATGGATATTTCCGGAGTATATGAACGTTAAGTTAAAGTAAAGCACTTAAAAGCATTGAAAACTATGGGACTGATACAGAAAACAGCCAATGAAATATTGTTCAATATCTGACTGCTTGTATTGCCTCATGACTGATGATGTACGTACATTTGCCTTGCTTTCAGTAGAAACGTAATGCATTGCAATGCATCGTAGAATCGGGCTGAATCGATTCGAATTGAATCGTTACCTCCTGAGTTGTAATCAAATCGTGAGGGCAGTACCAATGCACACCACTACACTACACCAGCATGTAAAACAGCATGCAACACCACAATCTCCCTCGCACTTGCAAACAGACCTGTGGAGGAGGAGAGAGGGGAAGGATTCACTTTTAATGCGTGTCTTTAGTGAGCCTAGCAACACCGCCTCCTGATTAATGACTGGGCCGCTAAATGAAAAGTCTTTGGTACAAGGGTGTCAGTGCACCTGAGCCGGTACCGCTGCGACCTCTGTCTAAAACTAGTTACCGTACATCCATTTACCTCCATCCCTGCACAGACAAGCGTGGCCGATCCTATGAGACTCCTCTTCTTCGTAATAATCAAATCATTTTCTTTACTCGCAGAGCCTCTCCATCTGGGATTAAATGGCTCTTAACCTTGTGTATTATAGAGAGACGGGGGAGTGTGTGTGGCAGCCACGGTGGTGGTTGTCTAAATGTAAAGAAGTCTGGCATCTCTCTCTTACTCTGTCTTTCTCTCTCTCTCTCTCTCCCTCTCGCTTACTCCGTCTCTCTCTCTCTCTCTCTCTCTCTCCCTCTCATTTACTCCGTCTCTCTCTTTCTCTCTCTCCCTCTTGCTTACTGTCTTTCTCCCTCTGTACCCCTTGCTTACTCTGTCATTACCCCTTGCTTACTCTCTTACACTCTCTCTCTCTCTCTGCTCCGGCCTCCACACTCACTCAGCTGTAATGGATAACGGTGCCAAGTCCGTAATTACTCACTGTCTCTTTCCCCCACTGTTTTCATTACTCCCCTTAAGGATCCGGCCAGGCAAGGTGTCTTTGGATATATCTCTCCCCTTTGTTTGGCTCCGGGACCCCCGCGTGCAAATTTTCAAAACCGAGACGCTTCACCACCAGGCATCCTCCGTATCACGCTGTGCTCTCTGTATGTGTGTGTAAGAGAAAAAGAGTGTGAGCGAGTGTCTGTGTGTATAAGTGTGTGTGTGTGTGTGTGTGTGTGTGTGTGTGTGTGTGTGTGTGTGTGTGTGTGTGAGAGCAAGTGTGGGTGTATGTGTTTGTTACTGTCAGTGTAAGAGCAAATAAGTGTGTGTGTGTGTGTTTGTGTGTGTGTGCGTGTGCGTGTATGTGTGTTTCTATTTGTGAGTGTCAGAGCAATACAAGTGTGTGTGTGTGTGTGTGTGTGTGTGTGTGTGTGTGTGTGTGTGTGTGTGTGTGTGTGTGTGTGTGTGTGTGTGTGTGTGTGTGTGTGTGCGTGGCTGTGTGTGTCTGTGTGCTTGTGTTTGTGAGTGTAAGAGCAAATGTGTGTGCGCATGTGTGTCTGTCTGAGTGTGTGTGTGTGTGTGTGTCTGTCTGAGTGTGCGTGTGTGTGTCTGTCTGAGTGCGTGTTCATGTGTGTGTGTGTGTGTACTTGCTGTCTGTCTGTCTGTCTGCAGGGAGAAGTGGTGGCAGGAAGCCTGCAATCAGAAAAGGTTCGCCTGGATGCTTAGCATGCGAAGAGGGCTGTCTGCTGGAGTGAATGGGCCGCAGAGGCCCCTCTCCTGGTTTTACACCTTCTCTCTCTCTCTCTCCCTCCTTCTCTCTCTCTCTCTCCCTCCCTCTCTCTCTCTCTCTCTCTCCTTCTCTCTCTCTCTCTCTCTCTCTCTCCCTCCTTCTCTCTCTCTCTCTCCCTCCCTCTCTCTCTCTCTCTCTCTCCTTCTCTCTCTCTCAGCTACTCACTGCTGCCCATGATTGGCTTGGCCATTAGGCATACAGGGCATTTGCCCAGTGGACTGTTGATGATTTTGACCTGCCTGGTACTCCCCCTCAATGCAGTGATATTAAGGGTGATTTATGCCTCGAGACCAACTTCCCTGCGTCGTGATGCAGTGAGCCGCACCGTTAACGGAGTGAAGCCCCCCCACCCCATCACCACCAAAATTGTGACTCAACGCAGTGAATGATGCAGACGGCAACGGAGTGAAGGGCGGGAAGGAGAGAAAAGAGGTCTCTGATTGGTCCTCTCGACCAGCCTGCTCTGTCCTCGAGAACAAGCTACTTCCTTGTTCTAACCTTCGTCGGTCTAAGGACTGTGAGCTCTTCATTAAATAAGTTGCTCGTGCTTTGTCGTTTCATTTATTTACACGAATCAAAGACAACACGTGCGCTTGCTAGTTACGACGCTGAAGTTATTTGGACAGTTGAACCAGAGATTCTTTAAGTATATAGAGATATGCCAATGTAATAGGTTGCTATGGGCACCTAACATGACCAGGTTCCGGTCTGCCTAAAGGGGCGTGTCATAATACTCCTAGCATTGAATAGAACAGTCCTTAGGTCTGCCTAAAGGGGGATTTCCCCCCCTCCCCCTTGCAATAATAGAACCCGGAAACAATAGGCCAATGGAACCTCTCTCTCTACTCTCTCTGGCTGAACAGTGTTTCCGAGGTTGAGGAAACATTCCGCTTCGTGCGACCTATCCTCGACAAATGAGCCACTTCTTTGTTCCAAACTACCGTGGTGGCTGTCAGTGCGATCAAAAATGCATGTGACATAAAGATTAAATGCTAAAAAGCTAAAAAACGTCTAGGTTACTCTTTGCATTGAAGGCAATTTGAGCGTGGAATGACATCGCGCAGACCGCGCTTCAAAACAGGGCATAAATCAAAATTAACTGCATCATGGCTGCGGCAAGCTCACTGCGTGGCACTGCCAGGAAGTATAACCCGCTCTTAAGTCCTCATGCCACTATACAGCTGACCTCTCCGATTCAGATTACTGTAAAATGTTTATTTTGTATGTCGGGGTCAAAAGAGCCAATAATAGGTGGCTAAAATGTTGTCACAGGCTTTGTTGTCTCTCTCAGTTCCTTGGCGCAGTGTTTCCCAACCTTTTTTGACTCGTGTACTAGGGGTGGGCGGTATGGACGGTATACTATCGTAAAAGGTATTTTTTCCATCAAGGTATGGATTTTGGCCATACCGTTCTACCGTGATATAGCGCATTGCATCCTGCAGATGGCAGTATAGACAGCGTTTTGAACATCCACCCGACTGACTGCTCAACTCAAGTTGTAGCAATGTGGTTGTAGAGAAACAGCACAATCATTTCCTTTGAATAAGCTTCAAGTGTAAAATGTATGGTTAGTGTAGTGAACTATTGTTTGAAATGGTATGTGATGGCAACACATTTCGATTCTGGACTCCACAATTTACTGGGCACGAAATGCAAGCTAACTAGCTAACAGCCCAAGTCATTCATGTCTATGCTGGTGTCTGACAAAATAAATGTGCTTATTTGTGCTAACATTGGTTGCCTTACATTTAACACATTGCGCCAGCCGTAACAGCTGTATGTTACTGTTTCCAGTTGAGATAATACCATTCATGATATCTGACTGGGTGTTAGTAACTAAAATGACTGTTCACTGTTTATAATTTAGATAAAAGTCAGAACATTATTTTGGCAATGAAAGGCACACAGGTGGCTGGAAGCTCAAGCAGTCTTCAGTCTGCTCTTTTTAATGTAACCCCAGCCCAGTACCATTAAAGGCTTTTTAATGTAACTTCCCGTTTGGACACCTTATTTTGGAGTGCCTGGATGAACTCTTCTCTCTACATGAACTGATCCCCGATATCCAAGAGCACCCAAAAACTTAAATGAACAGACTGAACAGATTGCCAAAATAATGTTCTGACTTTTATCTAAATTATTTGGTGATATCCCTCACAACAGTGCAACAGCACATGAGCCTAATGGCGAGAGTTTTTCCCTCAGCACGTAATGAAAGCTAATCGGACGTCTGATGACAGGTGGTGCTGACGGACAGCGCATGAGGGAAAGAAGTTGCAAACTTGATCGTGTTCGGTTTCGTCAGTCCAACGGAACACTTCTGGCTATAGAAAATTAATCTGTATTGCAACAAATCTAGTTAGGCCTAGGTCTATATAGGCTATCCAAGATATTTAATTTAGACAGAATCCTTTCAAGCCGTGCAGCATCAACGTGGTGATATAGCCTACTGTCTGCACTTGTTCCGTTGCCTGCCTCATAGCAGAGAAGGAATGGCTTGCTGTTGTTGAGGATTTGTAACGTGGATTATCGAAACTGAAGACTTGATTTCTTTTATTGATACCTTTTTGTTTGGTATAATTACGGACAATGCAAATAACTGATTTTTGTGACGTTCGGACATTTTTGGAAGGAATTTAATCGAATTAGTCCCGCCGCTTGGGTTATTGTTTTTCGCGTGCATGTGGATGAGCATAGGCTATTGAATTTGATTGCAGCCTAATAGGCCTACTGAACAGTGGACTGAAATTGAAAATAGGACAAAGAGTGGCATTTTTCTCGGGTGCTATGACTTCTTGCTTTGCAAGAAGACAGTCTCCTCACTCCACGGGCAAAAAGCACCATGGTCAGACCCTGGCGCGCATGTAGGCAGACATGAAAGACTCACTACTCCACGGGCAAATATCGGGAAAAATTAAGCACCACCAGCATGGACAGCTCCCCACGAGTCACTTATAATGGTTGGTCTTTTCCTGGGATTTGATTCATGTTGTTTGGGGGAAAATATTAAAATAGCCTTTGTAATGTTAAGAATATTTCCAAAGAGCCAAGATGGGGCTTAAGATCAATATGGGCCAGGTTTGTCTCCGTGCGTACACACACGCACACACACACACACACACACACACACACACACACACACACACACACACACACACACACACTCTCTCTCTCTCTCTCTCTCTCTCTCTCTCTCTCTCTCTCTCTCTCTCTCTCTCTCTCTCTCTCGCCACAGACCCACGCAAGTGCAAGACAAGTTTTCACCTCCTCGTGAAGTGTTTAGACCTGGCCTATTTAATGTCGCTGTAAATTGGTGTAATGTAGCAGAAAGTGCGAGACATTCGTTGGACTCGTTGCACGCAACAAGTTGTGAAATTATTTCTTAACGGTTTTAACCGCATCATTCGCGACTCTCGAGCAGTTTGAGAACTGAGAAGAATGAGAGAGAGAGGGCAGTGACTATACCATGTCACTGAGACTATGTATGTGTGCTGCGCCTACTGAATCCAAGTGCAGAAAAAACATATCCATATAGATTATTACATAATGCACCATGTTATTACATTTCCATCAAAAAAAAAAGTTGCGGCCGCATTCCGTAATAAATTTCGCATTTTGTAATAATTTATTACAAGATGAGAAAAAAGTTATTACGAAATGCGTTCAAGAAATGTATTACGAAATGCGTAAATTATTACACAATGCGGCGATTGTCACCACATTATGTAATAATTTGTTACATTATTACATATTGCACCGTTATTACATAATGCGGCGTTACACCCTCTCTACCTTAGTTTAACCCCTTCGACACTTGGTGAAATTGACAGTGTTCTATTGGGTAGCATTGCATTGCATTGCAAAATGCATTTTACATAGGCTAGTTTTTGCTTGTTTTTAAAAAAATGTAATGGCAAGAATTCACACATATATGAAAGGACATTGTGTCATTTCCAAAAATCAAATGCAAAGGTTAAAAAAAATGTGGGTTTTTTTGGTCATTTTGCAACGCTTCAATTTTAAACAAATGTACAATACCGTGATATATACCGTGATATATACCGTGACTAAAATTATACCGAGGTATACATTTTTGGCCATATCGCCCACCCCTATCGTGTACCCCCTAAGCCTTTTTGTTGTACCTTGAGTACCCCCTATCCCATGCTCTCTATATATATTCCTTTATCCCAGTATGACTACTCTATTCAATTGTCATTATCACATTTTTCCGCGTACCCCCTGAGGTGTGATCGCGTACCCCTAGTGGTACACATACCCCTGGTTGGGAAACAGTGCCTGGCGGACTGGTCTTGGCTCAAAATGCCCGGCCTGATTTTACATCCCAGTCTAACCCTGCTGCTGTCTCTTCTCCCAAGCATTAGTCCCGAGTTTTCTCCACAAGGATGACAACAATATAGATTTTTATTACTCCTTTTCCTCTATACTTTCATCCAGCCATTTTCTTAAATAATTCAAAGCCTCCAGTGTACTGTATGGTGATAATATTATTTCCAATACAGTAGTGGAAGTGTCCATACAGCACTGGAATCTTTTTTAATAGGCATTGATCCCCTCATTGATTCTGAAAGCCTTCAAAGACATCATGGACTGACTTGCAGCGCTGTTACGTACACACGTACATTCGTGCAAGGTATGACATTCCTTCACCAGCCAGGGTAACTTTGCAGACATACCAGGGCCTCTAATTACAATTTGTTCAATATTAATTCCACTGCCACTACCAATGTCATCAGTGCAGACTGCAGACCGCATCATGGAAATGGAGAGCACAGTGTGTACATTCCAATATGCACATTTCCGTCCTTCACTAGTGCTTGAGGCCTCGTAACGCCTCCTGGCCCGCCTCCATGGAGAAAACAATAAAGTTTTGGGGGACCGTTTTGCATTCACCCAATTGCAAATGAGAAAGTTTCATTAGAATTGTGCTTTTGCCAGATATTGAATTAATTTTCTGTCGTCATTGACATCATTATGAGGTCACAAGCAGGCAAGTGAGCAAGGGAGGATAGAAGTCTGCATATTGGAATCCACCCACTGTGGTCACTGGATTCCACCACTTACTTTCATCTCAACGTTCTGTGAATGAATGTGTATGAAAGAGCTTATTTGAATGGCGGGAAAAAAAACATGTTAGACTGTCCATGAATCCAGCCAGACACAGTTGATGTGACACATTTTATGCAAAATTATGCATCGTACTAGTATATCATTTAATATTTCTGAATGTGAACCAGGTTTCATACAATAATATCTGAAGGCAACGTCTATTATTCCTGGAATTATTATACATATAAAGCCAAAGAAAGGCAATGCATTCTGCCCAATGAGGAGTAATCACATCAGTGCATTCTAATAGCTCTTCAGACATGGAATAGAATTACTATAAGTGTTTGAAATGACTATAGGGCTCAGGGGTGCCATTCAATAATCTTTTAAGTGCACTTTTCCTAACGGCCGTGAGAGACTCCTGTGAGGTGAAATCATGTGAAAGAGCCACATGTCACCCCAGCAGTAGAGCAGCAGAGGCTTCTCTTCACTCCCACTATTTCCCAATGTCAACTGTATGAGCCTTGGTAGCGTGTCAGCCTTATGCCCTGTGTACATCGAAGGCGAACTAAGCGACCTGCGTGGCGGAAGTCATTGTTTCTCTATGGAGGGAAGGCGAATAAAGCTACCAGAGCGAATTCGGCAGGAGCGAAGCTTCTTGAGCAACCTGGGCGAATTTTGACGATTAAACTCAAGCTAATCTTAAGCGAATTCGCTATGACGCAGTTTGGCGAAAACCAATTGGAACGTTCATATCGAGGAATGTCCCAGGCTGTCAAGACAGAGCCGTTATGTGATTAGCTGAATCAAACATGTCAGTGCAGCGTCCAGAGCGAATAAAACAAATTCATGGCGAAACTTCTTCAACCACCCCAGCTACCTGGGTCGCGTTGGTAGCGCTTGATGTACACAGGGCATTAGTAGTCACGGCCAGTGACTGGATACTCTTTGGTGAACTCTGCGGAGTAGCCTATCCAATCACTGGGTGTGACTCCGAAAGCTAACACACTTCGAAGGGTGCACACTAGACATTGGGAAGCGGCGTCTGTGTAAGAACAGACTAAGTAGTAGGGGAGTAAATCACAGCCTCCATGACGATACGATTCAATATCGACTTCTTAAGGCAGAGGTTTGATTATTTTGAGACTTAAGAATGCCCCACGATACGATTTGATTTTTTTTACCAATTACTTTTCCACTTCTTTTGTGTTATGGAGCTAGGGCATTGGGCAGGGGCCAGCGATTTGATTATTTTTCTATACGTAAGAATGTCCCACGATATGATATCATACAACATTATGCAATACGATGCGATGCGAGCGTTGGCCGTAGGATCGATACTTCGATACATATCGATAATTATTTACACCTCTAATCAATATTATGAGTCTTGTGTAGCTTTCTCTTGCCATATGCACTTCAAGCTACTTCCTCTGAAATAGCGGTTTGGGACAATGACAATTTACATTACATTACATTAGTATTTAGCAGACGCCTTTGTTCAAAGCGACTTACAAGGAGCAATTTAAACAAGAACAGGGTAAGGCACAGTGTACGGTTGCAACACTGATAGCATTGTCCTACAAAGAGTGAAGAAGAGGACAATGCATTAAAAAGAAGCAAAAAGTAAACAAAGACCTCAATGTGCAGTGTACAGTTGCAACACTGACAACATTGTCAAACACAAGGTAATAGAAGCATCATTAAACTAGACTGCCTGTGCAGTCGCCTTCGACTGCTTAAGGTATATCCCCGAAACGCGACGCTTCCAGTCCCCAATCATTCCTACCACTCCCGTCCACCTTTTCATGAACGTTTATGATAAATACAAAATATAAAATAAATATATTTAATATCTATACATAGATCAATGACGTGCAGAGGCTTAAAACCAAATGACTATTGTGAAAATGAAGGAAAAAATGGGGCAAATGGTAACACTGTTTTAATGGTTCACTATTACATTGGATATACCACATTAGGTACAGTGTAATAACCAGTGTAACAATATTTAATACCACGTCATACCAGTGTGACACCATGTACCAATTTTGTACTTATATCATGTAGGCTATTTGTGTGTAAGTGGTATTACATGGTATTGCATATTTGTACACTGGTATTACACTAGTATTACATGGTATTACATATTGTTACACTGGTTATTACACTGTACCTGGTATTGCCTATTTTTACACTGATATTACACTAGTATTACATGGTATTAAATATTGTTACACTGGTTATTACACTGTAGGCCTACCTGATATGGTAGATTCACTGAAATGGTAAACCATTAAATTAAGGAGTTACCGGGCAAATCAATCCACCCAGTCAGAAGTTATGGGCCAAATAAAAATTCCACCATTTTGAAAGTGTTGACCTCCAAACTCGAATCAGTTCATGAACCTACCCTGCAGCATTCACACACCAAATCTGGGACAAATCCATCCCCCCGGTCAGAAGTAATGGGCCAAACAAAAATTCGGCCATCTTGAATTCGGCCATCTTGAAATTGTTGACCTCCAAACTCGAATCAGTTCATGAACCTACCCTACAACATTCACACACCAAATCTGGGACAAATCCATCCACCCGGTCAGAAGTTATGGACCAAACAAAAATTCGGCCATCTTGAATTCGGCCATCTTGAAAGTGTTAACCTCCAAACTCGAATCAGTTCATGAACCCACCCTAGAGCATTCACACACCAAATCTGGGACAAATCCATCCACCCGGTCAGAAGTAATGGGCCAAACAAAAAATCGGCCATCTTGAATTCGGCCATCTTGAAATTGTTGACCTCCAAACTCGAATCAGTTCATGAACCTACCCTAGAACATTCACACACCAAATCTGGGACAAATCCATCCACCCGGTCAGAAGTTATGGAGCAAACAAAAATTCGGCCATCTTGAATTCTGCCATCTTGAAGGTGTTAACCTCCAAACTCTAATCAGTTCATGAACCCACCCTAGAGCATTCACACACCAAATCTGGGACAAATCCATCCACCCGGTCAGAAGTAATGGGCCAAACAAAAAATCGGCCATCTTGAATTCGGCCATCTTGAAATTGTTGACCTCCAAACTCGAATCAGTTCATGAACCTACCCTAGAACATTCACACATCAAATCTGGGACAAATCCATCCACCCGGTCAGAAGTTACTGTATGGACCAAACAAAAATTCGGCCATCTTGAATTCGGCCATCTTGAAAGTGTTAACCTCCAAACTCTAATCAGTTCATGAACCCACCCTAGAGCATTCACACACCAAATCTGGGACAAATCCATCCACCCGGTCAGAAGTAATGGGCCAAACAAAAATTCGGCCATCTTGAATTCGGCCATCTTGAAATTGTTGACCTCCAAACTCGAATCAGTTCATGAACCTACCCTAGAACATTAACACACCAAATCTGGGACAAATCCATCCACCCGGTCAGAAGTTATGGACCAAACAAAAATTCGGCCATCTTGAAAGTGTTAACCTCCAAACTCTAATCGGTTCATGAACCCACCCTAGAGCATTCACACACCAAATCTGGGACAAATCCATCCACCCGGTCAGAAGTAATGGGCCAAACAAAAATTCGGCCATCTTGAATTCGGCCATCTTGAAATTGTTGACCTCCAAACTCGAATCAGTTCATGAACCTGCCCTAGAGCATTCATACCCCAAATCTGGGACAAATCCAAACATCCGTTCAAAAGTTATCGCGTTAACACGAAAGACCTTACGCGGCGGACGCGGCGGCGGCGCACGCAAAACCATTACATCCCCGACGCTCCGCGTTTCGGGGATATAATAATAGGACAATGATTAAGCCTACTATTTGCACAAATTATCAAGCACATAGACTCTCTTTACCTTACCTATCTACTTAGTCACCCACCCTCACACACACCCTCACACACACACACACACACACACACACACACACACACACACACACACACACACACACACACACACACACACGTTTTTGCCCCTGATGGAAAGCTGCCGCACCACTGCATCTTTGTATGCAGGTGGTAACACCTCTCTGCTGAGAAGCACGTGCAATGCAACATGAGGTTAATTAAGAATTACTTGTGAAGTTAGTGGCTCATCAACTAATTCAAGGTTAGTTAAAGGACCATGGGGCTACAATTTAATGGCGACCCGCATTACAAAATTATATTTAGCCACAATCAATCTGTCAGCGTAATCAAAGAATAATTAATAAGTTTGAAATATTTCAATTACGCAAAAAAAAGAGTTTCTTCCACCATGTGATGTTGAAATCCATTAAACAAGGTCACGGTCCTCATTTAGTTGGATCCCTAAAGCTTTCATCCTTTGTGCTTTTCATGACTAGATGTGAGTTGTTTACCAACTGAGAGCTTCATCAGCACCATAGAGACAGGGGAATGTGAAGTGGGTTTGATGTCATGCCGAAGTACAAAAACAGAACGCTCAAAATAAGAGCTTTTTTGATGTTCCATTTGACATGGTATTACTGTTTGTTTCCTTTTTTTTTTGTCTTCACTAACTGTACGATTCCCTAATGGCTTGGAGAGCGTGCAGTTGAGTGTTTCTTACGGGAGTGTGTTGGTGCTTTAAACATAGTACTTTTACCCAGAAGTCACTGTTGCTGTTTCCAAGATGGCTAAAATTGTGCCAGCGCACTTATGTTCGGAAACAAAAAGTGCAGTGGTGAGTTTTACCTGGTTAACATTGCCAACCAACTTTACGGTTCCCGAATGCTCAGATTTTCAGTGTGAGTACATCAGTTGGTTCAATAATTAGGTGCGGAAACCAGCCCTGGCATGGTTATCTGTTGGTCTGGAAGTTTAGGGAGATGCAGATGCTATAGCCTCTACAGTATTCATCGGGGTCATCCCTATGTTCCCCAGGTCCTGTTCCCTGAGTCCTATATGTTCCCCACTACCGTGGAACTTAGAACCCTTTTTTCAGAAAACGGTTCTATGTTCCCCGCTGCTTCTAAGTAGATTGCTGTCGCATGGCGAGCACAGGTTGTTGTTAGGGTTAGGCTGTCACTGTGTGCAAAATTGACATGAAATACGCATGGCAACCGTTCGTGCAAGAAATATGCATGAGCAAGCATCCTGGGCCTTATCCCCTTGTCAGATACAATGCGGGGAACATAGGACCCGGGGTACATAGAACCCAGGGAACATAGGTAGGCTCCCGTATTCATCAAACTGCCTGAGCAGCGTGGGGGTCATGGACTGGACTTAAAGGAAAGACAACTCAGTTCATGCACAAACTGCCCACGTAAGTCCACACACACCAAAGGACAAATCAATAAAGACTGCAATACGCAATAGATATACCTATACCTCACACCTAAAATTCAATACTGGGGTCCAAAGCACAGGAGATCAACATTAACCCAAGTTCACAAGGAAGGGCTCCACTCACAGACTTCACTACAGTCAAGCTGAGTAGCCAGGGAGTATAGCTGACTCCAACTGGCCAGATGGAGACCAGTCTGAGGAGATCAGAGAAGACGGTAGAGGAGAAGAAAGTTGTGGGTAGGTAGCACTCAATAAAGGGCAGGATGTGGAGGAGGAAGGGAAGGTGAAGAGACAGAGGTAGAGGTAGAGCTTTGAGGAGAGAGCCAGAGTGCGAGTCACTGGAGAATCAACCCAGAGAGATAGATAGAGAGAGAGGCAAGGAGAGGGAGAGGGAGAGAGAGGCAGCGAGAGAGAGCTAGCGAGAGAGAGAGCGAGAGAGAGAGAGAGAGAGAGAGAGCGGCAAACCTGGGGTTTGAATGAGGAAATGAGGGATGCTGAACATCTGAACATCGGTGAGGGTCATCGGTAGAGTGAAGTGAGTCGGAGGTTGAAACCTCAGAGGAGAGAGTGGTAGAGAACCGGAAATTCCCATGACATGGAGCACAGGTGCATGCAAGGAATATTATGATTTTGAACAGAATGGTGGCCATATTCGGTTTGTACACAAGTCACGTAAATTCTTCATTCATTCCCATTGTGGTCTTGTTCCTGGAATGTTCGGTAGCAGAATGCTGTTCCACATAATATTCCAGACTTTGTCTTACACTGAATACTGACATTATTCAGTTAAAAACCAGAACACTACGAGCATGTAATTGCTCTCATTATCCTCATCATCACTGACAGAAGGAATAAATTACAAAAAGATTTATTACAGCTACTCATTAGTGATCTGGTATTTTGTATTTTCCCCTTACTCGTGTCACGTTGAAGGAAATGCTAAAATGTCAGCATATAAGAGGGACAGTTCTGCCTTCTGTTTTTCTATCTGCTGCTGGCCCCTTTCTAGTAGTGAAGGAGCACGCTCCGCTCCGTTCCTCCATCCTCTGGGAATGTCTATGCGAAATGACTTCATGATTGCTTTGTGAGCCACGGGCAGCTGAATGGCAAAAAAATATGTTAATTAAGCGGGAGGACTATAAATAACATTAACTGAAAGAGGAAAATATCATTGATCCAATTCAGTTTGAATATTATCGCAGATCAAGTGCATTCTCGTGTAGTATGTAAGCAAACAACAGAACATATCTGTGACAGAATACAAACTGAGGTGGTCATATACAGTCTTTACTGATGTTACACTGTACAGTAAAAAAGCCTATAGTCTATTAATAATTAATGCACCATGTCTATCTGCATTTATTTCATCCATTTCTTTTGCACAACATCAGTACTAAGAGTTTGTTTTATGTCAATTGGATTTGAGAAAAGAGAGCCTGAGGCTAAAAAAAAGTCATGCTATCATGAAAGTCAAGTGAAAATATTCATTAACCCATTCAGGAATGTTTAGGCTACTCTTGTCAACCTTCAATCTAATCAAGCTCACAAACAAGTACCTAAGTCTAATTTATTTCAGAATAAGCACCTAGACAGAATCCTGTGGGTATATTGAAAGGCAATGCTATATTTAATTTTAATAACTTTACCATTCCTTAATATGTTGTCTTAAGATAAGGGGTCCTGAGTTCCCATGCCAAGTATAATTAATCTGGCGAAATTCAAGGGCTAAGTGATTTATCACGTTTTTAATTAGATGATAAGTTATCTCACAGATAGTGGTGTTTTAGTAATTATGGCAATTCTCAGCTGTAATTTTGCTTTGTTGCTAATCTTTTATTTCGCTGTGCACCTGAATGGTTTGGAGTTTATACTACAGAAGATGTTTCCTGGCTGCAACCATTATAACGTTTACAGTATAAAAGAATTTAGAGTGTACACACACTGAATCACATTTGATTTGTGAACATGGACAGTGGAAAGCTATGTTCATACCAAGCGCGACCTATGTTACCTGAGCGACGGAAGTCATTATTTCTTTATGCAGAGTCGTCAACTAAAGCCACCAAAGCGAATTCAGCAGGAGCGAAGCGACCTGAGCAATCAGAGTGAATTTCAGTGATTAAAGTCAAGCTAATATTATGGTAATGTGCTATGACGCGGTTAGGCGAAAACCAATTGGAATGTTCATATCTCCGAATGTCCCAAGCCAGAGCCGTTATGTGATTAGCTAATTCAAACATGTCAATGTCACGTCCTGAGCGAATAAAGCATGGCGAAACTTCTTCTGTGGCCTCAGCTACCTGGGTCACGTAGGTCGTTTCTGGTTACTCTACATGTATATTGCTCATTAGGTCACACAATTCCAACCGGCTGCATATACAGCTAATGCTTGAATAGTCAAGGACTCCAGCTTTCCAGCGGACAATCTGACTGCTACAGTCTATCAGACGCTTTTCATTTTGATGAAAGGAGCGTGTTGACAAAGGACAGGATAACTCTCACACCACTCTTCAGTAACATCCATGCCGCCTCTGATGTGAATTTGTGCTACAGTACAGTACGCTTCACATCATACTAATTCAGGACAAGCATGGCCTTCCATTGGCACTCTGGCCACAGACAAAAACCTCTTACATCACCAGCCAAAAGGTCACACTTTAATGCTTGACCAGTGGGGTGATTTGCATAGTCTATACACACACACAAACACACACACACACACACACACACACACACACACACACACACACACACACACACACACACACACACACACAGACACACACACACAGGCACCCACACGTTCATGGTCACGGTCTCGCTCTCTGTCGCACACATGTGCACTCACACACACACGCGTATGCGCGCACGCACACACACAGTTCAAATGGACTAGTGCGTAATGGCGTGGTAGCCCGTTACCAACACACCACATGAACACAATCTTTTACTTTTACAGCCTTTTACTTATTCATTTATTTCTACCCACCATAAACGGGAGCATGCAAGCAGTCATGAAGGACAGCATCTACAAGACAAAATCAGAAGATGAACAATAACCTGCCTCAAAAACGGATTGCCAGCTGGGTTTTAAGACTTTGGAAATGTTCCGTCATTAACTTTGATGAACAATAACAAGCTGACAAAATGCACACTTTGCCAGGGCCGGATTAAGATGGTCTGGGGCCTCCTGGAGGCCAAATTTTGGGACAAATTTACATAGACAGTGTCATAGTTACGAGCTAGGAATTAAGGATAAAATGTCTACCAACTGTACTCAACATGACAGATGATTTTTTCAATATTGTATCTTGTCACAATTCTGCAATTTTTCACTTTTGGCTAGTCAGGGGGCCCCTGGCAGGTGGAGGCCCCTAGGCTGCAGCCATACCTAGCCTGTGCGTTAATCCGGCCCTCCACTTTACGTTGCAGTGACTTCTCCACTTCATGGCTGAAAAGGACCCGGTGGTTGCTTGCGAAGGACAACTATAGTTCCGAGCCCTGTCGTCACAGGAGCGTATGCCCCATTTGTGTGTTGGAGAAGGGGTGTTTGTGTGGTTATGTGATTTCTACCATATATAAAGTATGTGGTGTTGTTAACATTTTAGAAACAGTACCTGCAGAGACACTGTAAGAGAATCTGAGACAGATTATTTTGTAAATGCTGTAGTTGATTGATTTCATTTAGTCAGCTCTGGCAGGTAGCAGACTTCACGCAGGTTTCTTGATACATTCTGAGGGTGCTGGCCCAAATAAAACACTTAGAATGAAAGAGAAACAGGCACAAAAATAAAAAGAAAACAGTTAAATTCAAAGTGCGCCCCTTTCTCATTGATTTAATTTAGTCAAATTTCAAAACTTTACTTAACTAGTTGATTTATTTTATTTAGTTTTGATTGAATTTGGTTTGTAGGTTTTTTTTCTTTTTTGTTGTTTTTTTCTCTGGACCTTGTTTTTCCTGCTGGTGATGGAAAATAAATATTCCGACTTGATACCTACTGTATCTTGGCATGCTGTCCCGCCATCCAGGCCGCACGGCCAACACATCCTCACAGTATTTTCATAGCAGTTCAATAGTTGATAGATGTTTAAATGTATTCTGTTGGGGGAAATTATCACTTATTCGCATATGCTTGTAGTGTAAATGGTGTTGTATTCTGGCGGACAGCAAAACTTTTGGCTGCTGCTGGTGATACAAATTTGTTTTTGCACAATCGTGTGGCAACAAGGAGGAAATCACATCTAAGTTGTCATGACATGAAAGCCTCAGTGGCTGGTTCATTATTAAAATTCCTTAACTATTTCAGTTGTGTACCAGATCCATAAATGATGTTACCATTGAACACCACTGACCGTTTGGAGAGTTTCATATGTCTGAAAAAACACATTTTACTTAGGGTGATTTTAGGGACAGAATGGGACATGGCACACAGACAGCCATTCTTATTGTTAAATTGTATTTTGACAATGTAAACAACTCACTTAAATCAGTTACGTTATAATTAATTAATTATTAATAGGCCTAGTTTTTAAGGCATAACATAACTGCATGTATCATCACAGAGTCCAGCAGCATGTCCAGCAAGCCACTGATAGAAATTTAAATGCCTTGTACTGTGTTCTGT
Source organism: Engraulis encrasicolus (assembly GCF_034702125.1). Taxonomy (NCBI): domain Eukaryota; kingdom Metazoa; phylum Chordata; class Actinopteri; order Clupeiformes; family Engraulidae; genus Engraulis; species Engraulis encrasicolus. Next base: position 24,900,483 of record NC_085869.1, on the reverse strand, counting down.
GTGGACTTCTATGCAAATTAAGTTCTTTTAACCATAATCAGCTAGACCACCATGGGATACGCTAAGATGTCTGCAAGACTATTTTCACTTTGTCCTTGAAAAAATATGGGCTCCTCAGTGCAACACAAAATAAACACCCCATTTATAGACCCAAACTGTCTGGAGGTTTGTCCAGCCTTCTACATTCATTTACTTGCTTTTGGCCACTAAATCCTCGACTGAGCCCAATATCTTTTCTTATTTTCACACCCTCTCTTTGCCATTTTGCATGGGTGCAGGTGCAGAGTAGGCACTGTAAGGTAGGCTATTATTATTCTTGGATAGTATTAGGTCAGAGACCCTTCCTAAGGGATGAAATAGAAGTTTCCAATTATGGAAAGAAAAAAAAAACATACTGTGTGTATGCATCCCCCCCCCAAAAAATATAGTAGTTACAGATGGATATCAAACAGGAATGACAGAGGTTCAAAGGGTTATCACTGGCCCTGCCAATTAGGCAGCCTGCTATACCACCCTGCAGGTGGGGAGTAGCGATGTTGAGATCAAAGCAGAGCTGCAGGTATGTTGTTACTGGGGAAGCCGAAAACACACATGGGGCTGAAGGCAGCTAGCTATCTTTATTACGAGAAGTTGTCTTGTTTGTATTGTCTTGGTCTTTTGGAATTATGACCTTCAAGACCTGGCTGGCACATATTTTCTAATTCTAATATAGATCCCATCCCATTTTAGGGTAAACTGTGGATTGGATTCAGGAGATGGAAATAATGTTTTTTTATTTGAATGAGTCATTTTCAATGCTGATCCACTATAGACTGCATTAAAAGAGTGCCACTTTAAGACTTTTAATATTTCTTAGAGCAGTCAAGTGAAATGGCAGCTTTTCAAATTGATCCATAGCGACCAGAATGATGTCTGACATTCTGTCTCCTTCTCAAATATTCTTGTGATGCAAAAAAAGGAAACTACAGAAACCACAGAAAAACCCTGTAATTCCAAACCTTTTTGTGAGCTGCTATTCACAAGTGTAGACAGGTCTCCATTTCTTGACTAAAAGGAAAAAAATACTACGGTATGATTTTAAAATGTTTTTGCATGAAATGTCATTTTACGCCATTTACCAGAATTTTGTCCTACATCAGCTGTGTGCAGTACTAGCAGATGAACAGAGTACTTAAAAACAATACACAAGTTTTGAATGAGGAATGCATGCAATGGTATTTCTGTTACCTTCCAACAATTTGGTTAAAGAATGCACAAATAGCCTCTTCTGCAAGCATCAGAACAATAATAGCCTGTCGTTTGAATCGTCAGGACATCCTACATTAACATGGTGGCTATAAGCATATTCTGACGTTTTTGTTTAGGCTTTGGCAGAGTTGCTGGACGTTGCAACGGAAGCATGTACGAAGGACATTTTCGGAAAAATTATGATCAGACATTTCTGACTTCTATGGCTTTGGCGATGTAGGACAGTTTGACAGACATGTCTGACAGAACGTCGTACGTAGGAAAAAAAAGAATGTAGGATGATCTGACTGATGTAGGATTAATTCCGATAAATTACGTAAAATGATGTTTCATGCTCTGCGCATGCGCAATGGGGCTGCAGGATGAAATTACACGTTGGATAATTTTACAGAACATCGGGAATCCACAAGTTGCACACTGTGTGTGGCTGTGTGTCCTCTAGAGGCGATTCCTTTATGAGTACAACAAAGGCGGAGCCTCCTGTACGAAATCACGGTGAACATTGTTTTTTTTTAGGAATTAATTAATCCCCAAACCATGTCAGTCCCACTACCATGCTTGACTATCGAGATGATAAACTTTTTTTTGTAAAACTCACTTGTTTACCACCACACATGCTTGACAGCATCTAAAGCTAATTTCTTTATCTTGGTCTCAAGAGAGATGAACAGACCAAGGATATGGATCACTGGAACCATGTTGTGTGGTCTGAAGAGACCAAGATACACACATTTGCTTTAGATGGAGACAAGCATGTGTGGTGGTAAACAAGTGAGTTTTACAGAAAAAAAGGTTTATCATCTTGATAGTCAAGCATGGTAGTGGGACTGACATGGTTTGGGGATGAATGGATGCCGTCTACATTGGAAATCTGAATTACACCTAAAAGAAACATGAATGGCATGCATAAGGACGTTTGGTTGAACTTACATTTCTGCATGTTCAGCTTCAGTCAGGCCATGGAGTACCCTGCCCAGGTAGTCGTCGTGCTGCTGTTGAGTGGCCCCATAACAGACCAAATCATCCAGGTAGGCCTGCACACCTGGAAGGCTGGTGAGTAGGACCGAGTATCGCAGCCATGTTCCTGTATCGATTCGATTTCGATTCTAAGGGCTTCGAATCGATTAATCACGATTCGATTTGATTCGATTCGATTCATTCCGAATCGATTCAATCTGTTCCGTTCTTGATGCCAGGATTTCCCCCAAAAGATGCTGTTGCCTATTTGTATATAAAAATGTCAAAGGGCTGTAGCTTGACAGTGTTAACAGAGTACTAATTTGTAATAAGTAGGCCTAGGCCTAATTGACTAATACCTACTGGGTATTTTCCATAGACCTAAATTAAACAAAAAGAACAATTTTGTGCCCTGTGAATCGATTATGTGAATTTCAATTTGATTCGATCGATTATCGATTACATCGATTATTTTACCCAGCCCTACTGGTGAGTATGATCGACATCTTTTTCTGAAAGCATGATGGGGCTTCTGCAAGGCCAAAAGGGACACGGCAAAAACGATGTCCCTCGTGTGATGAAGGCTGTCTGGATACAGCATCATCTGGTGGTAAGCAGAGGCCAGGCCCAGGTTGATGGTGGAGAACGGTTCCTAGAACAGCTCGTCCATGTGGAGCAGCGGGTAGCAGTCTGTGATAATGGCTTTGTTTGGTTCTCTGAGGTCCACACACTTCCCTCCATCTCGGTCACGACGATCAGAGAGACCCAGGGGGATGCATTGATTTTCCTGTAGATCCTTCAGCTCCTCCGACACAGAGTGTCTGACAGAAAATTGGAGCCGTCGGAGTCGTTGTTGCACTGGCACAGCCCCTGGTTTGAGTTGGATTTTGTGCACAAACCCCTTTGCCCACCAGATCTCCTCTACGTGCATTGTATGTGAAGCAGGTGTGTGTGTGTGGAGGCAGGGGAGCCCCCAGGGTGAGTTGAGACCACCCTAGTGCCCTCAATGCATATGTGAAGGGCAGCCACTAGATCCAGTCCCAGCAGAGCAGTGCCCGATTTCACCACAATGAATGTGCCAGTGGTAGAATGTCCATCGTGTGTGACTGTGGCTTCCATGCAGCCAGTGTTGCCAGATGTGTCTGACCAAATCCCGCCCAAAAGGTTCTCAAAAACCGCCAAAATGCGCTAAATTTCGCCCAAATTCAACAAATGACATTGACTTGTATGGGCCCAAAACGGCTTAAAAAAACGCCAAATGGCCAATTTTTCCTGTTTTTGCCCGCCCGCCCAATCTGGCAAGACTGCATGCAGCCTGTCACCGGGATCCTCTCCTTTGAGTATGTGAGCAGGTTCACCTTAGACTCCCGTAGTTTGCAGGTGGGAAAGTAGGTCTGGTAGGTAGAGGCGTTCTGGAATGATTGAAACTGACAAGCCTGTGTCCTATGTCTTGAGAGTGTCTCTCACTATCCACCTGCGCAGTGCACAGTATCTTGTCGGGAGCGTACCTATGTTCCCCGGGTCCTATGTTCCCCTGTCTTTGTATGGGACTTAGAACCCTTTTTCTAAAAATGTTCCCCGCATTGTATGTTTCCGAGTTTTCAAATTGTGCCCTTCCCAAAACCATCCCTAAACCTAACCTGTCAGTAATGCAATGTTTCTGAGTTGTAAACTATCCCTAAACCTAACCTATCAGAGGTGCAACAACAACCTGCGCTTTGCCGTGCGACAGCAGTCTACTTGGAAGCAGCGGGAACATAGAACCCTTTTTTGAAAAAGGGGTCCTAAGTTCCCCAGTAGACCAGTACAGTTTGGGAAGATGTCCCACTTTACCGCATGAATCACATATGGATTTGGTAGCAGGGCACAAGCGGCTGTTGGCCAGGTGGCTAATAGACCTAGTAGGAGAAGCGACCATCCGCCCTCGGTTGAGCAACAGCAGCAGCCGCCTTTGCGCCAGCATGCCCTTTGTTCTTTTGACGGTTGTTTTTCAGCTGCCTGTGTATAGCTTTAACTGACGCAGGGGCAGTAGCACTAGCGTTAGCATTTGTACTAGCACTGTGGTCCGACAGCACACCAGCATTCCTCAATCCACTTTCAATTTGTACAGCTAATGCAATAGCCTTCTCAAATGTCAAGTCCAATTCGCTTAAAAATCTGTCTCTGATGTGAGTGTTAGCGACTCGCTCGATAAACTGATCATGTAGCATTTGATCTTCCATTGTATGGAATTCACACTGGGAAGCTAGCTCTCGCAGGGCGGCAACATACTCATTCATTGATTCATCAGGTCGCTGTGCTCTCTGGCGGAATTCATGACGTTCCGTGATCAGATTGACTTTGGGCACAAAATGTTTATTCAAAGCCTCAACTGCAGATTTGTAGGTGCTAACTGTGTTCAGCAATGAATAGAATATACGCTGTCTCTCAGTCCCGAGTGCATGGAGAAGAACGGCTCGCTTTCTCGCCTCTGGCCAGGCGTCCTCAGTAGCAGTGATGACTAGCATGTAGCTGTCAAACATCTTCATCCATGTTGGTGAGGCAATTGCAGGCTCACCAGGGAAAGGCAAGAATGGAGCAGGTAGGGGTACGGTTACTCATCACCAGAGGTGGAAAGAGTACAGAAAATGTGTACTCAAGTAAAAGTATCTTTACTTTGCCTAAATTCTACTCAAGTACAAGTAAAAGTACCTATCTAAAAATCCACTCAAGTAAAAGTAAAAAGTACTTCACTTAAAATGTAATTTGAGTAAAAGTACTTAGTTACTTTTAATTAGCTTTCCTCTTGAGAATGTCATGTTTATTTTTCTTGAATATCGTCCTCCATAACCTCTATCTCTTGCTTGGCACCAGCCATCATCCAATACATTGATACAAGATAGTAAAATAGTGGAAATGCTGTGTGCCATCCTGCACAATCTTTCATTTACGGCGGATTGTGGCATTATTGTGCATGGCATTTTGTCTCTCAGTCATTTTTTTTTACTCAGTACTCAGGCCAGGTTCCAGTGTAATTGAGTAAAGTACTTGGGTCAACATGTACTCAAGTACAAGTAAAAGTATTAATTTAAAAAAATTACTTAAAAAGTACAAAGTATTCATAAAAGCTACTCAAGTACAATATTGAGTAAAAGTATTTAGTTACTTTTCCACCCCTGCTCATCACCAAAAATGTGGTATTGTAGTAGGTAAGTACAAAGTAATCAGCAGCAAGCAGGCATGACAGACACCAAGCATACAGTACACTTCATTTATTCCAACTCCTCGAATACAGTAACAGCAGTTCTATTTATAGATGCGCGGTGGCACCATCTGCAGATGAGTGAAAGGTTAGTGCAAGACACAACAGTATGACGTTACAGTGTCACGCACGCCACGCTGATCTGTAGAAAACATGCCCACACGGACACGTTCGTAACCCAAATGGGCAGTGTTATAGCCTGATAAACCAGCCTAAATGTGAGACCAGAGTAATTTAGTCTGGCCCCGATGAAAGATACCTCCGAAGATTGTTGATGAGAACAACCTGTTGTTTTTTTCAAACCATGCCGGCGCTCTGACCAATCGGCGATCTTCGCAGTTGATGTGCTTTCCCAACGGTGTTGCGAGATTCGTCATCACTCAAATCTCAAAACGTTCTCAGATCCAAGGCCAGACCCACTCGCAGCTGAAAAAATTTCAGTGTCCAGCGGGTGGCGCTGGTTTACCAGGCTAGCAGTGTTAGCTACTTTTTGGAGATCAGGGCTGCTTATCTGCAGCCCTGCTTCACCGTGGGAAACGCTTCTGAATGTTGAAAAACAATGATTTTGCCAATAAAAAGGCTTGGTTTTAAAATTCACCAGATTCACCAAAAAGTCGCTCAAGTCGCTAGTTTAAGTTTTTGGTCGCCAGGGACGGCAAAAAGTCGCCAATTTGGCAACACTGTTGGCGACTTCCTCTATTACCCAAAGCAACGGGCGCATCTATCGTCGAGCTCCATAAGACCCCATTCGCTCTGACTGGGTTCTGCGCTCCTCCGTTGGTGCCCCTAGAATGCAGTACCACCCAAAAAAGTGCCGAGTTTGCTCTCTCGTCATACTCATAAAACCTCTCTGCTTGATACCTGTGATTGACTTAGAATATAATAGATCGGTTTTATATATCGCTTTTCTTACCGCTTAGCACTTTTCTTTGCACTCAAAGCCGTTGATTGGTCAGTTGATGGTTATAGCCACAAGCTTAATTTTTATGTCTTGAGACTTGACTTCGGCTTTGCAGCTTTAGCTTGCCATGACTTGGCATGTCAGGTATAGGCATGTTCAAGACACTAATTTTGTTGGTGCAAAGAAAGCGTCAATGGAAAGTATGTACTATAAAGACAGACGTAGTAACACCTTCTGTGTGCTTCGACAGCACATTGATACCTTAAATTGATACCTTCAATTTTCTGAAGTGAAGGTGTCAATGTCTATTACACAAAAAAGCTAGCCTGATAAACCAGCTGCTGAAAATATTCAGCGTCCAGCGAGTGGCGCTAGTTTACCAGGCTACAAAAAAGCCACATTGTGAAGTGAAGGTGTCAATGTCTCAAAGGCCAACTTCTGATAAAAAAAGTTTTACTCGCTCCTTTTGAAAATCCGACGGTGAACCCAAGTTAAACTCACATTCAAGTGGTGTGTCACCTCGCCTGTCTGTGTTGCGTCACATCGAAAGAAGGCGTTGCCCACACGGTCCCCACTCTAGTCAATCCATGCCTGCAGTTCGCCTAGGGGTCGCTGCCGAGAGAGCACAGCCAGAGCTGTTTATAGAGAGAGTCTGGCCAACTATGGGTTCGAACGTTCGAGCTATCCCGCTATTTTGATTGGTTCTGGGCTGGTCACATGTTTTATGGACGCAATTTTCGTTCCCCACGCTCCCATTAATGAGCATTATCAGATATAAAAAATAACGCTTCACTATAATATTATTACATTATTATTATTATGACAAACTGTTATCCATATGGCTGTAGTGCAGGGCCGGGTCAGGAGAAACAGCATCGTTTAACTTGTGACAGAAACGGAGGATTTGGGACATACACAGATATGAACTCCCCTTTATGAAATATAGATAGATTTCATGTTTACTAACAGCGCGCCTGCGCACGGCGACAAGGGGCAGAAAGGCTTCTATGGCCATAGAAAAACAGTATACATACAGCTCTGTTAAAATCTACGTGTGTTACTTTTGTTATTTTGCTAGTTGCTCTTTTTTAAATAAAAAACGACCGGTACACACTCTCCCGACCCATCCCCAATCGTAATTTTGCCACCTAGAGCCTTTCCTAGGTCTAGGTTTCATGATTAAAAAGGCAGGATATTTACAGTGCTAATAGCATTACATATGAAGGCTGCCAATGGGCTGACACTGATGTTGGTAAAACATGCTTGATCAAAGGTGACAACGTTTCTTCTCCGATGTTTTTGTACACTACATTGAGGAAAAGGGGGGAGTGAGCGAGAGGGTAAAGGATCTCGCTTGGATGTAAAACGATCATTCATGTGCCATAACAGAGTGCTTACAACTTCAGGCAGTGTGCTGTTTGTGCTTGGTGCAGACTTGACGAGATACATACAAAATGTATCTGCTTGTGCGACTTTTGGCAGATAGTTGTTCATAGAATATATGTTCATACACTTGATTAACCGGCATTTAAACGGAAAGGCGACCGTACCAAATAAATAACCTGGTGAATTTGAACATCTAATAACTACACGTTAGCTAGCTAGCTAGCAACGAACGTTAGCGTGTTAGCTGGACAACTAACCACTTCCTCCAAGTCTCCCATCTTACATAAAATGTAAATTTAAGTTGAAAGGGGGGTATTGTTGAATATATGACCTGACATATAAACCATTTGAAACAGTACAGCTTGCTAGCAATGCTACCTTCCGAATCTCAATAAGCTGCTAGCTAGCTAGCGCGCTACATTACCTGGACAAAATCAGCCCATTTCTGATGTTACATTGCTACTAGATCTCAAGACTCTATTTGTAGATGAATCTACATTTTGTATTTCAATTGTAAGGAGATGAAAAACGGACAACAGATCTCGAATAACTTAAACATCTGTGTCATAACATTGCAATCGTTTATGCTAGCTTTCGCTAGCTAGCACCACTACCAATGTGTGTGAGCTTGCTAAAGCAAGTTACCAGTTTTAAAACAACTAGGATCTAATTACAGTTGGAAGTTGGCAATTCGGTTATTAACAATATGAATGCCCTCTCCAGTGTATAATCAATAGCATTAAGACAGTGCTAAAATCTGTTACAATAACAATACATCAAAATGCTATGGTGCAACAACCTGCTTTATCACAAAAAAACTTTAAAGTGGAAATGAAGCACTGACAACTATTATCATTTTTGGCGGCTTATTTATTTTCATAAACGAATGGATGTTCATTGAACTGCACTTTTAAGTAGTTTTGCTGAAAAATGACATGTTATTACCGAGTTTCGCCACAAGGGCGCAGCCATGTTCGCCGCCTACGTAACGCGAATGGTAGAACTTGGTGGCTAATGTAGCCTTCCATTCACTTAACGTTAGCGTGTGCTAACTACAGCGCTAACTGACTCTAATCGTGGCAGTAAAATTGAAGAAGGACGAGGGGTTCATTTTACATTGTCCCTGGGTTTTCTATGTTATATACCTACTATCAGATGAAAGAGAAATGCCAAGTGTCATTATCACTTTGTGTCAAAAAGCCTTTGCTACGAGCATGGTGGGATAGCTGCAGCCATCCACCCATTGCATCCACCATAGGACAGGAGTCAGGACTGGGGCTGCTCGATTTCATAGGTTTGTAGTGACAGACTGTCACCAATAACGTCTTTTTCCTGCATTGTTGGACGCTAATCTGAAAGCCCATGTCTTTAAGTTGGCTATGTGGTTCAATTCAGTAATAGAAAATAACTTGCAAAATTGGCGGAAGTTTGGAAAGCTTTGTGAAGGGAAGGGACGCAGCCTGTGTGTGTGGCTATCCCATCCCCTCTCTCGTCTCGCTCTCGGACTCGGAGTTGGAGGAGCTTTGGGGATTTGAAGTTGATGCCACGGGAAATGACACGTTAAACTATCATGGCCTACATTAAGTTATGGCATGCTTAAAGTAGCTGCATCTATTGTAGTAAATTATTATGTTATTGAAGTCGCGGATGCATCCTCAAACTGGCTGGAATAGCGTTGTTGCCTTGGATTATTGTTGACTGGATAACACCGATAAACGTGGGCACGGAGATGTCAGGTGCTTGGAAAATGTTGGCGAAATCATCGGAAGATGAAGGTAGGGAACTGCAACATTGCACGACATCGCACGATTATGAATAGTGATCATGTTGGCTCATACCAAAATGTGTTAGCGACTTGTCACCTTAGCGAAAAAAAGCTGCTTGTTTACCTGTGGTTCATGTGATGGGATGTCTTGTCTGCCTTCATGCCTCATATTTGTTCTGTCCCACCCAAACACGTATTCTTGCTTCATTTGGGTTAAGCAAATAAGCTCATAATCAGCCACGCAAGTCCCAAATGTTTAATTCACTACTATCATAACAGCATTAGAATAGGAGACTACCATCAGAAATATTCTAGTAAGAGGAGATAGAACAGGTACATAGAAATTAACGGTGAAGATTCGTAACGCAAATATGGCGTCTACCCGCACATCTCCCGCCTTTCTGGTAACAAGAGCCAATGTGCCTGCTGAGCTGCGTTGCCAGTGATCCAATCATCTGGCTGCATCGGCGCACGCGAAATTATGCACATGCTCAGTTTTGAAAAGCCGTTGCTCTCGTGCCGTTATGGAACTACTGCGCCTGCGCTCTGTCAAAAAAAACCGTGAGAAAAGTGGCTCAAAAAGCTTTATTTTGACTCGTATGACACAACCAAGTAGTCTAGATTGATCAGTTTTTCACGGTCGTTTCAACCATATGGTTTTCACAACCGCTGGGTTCCCCTCCGTCCTATACTCAGTTTCCCCATTCATTTTTCCCATTGACTCTCAGATCTGGTCTACTTAATCGCGAAATAGCACCCCGGAGGCGTCACCAAGATGGCCGCCATATGTCCCCTCTCATTCTAGAATCTCTCTGCTACCATTCGCGTGACGTCACCCGCTGTTGGCTGGAAACGTTAACAGAAACGTTACGTGTTTGTGCTTTATTTTTTTATTAATGGCTTAAATTTCAGACTTCAAAAATATATATATATTTGCTGGCTTATCTTACTGGTGTTATAGACCCCTATATTAGGTCACTGCTTCATTTCCACTTTAAACTCATTAAAACCTACATTTCCTAAAAAAAACGGATGCCCTGTGCAAGGTATACAAATCATCCCGATCACATAACTAACTCTGCAAGTACAGTTGAAAATAGATCAGCATCTTAAAATCCCACTTTCTTAGACAAGTTATCCACAGCGTCGATAGAAATCTATAGAGGTCAGAATTAATAACCGGAAAGCAGCAGATTTCTCTGTGTTGTGTGAGGTAAATGTATTTCCCCCCCCCTTCAACTTTTTTTTTACTTTTACAATTACTTTTGAAAGAAATAGTCATGATGATGACATGCTCTCAAAAACTCCTGTCCGCACTTTGAAAACGAATGAAGTCTGCCATCACAGATTGGATGAACAGTAACTTCCTAAAATTAAATGAGGATACAACTGAAGTGTTGCTCATTGGGCCTAAGAAAAAACGTGCAAATCTCCACTCAAGCCTAGGTGACCCGCATGCACATTAAAGATAAGGTTACTAGCCTAGGTGTGGTCATAGACTCGGATTTGAGCTTTGAGCCTCACATCAACAAGATAACAAAATCTGCTTTTTTCCATCTTAGAAATGTCAACAAAGTGCGCGGCTTGGCCCCCCGACAAGACGCTGAGAAACTTATTCATGCCTTTGTCACCAGTAGGATAGACTACTGCAATGCTCTCTTCTCTGGTCTCCCAAAAAAAAATAATTGACAAATTGCAACTCATTCAAAATTTTGCGGCAAGAATCCTAACAAGAACCAGAATGAGAGAGCACATCTCTCCTGTCTTGGCAGACCTGCACTGGTTACCTGTCTCATACAGAATCGACTTTAAGATTCTGCTCACAGTATTTAAAGCATTAAATGGACTTGCCCCTAGCTATATCTCAGACATGCTCTCTTTTTATGCCCCTGCTCGAGCTCTCAGGTCCACTGATGCCAAGCTGCTAAGGACCCCCACCCCCCCCGCAAAAGAAGATCGGCGACGCCGCGTTTGCTTGCTATGCGCCCAAGAGATGGAACGCCCTCCCCATCGAGATCCGATCAGCCACCTCCGTCGACTCCTTCAAGAAGCAGCTGAAGACCCACCTCTTCATCCTTGCCAACTCCTAACTGCCAAGGCGTCATAGTGTCCCAGCTGCCGCAGCGCCCTTACTACTCGCAACCAGCCCTGGCAGGGGGCTCCCCTAGGTGGCCGCTGGTCTCTGCCTGAGGTTTGTTCCTGACTATAGGGATTTTTTTTTTTTCTCAGACCTCACAGAGCTTTTTTTTCTCCCTTACAAACTATGAATCAAGCGAAAGGGAGTTTTTCCTCACCCCTGATGCCACCAGGGGCCGCACCTGAGCGCCCAATCTCTGTGTGACTATCTATGACTTATGATAGGCCCAGCCACTATGGACCTTACGCATCTAAGAATCCTGGTCCTAACCTATGTTGACCTTATGACTCTACAATCTCTGTCTATCTCTTCTTCCTCTGCCTTCCTGCTATTTCTGCCTCTCCTCTATACCTCTCCTTTTAAATCTATCTCTAACAATGTTTTTTTCCCATTTGTTAAGCACTTTGAGTTACATGCCTTGTATGACACAGTGCTATACAAATACAATTATTATTATTATTATTATTATTATCCTACAGTTCTACTGTCTGCAATAGCGAATGCACTGCTGAGCACATCGTTATTTTTAAACAACTAAATCTCACAACGTGAAACTTTGACGCAAGTATCACCAGGGTCCCTGTAGGCCTACATGAACTTGACCATTGTTGTGAATATTATTTCTGTACATTACTTAAATATCTACTTTGACGTTGGCCTATAGAGCACATTAAAACTATGCTGACAAAACCCTCTTTTAAGCAAACCCCTTCTATACAAACGCACTTGTTAACGTTTGTTTTCATATGTTGGGATCTTGATAATACTACAACCCAAGTTTGATGGTCTATGAATCCTTATTATATCCCCGAAACGCGGAGCGTCGGGGATGTAATGGTTTTGCGTGCGCCGGCACGTCCGCCGGCGCGTAAGGTCTTTCGTGTTAACGCGATAACTTTTGAACGGATGTTTGGATTTGTCCCAGATTTTTTGGGTGAATGCTCTAGGGTAGGTTCATGAACTTATTCGAGTTTGGAGGCCAACACTTTCAAGATGGCTGAATTCAAGATGGCCGAATTTTTGCTTGGCTCATAACTTCTGACCAGTCGGATTGATTGCTTCCAGATTTGGTGTGTTAATGCTCTAGGGTAGGTTCATGAACTTATTCGAGTTTGGAGGCCAACACTTTCAAGATGGCTGAATTCAAGATGGCCGAATTTTTGCTTGGCTCATAACTTCTTACCAGTCGGATGGATTTGTCCCAGATTTGGTGTGTTAATGCTCTAGGGTAGGTTCATGAACTGATTTGAGTTTGGAGGTCAACAATTTCAAAATGGCGGAATTTTTATTTGGCCCATAACCTCTGACTGGGTGGATTGATTTGCCCGGTACTACCTTATTTTAACAGTTCACCATTTCAGTGAATCTACCATATTAGGTACAGTGTAACAATATTTAATACCATGTAATACTAGTGTAATACCAGTGTAACAATATGCAATACCAGGTACAGCGTAATAACCAGTGTACAATATTTAATACCATGTAATACTAGTGTAAAACCAGTGTAACAATATGCAATACCATGTAATACCACTTACACAAAAATACATGATGTAGTACAAAATTGGTACATGGTGCTACACTGGTATTACATGGTATTAAATATTGTTACAATGGTTATTACACTGTACCTAATGTGGTATATTCACTGTAATAGTGAACCATTAAAACAGTGTAACCATTTGCCCCATTTTTTACTTCATTTTCACAATAGTCATTTGGTTTTAAGCCTATGCACGTCATTGATCTATGTATAGATATTAAATATATTTCTTTAATATTTTGTATTTATCATATACGTTCATGAAAAGGTGGACGGGAGTGGTAGGAATGATGGGGGACTGGAAGCGTTGCGTTTCGGGGATATACCTTAAGCAGTCGAAGGCGACTGCACAGGCAGTCTAGTTTTTATTTTAGATCCAGTGATTTTGACGGTATGCTGCCCATAGGGTTACACTGTAGAATCCTCGCCGTGGGGAACGAAAATGGCGTCCATGATTCGAGTTGGCCAGACTCTCTCTATATACGGCTCTGAGCACAGCCATCAATGGAGCCTGCACGCCTCCGTTGGCGCCCCTATAGTGCAGTACCACCCGGGGAAGCTGCAAGTCAATAACCTTTAGAATCTCTCTGCAGAGCAGGAGGAGGGAGCCTCTCGTTTGTCCACAAGCCACCTTGCTAGCTTGCAAAAACGGCTTGAAACAAATCAACCGGAACGATTTTTAAAAACAGGATCGTAACGCATTCAATAACAATTAGTCTAGGCAATGGGTGCAATATAATGGGAGAATCGCTCGGAAGGTGATAAAAGCGTGAAACTTGGCACAAATGTTCATTAGGACATGCTTATTAATTTCAGGGGTGGAGCCACTCAGAATTCAGCGTTGCCTAGCAACGGTTGCTAGGTGAAGCATCTTCCTTAGCAACCATCATCAGAAATACAGTTCCCAGCAATTTTGTGGTGTTATGGTGTCTAAATATTGACTCCTTGCCCTAATATTAGTTAATATCAAGGGTGGACCCACTCAGAATTTAATGCTGCCTAGCAACCGTTGCGAGGTAAAGCATCTTCCTTAGCAACCAGCATCAGTAGTACAGTTCCCAGCAATTTTGTGATTTTATGATGTCTAAATATTGACTCCTTGCCCTAATATTACTTAATATCAGGGGTGAAGCCACTCAGAATGTAATGTTGCCTAGCAACCATTGCTAGGTAAAGCATCTTCTTTAGCAACCAGCATCAGTAATACAGTTCCCAGCAATTCTGTGGTGTTATGATGTATAAATATTAATTCCTTGCCCAAATATCACAGAATATCAGGGGTGGAGCCACTCAAAATCCAATGTTGCCTAGCAACATTTGCTGGGTAAAGCATCTTCATTAGTAACTAGCATCAGTAATACAGTTCCCAGCAATTTTGTTGTTATGTCTAAATATTGACTCCTTGCCCTAATATCACTAAAATGATGCATCATAATTCTTCAAATACTGCAATATGTATGATTATGACCTTTCATAGTCAATGAACTTTCCTGAGCAACAAACATCAACAACAGTTTTTAATCAGTTCTGTGGTATGATATGTGTATCTTGACTTCGCTATATCACTGTATTAATACATTAAAAGGTTATATAGCAACTTGTGTCATTGTGACTCCTTTGGTGTCATTCTAGAAACCACAAAGCATTGCAATTATGTGAATATTATTCTCACTTAAGTTCTTCTTGAACACATTTGTAGTAATGAGGGACTTTAAGTGTCACTTAAAGTCAGGCCTCTCTTTATTTCATATATCACTGAATTTTACATGTGCCTACTGCATACTGATCATTCAGAGCGCAAAATTACAACTTTGGAAAGAAAGATGCCTGCATGAACAACACCATTTGCCTGTGTTGTGTCAAATGACAAAGTGATTATTGACATGCATACCCAGAAACTAATTATAAAATCCTAAATGGATTATGTGTTACAAGTCATTTAGACAACTGTAACATGTTTTCAAAATGAATGGAGTCTGTCTAAAATTATATGGTTTAATAGCAGCAGATTATAGTCATGAAATGCAAAGAAATGTTTTTCTCTTAACCAATAGTTGTCAGGTTAGCAGTTGGTTACAATCATGGGTACTGTTTGCCTATTACTGTATTAATATATAATTACTTTTTGTATACTCCAAATATCCAAATTTAAAACTAACAAACTATATATGTGCTGTTACACTAGTCTGGACACACTTATAATTCTTGTGATGAACAAAATTTTGCTTTGTGGATTTATAAAAGTACTCTAAATCGGACGGACTGAATTTTGCCTTCAAGTCACATTGTCTATGTGTTGATGGTGTATGTGGGCCAACTGTAATACAAATTTGCAAAGATCTTGCGGGCCTAATGGCCGAAGTGGTTCCGTGGGCCAAATTTGGTCCCCTGGCCTAAGTTTCACATCCTTGTCTTAACTTAATTCTTACAGTATTTACACTCAACCTTTATCAAATGGAATAGAAGCTTTAACAGCGCTGTACTGTTTCTCTATCCAAAAACCTACTGACGTACCATTCTATCATTAACCTGATTATTGCAATGTGTACAAAATATACAATTTCACTGCCAAGTGCTTAGGCATCGCATTGTTACAGTCATCTTTCTGTGCCAGTTAATGACAGTTCCTGGGGCTCAAACTCTCTTCAGCCATATATGAAGGTGTGGAAAACACTCTTATGAACCTTATCCTTACTTAACCTTAACCTTAATGGGCTGAATCTAGACAAAAACAGACAATCTGGGTTTGAATGAGTGCTTAAGCCACTGCTGCCTACACAGTATCAGTTGTGTTGTCTTAGCCTGGGAAATCCTATGTTGCTTTGCACATTCCAGTCTGAAAAGCTTGCATGGATTCTATCCCTCAGCGAGGCAACTAGATCTTGGGGGCCAATCAGCAAGTGGGGAGGGGTGGAAAGATGATGATGTGTATTACAGTACTTGACAAACGGAAGCTTTCAGTTTGTTTCAATATACAGTAAGTGACACAATTGGCTATGAGCTACATATAGACCAAATGATAACACTTAATCATAACAGCAAATAAATGGCCATTAGTAATCGCAAACCAATCCTCTCTATGGGAAATCAGTAGGCGGTCTACAGACCATATCTAACTTGTGGTATGGTCTGGTGTGAACCAAGCAAGCATCATCTGAATTGTATGTGTTTTACTGTCAGGAATTTGAAAGTGTAATTCCTAAATGTTGTATGTTGTCAGGCAATTGCCCTTTTCTTTGGATACAGGAATAGCAACTGTAAAATTGTATGAGTGTTTAAACTCTCTTTAATTTAGATGAGCACAATACAAGAACGAGTTAGAATGGCAAGAATAACAAAGAGGAAATTATCTCCGATATTGAAGGTATATCAAGTCTTTAACCATTATTGCAGTGATATTAGGACAAGTACTCTAGATTCAGACATCATGACACCACAAAAGTGCTAAGAAACTATCAGTGATGCTGGTTGCCAAGGAAAATGGTTTGTATAGCAACTATTGCTATGCAGCATTGAATTCTGAGTGGTTCCACCCCTGAAACTGATAGGCATGTCCTAATGAACAAGGGCAGACATAATGACACCACAAAAGTGCTAAGAAACTCTATCCGTGATGCGGGTTGCTAAGGAAAATGCTTTGCCTAGCAACAGTTGCTATGCAACATTGAATTCTGGGTGGCTCCACCCTTGAAACTGATAAGCATGTCCTAATGAACAAGGACAGACATCATGACACCACAAAAGTGCTAAGAAACTCTATCTGTGATGCTGGTTGCTAAGGAACATGCTTTGCCTAGCAACCGTTGCTATGCAACATTGAATTCTGGGTGGCTCCACCCCTGAAACTGATAAGCATGTCCTAATGAACAAGGACAGACATCATGACACCACAAAAGTGCTAAGAAACTCTATCCGTGATGCTGGTTGCTTAAGAAAATGCTTTGCCTAGCAACCGTTGCTATGCAACATTGAATTCTGGGTGGCTCCACGCCTGAAATTGATAAGCATGTCCTAATGAACACTTGTGCCAAGTTTCATGCTTTTATCACCTTGCGAGCGATTTTTTCACCCATTGCCTAGACTAAATGGGGAACACAGCAGTATTAATGAAATAACGATGAGAGGACATCTTTAACAGTACACAAACAAAGCCACATTTGAATTTGCATAATCAAACTTTGTATCATGTCAATTGTCAGATAAACCTATGTAAAAAGGAACAAGTCCAACAAAAGACTTTGGTCGCATGTAACTACAGCCCCAAAACTTATCATTTGCCATGCTGATTAGAGATGGGATTTATGGCTCTTTAACGGGATCCGGATCTTAGTGGCTCGTTCCTTTCAAAGAGCCGTTCAAAAAACTGGCTCTTTTTAATTATTTTTTTCAGTGTTTAGAATGTAATATTTTGTTTTATTTGTATTTTATCCAAACAACAACTGATTATTCTCCTGCTTCTAAAGACCGTTTTTAGCCACTCTTTAAGGCAAACAATTGTGTTTTTTCCCAAATTAAATTACTCTGGTCGAGGTCATATGCTTAAAATTAATGAAAAATGAACGAAATAACGGTCGAGTGGCTCCCCCAGCTATGATCCGGTTCCCATCGTTCACTTCAGGGAGCCGTTCAAAAAACCGGCTCGTTCATGAACGACACACCTCTAATGCTGATTAGCTACAAATGCTAACAGGAGCACAGCGTGTCTGACTGACTGGGAGGTCGCACAATGCTCGGAGAGTTACGTATCATCTTGTCTCACTTAGAAGAACACATATCACTGTTTAAGTACGGTGGTCTACTAAGACAGTAAGGTTATGAGATAGGCTATGTGCTAGGCTAAAGGGTTAAAATACAGTTGCTCGAGTAATAAAAATCCAATAGCATGCATTCAGCGTAAATACAGCTTTCAAAACATTTTTTTCCGGCTTGTTTCCTGAAATCTTGAAGATGACAGCACTTCTAAACAAGCACAGCAGACCTTTTTTTTTTTGCTGCCAAAAAAGACATTACGGTAAGATGAAGTTGAACGCCAATTGTTATTTAACCTAAAGCAATATAATTAGTAATAATTAATACCTTGTGTGGATATTTTAAACGTTTCTCTATGTTGGACGTGCAATGAACTCCAGAAATGAATAACTACAGACACGGATGAACGAAATGTTTTACACAGTATGTTGAATGGTTGATACAGAAATGTTTGGAAAACAGATGTAGAAGCAAACAATTCTACCCTTTGTGCCAGTGTTGCAAAAAAAAAAAAAGTCACAGAAAATCGCTATTGGCCATCTGAAAAGTCGCTAGAAGTTGCTAGATGACGTCATGAGGTTACATATGACGTCACAGTGTCACACATGTTATGCTGATCTCCAGAAAACGTGCCTACACCTTCATAACGAAAAAGGGCAGTGCTAGCTAGCTAGAGATCAGAGCTAATACAGCGGGAGCGTACCTATGTTCCCCGGGTCCTATGTTCCCCTGTCTTTGTTTGGGAACGGGGAATTCTAAAAAAGGGCTCTATGTTCCCCGCATTGTATGTTTCCAAGTTTTCAAATTGTGCCCTTCCCAAAACCATCCCTAAACCTAACCTGTCAGAAATGCAATGTTTCTGAGTTGTAAATTTGTGCCCTGACCAAAACTATCCCTAAACCTAACCTGTCAGAGGTGCAACAACAACCTGCGCTTTGCCATGCGGCAGCAGTCTACTTGGAAGCAGTGGGGAACATAGCGGGGACCAAAACTATCCCTAAACCTAACCTGTCACAGTTGCAACAGCAACCTGCATTTTGCCACTTTGAAGCAGTGGGGAACATAGGACCTTTTTTCAAAAAAGGAATCTATGTTCCCCGGTAGAGGGGAACATAGGGATGACCCCTTGAAAAACAATGACTGTCACTAAAAAGACAAGTTTTTCGAAGTCGCCAGATTCATCAAAAAGGTGCTAGATCAGGTTTTTAGCTGCCATTCGCCAGAGACTACCAAAACTCGCTAAATATGGTGACAAAGTCGTTAAATTTGCAACACTGCCTTGACTTCTGCCTCTCTTCGGGTTTGCTTGTTTTTATGCTCAAGAATTCAAAACCCAACCTGTACCCTATCCAGGCGTAGCCTCGCGAGCCATCCTACGTACTTCCGCCAAAGGATTGGCTCCACTACTGTAGTCTGGCCGTGCTTCTCTGTGGAGTGCTTGCAGCAGTAGAATTTTGATTGCAACGCCCCCCCAGAAAACAGCCAATAATCGAATACGCCCCCCACGTGGGGACGAAAGGGGGAGAACGCTCGTGACAATGACGTACACATCTGCGCCAGAGCCATTGGTCTGCGCTATGTTGTTGTTGAGTAACTGCCAGCGATTGGGTGAGAGGTGTCCAATAATTTCAAACTATAACTGAGTGCAAACTTCCTGCTTTCTACAATGCTTCAGAGCAAACAAATGCCAGACCATAAATACGAAATGAAATGGTAGTATTATGGGATGGTCAGGACCAGGCTAATCCAGGCGAATGTGGAGAATCAGACAGTTAAAAATGCTTTTAATTTGGCAATGGCATCCAGACATTCAAGGCATAGCTTACCTTTTTGGATACATTTAAGGAGATTGCATGTTCCACAAAGTATTTAATTTACTAGCAGCATAGGCCACCACAAGCTTTTGAGTGTGAGGCAGATCCTTTCCTGTGGCTATTGAGCACCTTTCGGTTAGCCTGGTCGAATAGCCGACTGTTGACTCCGTCAATCAGTCTGGCAAAAGCCATGAGGAATCCGTCTACGTGGACGATGGGAGATGGTCTGATCTTACTCTGTCATTTAAATTAATTGAAGTTCCAAACTCAAATTAAAACCCATATTGTGCTTTATTAGCATGCCTGTTACGTTATGGCGTTGCAAAAGCATACAATTAACAAAACAAAAGTGTGAATATAGTTACTAGAGATGCACCGGATCCTTATTTTTAGGATCCTGCCGGATACCAGATCCACTGCTTAAGATCCTGCCGGAACCGGATACCGGATACCGGATCCCACGAAAGGGTTGAAACACATAGCCAACTCGGACACGTGGGCCTTTTTTATTACGTTGGCGCAAACTATTTTTAAAACTCATTGGCTTACTGCCACACTGCCTTCAACGGCCGCTTCCAAAGGGCTTTCACTCCATGCAGCGATTGGGGTTGTGAAAGACTGACTGAAAAGCCTAGGCTACGTAAAAAGTAGAGATGCCCCAGATCTCGATTTTTAGGTAACTGCCGGATACCGGATCCACTGCTTAAGATCCTGCCGGATCCGGATAGTCTGAAAAACCCTATTATCCTGCCGGATCCGGAACCGTATCTTGGATCCTGTACATCTCTAATAGTTACCTTAACCAATTAGTAACGGAGCTCACGGGTGAGTTCTACGTCACCACTCTCAACTGTTTGCTGATTGGCGAAACACTGAGAGAACCGAGTTCGAGGCTTTTGCCAGACGATGTTCGGAGCCAAAATCTTTGGGTGGAGTACAGAGGATGGCGTCACATGGCTACCTTTCGGTATTGACTGAAGTAATATTACTTTCACATTATGTGTGTGTATGCTATGTACTGTATGTGTAAAGTAATAATGATACAATTACATCTTCAAAATCAGTAATACTAATAATACAAATGTTTAGAGGGAGGGACTACTCTTTCCTGGTTCCGGACATTCATTCATATGTTTATGTTACGTTCATACCACTTTGCTCCAAATCTGTATATATATATTTTAATGTCTTTTAAAATGTTTTTTTAAATGTCTGTTTTTGTCTTGTCTTTGTCTTCATTGGGGAGTGCATTACCCACCATGTCCCTATAGATGCCCATGGTATTTGCACAATTGAAAAAGATATTGCATCATTTTCTAATGTAGCTTTAGATAATTGTATTCAGATAATTGTATTCTTGTTTTAAATCCCTCCTCTTTCTCAAGCAAATTGAATGAAGACTTAAAGCTACGGTATACTTTTGAATTGTCAAAACCCATTTTCCTGTTGTTTTCTGTTTCAGTTTTTTTTCCTTTATAGACCAAGTCAGAATACGATGAGGAGAAAGAATGCGAGGCTGCAACTGGAGCCAATACGAATATCAGCAGTAAGAATGAAGTAAGTGTTTTCCCCTTTCTTTTCCCTTTGCTAGAGCGAAGAGACAGAAGACTGTGTATGCTAGAATATATGTCTTGAAACAGAAGGAGAAAGAGAAGTGGTACTGGAGAAAAGAGAGAAAGAGGGGGCACGGATGAGGAAGGGAGAGATCAGATTAAAAAGCACAAAGGAAAGGAGCGAGTGATGAGAATGGAGAAGTGTGTGTGTGTGTGTGTGTGTGTGTGTTTGTCTGTGTCAGTAAGTGGGTGGGTGGGTGAGTGCGGGACTGCACATGTGTGTGCGTGTGGGTGTGTGTGTGTGCACAGAAAGGGGAGGGGGCTTACTTGGAGACAGCGGGACTGGCTAAACAGGAATCCTCTCTCTTAGCCAATGAGTTTAAAGCGAGTGGCTTGTGTCATGCGGCTGAGAGGTACCACCTCCTGGAGCTTGAGCATCTCTCAGTAAAAACAGAGTGCAATGAGAGCCGCGCTGTCACATAGGCAGCTGCTGTCCTCTCCCTCTCCTCTCTCCTCTCCGCTCCTCTCCTCTCCTCTCGCACCGCGTGCCGCGCTCTGTATCAGTCCCTCTCCCTCTCTCTGTCTCGCTCACTCTCTCCGGCTTCTGTGCACAGTGGATCTCCCCCCTTGCACACACACTCACACACACAGGCGCACATACTCACTCTCGCACAGAGCAAGCCAGCAAGCGGCAGTCCACAGACACATCACACCAGGTAAGTTGTGTGCGTTTTCTCCCTCTCTGTCTGCAAAAGAGATTTACAGTTGCGCTCAAAGATATGCCATGCTTTTTTTTCTCCTTGATACATTCCTTATCTAATCTCACAGCCTTGCTTGCGTGATAGGGAGGCAGTGTGCTGAGATGTTTTGTGCAGTTCTTACGCCTGTGATCACATACAAGCAAGGAAAAAAGCATGTTTCATCTGATGCGAGGATTTAGCAAGTGTACTTGCGAGCCCAGTTTCGAGTGACCTGAGCAGACAGGGTGAGAGTCCACAAGGAGAAGATTATGTAAGTCCTCCTTTGCAATGCTACACCGATAACGAGATGATGGCAACTTTTGGAGGCATGCGGTGCCTGTAAATGTGTGTGTTCGTGTGTGTGTGCATGGCAGGAAGCGGTGAGAGGTGGGAAGCTATATACTGTATATATGAGGAGAAGCGTCCGGCAGAGGCAGCTCGGGTGGTGTGGCGTGGCGTGGTGTGGTGTGGTTGTGGCGTGGTGTTGCTACAGCATTCAGTTGTTTCCAAAGCACATGAATTATAAATGACTGGAGCCAGGTCTCTAAATGAATGAATTGGCCCAGCGGCCAATGGCTGGGGCTGGGGCTGGGGCCGGGCTGGGCTGGTGCTGAGCCGGTGAGAGAGCTGGCCAGGTGTTCCCGGGCTCGGCCAGGTAATTGGTCACGGCTGATCAGGGGTCTGCATGCTGCCTGCGGTTGAGTGGACGCCGGGAAGTTAAATCCGAATCGCTCTGCCTTCCAGCACTTGAGATGTGGGTGGGGGGGATACAAGAGCCTTTTGGCCGTTTTTCTTCCTTCTATCTTTCTTTTCTTTCTTTTTTTTCGTTCTTTCTTTTTTCCTGTACCAGAGACATGGGCAGTGCTTGCTTGCTCTGCACTATCCCAGCTGTGTGGTGTTAGTCTCTTTGTTCTAGTGTCTGGACATGTCATGGGGTGGGGGGTCGGGGTGGGGGGGTGTAGGATTAGGCCGGTGTGCACCATATTGTTTGTTCTGCTCAGGCTTTACCTCTAGTCTGTGTTGCAGGTTCCAGAAACAAAGCATCATTGTGCTGGTGATTTCGTGATGAAGAACTTCAGAGGTTTATTATACCGTGTTTATTTTTTCACAGGTTGCACAGTAGATTAATGTGGCTTGAACATTACATTTTGTAGCGGGGATTAAAATACGTAAACAGTACGATATGTACGCTACAATTAATAATATAAAAGTTATTACTGATGTGGGTTGCACTTAAGCAATGGTATGCTTATTAGTGATAAGGGCGGCAAGCCATTTATTTGATTGACCATGCATGGAACACCAAAAGTTTAAGCCAAATGAAGTTTACTTTTTGAAAGTATGGCAATTTATATTTCCGTCAGTAGCCTTGTCTTCGTAAGAAGTTAAGATACGAGGTTTCTTTCCAATATGGCAAGCAGACGCCTCTGTGATTCAGTCTTTTTATTCTCTTTGTTTAGATGCGAGGTCTGTGACAGAGTGATTAATATGAGCGCTTGAGCAGACTCGGATGGAAATAGTGGGAGAAAGACCATGGATGACAAATAAAGCGCAGCCGATCTTTTGGGGGAACTGTGAACTCATTTTCTGTCAGCAACACCCCAGTTGAACTGGTATACTGGAGGCTGTGCAATAAGTTCAAGCTCATAAACCAAATATAGCTGCTGGCAAAGCTATGATTATCATATGCTTTTATGTCATTGAGAGGATGCGTCTGGAGCATTGCGTCAAAATAAGAGACAATTAGTGGCCCTTCATCAAATGGCCTACAGTAGCTGGACACACAGACTCTCAGCTGTCGTAATAATTAGTAAATGTCTCAAAGCCTACATAAACATACTACAGTAGCTTAGATCTTTCATTGTTTTTTTTTTTTAAATGACTTTTTCATTATTTTAATGCCGAAAGGCATGAGGGGACCTTCTTAAATAGAACCCTGAGACCAGACACACAGCTCTTGTCACTGTGCATAGATACGGTCAACACCCTAAGCAGCCTAATCCAGTCATGGTGACGAGGTTACAGACCTTCATGGGTATTTATGCATGTGGATTAGGAGTTTATTTATTTAGTACACTGGGCATTTTTATGAACTAAACAATCAATATAATAAGGCCCTTGCCAATTCAGATAAGTAAGGGAAAAGGGAGGAAAATAAAAACAAATAAGTGGTACAGCAATCAGCTATCTGAGAGTGCACAGGGATATGGTAGGAGGAATTGCTTTCATTTACTTCAATAAGGAGAGGATGTCTAAGAACTAATATTCCCAACATCTCTCCACTTGGAAATGGCACAATCAGGGGATGGGAAAACAGAGCTCAGGCTGTTGTTCCTTCCTCAGTGGGTTTGCCGTGACAGTGCCACTCTGTCTTTTTTAAGGCTCGCTTTTTTAGCCGCCCCAGGTGTGACAGGCCGAGAGAATAATGGGCATTGTAGACTGATGCACATCCTCAGCCTTGAATAGCTTGAATAAAGAAGACAGAGTGCTCTTCTCTGACTCAGGCATACTTGGTTTGGTGAATCACCAATCCTCCTTCCCCCCCACCCCTCCCCAAAATAGTAGAGGTCTGCTACTTGGGGCTGGATTGAGTCTGATGATGATGTCATATTGTGTCACATGATCCTACTCACTGTTTTTTTTTTCCCCGGGCCACGAATTGAATCCTAGTCAGACTATTGATTGACAGGTGGCGATGAAACTGTGAGACGTTTTCTGATGTTGTTTGTCTTATTCAGCAGACCGGATCCTGAGATTTCCTCCTCTTCCACCACCAACAGTTTGAGGTTGGATACAAAAAACATCAGGTTTCAGTGTGTGGTGGAGGTCTATCTAAAGAAAAACCCAAACATGTGGTGCTCTCTCTTGTATTTGTGACCTAGTATTGGGTCCACAGCAAGAGCACAAGTGAAATACAACCTCACCCAATGGGATTTTTGCCCTGTAATGAGTCACTTGTTCTCAGATTAGAAAATGGCAATTATCAGGCAATCTGCCAAACATGCAAACATGTGGTTTGTGGTCCCATTTTGGTCGATGACTTGAGATACTTACATGAGTTCCACCGCTGAGATTTGGCAAGCACCACCGCATTGTTTCACAGCCCTGGTGAGTGTGCTACCGTATGTGTGATATCTCACCCATGTGAAGGTCTCACCTTGTACATCTCCACCTGGACCTTCAACAACGTATATCACAAAAAAATCGATCGAAATGGTTGACTTGCATTTCATCAACCCGTTTTCTCCTGCTGGCCATCCATATTACCTGCACGTCTAATGTTACCAGGGCCACTGACAGCTTTGGCCGGGCTGGGAGATAGTCTTCTATAAGCCCCCCCGGTACCCAGGGCATACAATGCAATGAGAACCCAGTTCTGGCCCCCTTCTTTCCCTGGGCCCGGGACAGCTGACCCTTTGCCCCTGACTGTTGATTTCCCTGTGTCTAATGTTACCTTCCTCCCCACCCATACCCTTTCTGAGAGCTGCTCCCTGAAATGGTATACATATATATAAGGGCTTTCTTGCCTGACTGTGTGAGAGCCATTGTCTGCTCGCGCATGCATGGAAGTATCCATTAGTCATTAAGAGTGACGGCACAAACTGTAATCTCTTCCGCCTATTGACTTTTTCCAGAGACTTGGCCATTTCAAGTTCTTCTTGATGTGGGCTTCGTCTTCAACCTACAATTACATTGAATATCACACAAAGAACAAATGTATTATTTCAATGCACTCAATTTTTTTTGCGTCATACATCTCCGACACAGTACGTCTCTCTAACAAGTTTTGACCTTTAAAATCGAAATATCAAAGTGTGATTCTTCAGAATGACTGAGTGGCATTTGAGGAGTCTTCGGATGCAAATTTAG
>NC_085869.1:24809576-24864576 GCF_034702125.1 Engraulis encrasicolus | reverse complement strand
CTATTGGATTTGCCCTCAGTGACTTCACTCCACTGCCCTCGCCAGGTGCCAGCCTTTTTCTTTCTTTTTTTTTTTCTTCCTTTGCGAGGACCAGAGCCTTCCTTCCTTCCAGTACAAAAGTAATGTCTCACTTTCCCCCCCTGCCTCAAGAGCTGCTGTCTGTCTAACCAAATCAGGTGGAGGATTCAGTCAGCACTGAAGCATAAATGCAAGGTGGAACCCCCCTCCCCGCGTAAATCTCACATGACTTATGGTGTGTGGTCACGAAGCTGACATAAGTGTCTCACAGACAGACGGATGCGCCACAAATACAGTTGAATCCCTCTTGGTACAGTGAGTCATGCAGCTGGGAGAGTATAGGTGTTTGTAGACTGCAACGGTTTTCTGCTTTTGTTGTGTTCAGTTGAAAGGCGCAAATTATCAGAAGAGAACAATGTCTTTATTAATGTGTAGAGCCACTAACCACGGTATTAAAAAGATAAACATGTCACGAACTAGTTAATCTGGGCTGGTTGCCCAAGATCATGCTGTTATTTATGTATTTTTAAGTATGCTACCATATGAAACACTATTTAACACCGTATGGCAAAAGGTGTCAGGCAGACAGGCTGGAAATAGCGTCCACAGTACACGCTTTGTCATGAGGCTGTTACTACTAGGCCTCCTGCGGTGATGTGCTGAATATCCGCGAGCAGTGAGAATAAGAGCCACAAAGAAGCCATTATTATTCACCTTTATGACGTCCATGTTACACCGTATATGAAGCCAGCATGGTTTCAAGGGATTTAAACACAGTGAGGTGTTATAAAGGGTTTATAAGCCATATGAATTTGTATGTATCCAACAGGTTATAAATGACTATGAAAGCAATCCCGCAAACCATATACTGTATATTAAAATATTAAAGTGTGAGCCACTGTGGACATGCATGGACGATGAAATCTTCTTCACATCTTTTTACACTTTTTTTTTAAATAAATAACTGAACATATCTGTTTTTCACCAATTGTGAAACATTTCAAGTACTCTATAAACATTATCAGGGCATTTTATAAAGGTTTTGAAATACTCCTTTCAATGCTGAATGTCTTTATATCTTCATCTTAAATCGAAACATGCACATCCTCACGAAGTCTGGAGCACCACTCCAGCAACTCTCAGTTCTCAGCTGGAAGCCTTAGTATCATGACGCTCAATCCGGTCCCACAGCGCTTCCTGTTTTATCACTGCCTGTAAAACTTTGCAGACCATTTGTGTCTCTGCCTCTCTCTCGTAACCTCTGGGGCTTATCAACTAGTCCTCCGTTCCCCCCTCCCTCGTTTTTCTTTTTCATGATGCAACAAACTACTGAATGTGAGGCTGAACTTGAGAAGTTTTTGTCTGCTTTGATAATGAAGGAGTGAAAGTGTCTGACAGAATATGCTAATTCCCAGTTTCCGAAGTGATGCAATGCCATGTGCAGCAAGCTTTTCCCCGGGAGTTTAAGCATGCTGTTCATATGGTGATGGTTATTATTATTGTTATTACATGAAAGCAGCTTAAAGAGACTTAAAATTTGAGGAAGATTTAGAAAATTCAAAACCACGACCGTGCGTCGTGTCAAGGAGGAGGAGGAAAGGAACAGGCTTCACCTAATTTCCAACTGAAAGCAATTGGATTACACTTGAAGCCCTTAGTAGTAACAATGGTGACCTTTGTCGGTTAGCTTCTTACTAATAGCGCAGCGATTAACAAGACATCAAGTATCAGTTCCTTGCAGCAGCCTTTGGCTTTTTCTTTTTCTTAACAGTGCTGCAACCGTTTGTCTAGTGCTTCCGAATGTAATGCCAGAGCTTATAAGGTAAAAAAAATGCAGTGTGAATTCAACACCATATACACTGTAGATAATGTCAAATCCACTCTCTGAGTGTTGAATTGACACTACATTTATTTATTTATTTTCACTGTGCGGCGCTTCCGAATGTAATGCTGGAGCTTATAGGGTAGTCTGTGTTCCACGGTTCGCAATAGCATAAATGGAACAAACCCGCACTAAGCTTTGGCCTTGCCTCTTAAGATTTCAATTACCATTCTGATCACAACCAGCAACATATCCCTCCTTAACGCAACAAGCCTCCCGCTGCATTATTTATAAACAACTTTCTATCAGTTTGCCACTGTTGATTCAAGTTAGTACTTAATTTGCAACCTTTACCCTCCATAATTTAAAGCACTCTAAGCACCCAGTTTTATCAGCTGTGCTTCTGCCGAAATATCTTCCAATCCACACACCATTTCGTAGTTTTATCACGGTAACGAAGAAATAAGCATAGCCTACTCAAGTCTGTGGAAACACTACGTACACAGCTGCACATTTCACTTTGCTGACGATGTACGAAGTGTGAATGTAGGCCTCAATTAAATGTAAAAAAACTAGAAAAATCCTGGTTCATTCAATCCAGATCCAGAAATGTTGTACAATACCACTGCAGCTTCCAAAAGCACACACAAAAATTGTGGTGAATTTGTTGATATTTAGAGCGAGTGTGTTGGTTTTGTCCGTGGCATAATGGCGCTGTCTAATGGGCTGCTAACATGTTAATAGACTCAGTCAACAGCTGACAGCCATTATCATCAGATGCTAATAAAGATATTTTCAGTGCAGAGTGTGTGTGTGTGTGTGTGTCTGTGTGTGTGCGTGCGTGCTGGTGTGTGTGTGTGTGTGTGTGTGTGTGTGTGTGTGTGTTTGGACGTGTGTGTGTGTGTGTACATACGCTTGAGGAGCACTTCCAACTGTTAACTCCTCACGTTCCGCCGTTGATATCTCTCAACATGTCAAGCGTTGACATGACAGTTTTACACACATTTTTTGACTGCTGGCATTATACCATTTCTATCACAACATATTTTTCTTTTAATAAGGGCCCTTCTCTCGCTTGACAGTTTATCATCCCCTCCCCCCACCCTCCTCCTCCCTCCTTCCACCACCCTGTCAACCCCACCCACACGCCCCCCACCCCTCCCCACCCGCCCGCCTCTATCTCTTTTTGATTTCGTCGTTCTGCTGAGTCCACATCTTCTGGTGGACCTCATTAAGGGGCCTCCTCCTCCATCCCCTCAGATGGCTACTGCCCAGCCCGGCCCGGCCCGGCCCCTGAGTGAGCGAGCGTTATATACAACCCCCACTAACTCTTCACAAACAGGAAGTGGGGGAGACTTATCCCCGCGTTTAATGGAATCTGCTGCTTTTTATCTGCTGTTATTATCAACTGATTAAGTAACGCTGTGTCCCCTCTCTCGGTTGGAGCAAGCAGGGGGGAAGGGGGGGAGCTTTGCAATCACATCTGGCCTGCAGAGGTTAAGTGAAGGTGAGATGTAATCTGCCTTCTTTGTGCTCTGCCAAGTTTGTTGCACGAGATGTAATTACTCTGAAAAGGGTTCTCCGAGCATGGCTGAGAGATAGAGGTGAGGTGAGGCACCCTTTCAGGTGCTGCCTGCGATGGACTGCATGGGACAGACTGGTGAGGTATAGAGTAGTATACCTGTGTTGACTAGAAGTTTGTGGCCCTCGTTTTTCCTGTTAATTGCATTGTCTGGCTTTTGATGACCTCATCTACACCATCCAGATGGCTCTCCATTCGTTTGCTGAATTATGAGCTTTTAAAGTACGCCCAAAGTAGCCCTGCGTATACAGCTCTGTGATGAAGTGCAGGCTATAGAGTATTGTAATGGGGAGGGGGGGGGGGGGGGGGGGTGGGGGGGGGGGGGGGGGGGGGGGGGTGTAACGGGGAAATTTTTAGAGAGTTAATTTCCGTGGGTTTATTTCAGTATCTGTAAATAAGACTGTACTTGTCTACACTCGTTTAGAATTCCAACCACGTCTACTGTCGAGAAATGATACTAAATTATAGGCAATTATGTGTTCTTTGGAGGGTACAAAAGATATGCTGCTGTGTTTTTTCTTTTTTTAAACTTTTTTAAAGTTTTTTTCTTAAATGCTGGATTTTGAAATGTACCCACTGATAGCTTTGCGTAGTGTCAAACAATGTCATAAAGGAAACATTTAGTGCTTCTAACAATGCACTGAAAACATCTTCACCAAATGAGAGTGCGCTTCTTTCTTTCTTTCTTTCTTTCTTTCTTTCTTTCTTTCTTTCTTTCTTTCTTTCTTTCTTTCTTTCTTTCTTTCTTTCTTTCCTAGGATATCAGTTAAGGATTAATGACTCTCTGGAGTACGATACAAATTACTCTGTAAACATCTTTTTAATGACACTACCTTTTTAGAACTGTCAGTCATCATATACATTTGAAGAACGCAGGCTTCACAGACCTTTCAGTATTGCATTTCAAGGCTAGTCAGCTAGTTTAGCAGATGTGACACGGATTCTTTTTCATCAGCTGAAAGGACTTTGTCTGATATGCTCTTCTGCATTAGCTGTTGTTACATACTGTGATTCTGTGATTATACATAGCCCCATCTGAAAATGAATGACTTTGCTTTTTGTGGATATTCTGTCTTTTGTGAGATGTCTGTTTTTGGTCTGTATGTTGCCTGCATGTGTGTCCTATGTAGTGTGTGTTGCATCTTTGCTGCTTCCTTGGCTAGGGCTTACCTGGGAAAGAGGCAATTGCCTCAATGTTACTACCCTAGTAAAATAAAGGAGAAATGAAATTAAAAAATTACATACCAAGAGTTCAAGTTCAGAAAATGAAGCTGTTGGGCATGGTTTTGCTCAAGTATAGAACCACCTGCTCTTTCCCCCTATGCCTTTCTTTATATACCTAATGACTGTGCAACAGTTCCTTCCATGAAACAGCATTTAGGCCTTTTTTTAAATGCCAAAAGTATACTGCTGATCTTAATTACACAGCTAACAGCAGGTCGCATAGTTACAAAAGAGATAAGCCCATGTAAAGTGCTGCGTTGGTAAATTTGGGTCTTCAAAAAATCGACCCAAGCCTCTTCCTGGAGCTTCAGAGGACATGATTCAAAAGATCTCTGATTGGTTCAGAGTAATGTAACTAATCCAATCCCGTAACTACAATCCAATTAGCCATATGGCAGCGCTCAGCGATACTTCCTGCTTGCACTACATATCCCAAGATCTCGCTGTATGTGTGTGTGACTTGGGTCACCATCCCCACCCCACCCCCAACTCCACTCCAACCCCCTCAATTTTTTTTTTTCGTTTTTTAACTGAGTCAATTTGTGTCCCTTTGTGCAAGGTGTGTGCGGGAGGTTGACTCGAGTTTCCATCGCCCTGCCGGGGGCCGTTATTGAATCAGTGCCATGTGGGCACGGCAGCTGTTCCTTCTGGCCACAGCACGCCACTGGCTTTAATTGAACCATAATAGGCACAACAGCAGGGAAGGTCAGACAGCCAGGGTTCGGTGATACATGGCGCTGTCGCCTTTGATACAGGGCCCGTTTCTCTGATTTCCATAGCCGCATACGATCACGGCAATTCTGACGTTTTCGGAAAAAGAAAAGTGACTGCTATTTATTTTTTTTAAATCTCCTTTTGAGGAGAAAAAAACAGAAGTTCCTGTCATTTATATTTGGCTGTAGTAGAGAAAGCTGAAGTTTGAGGCTTGGGCATTTGGCGCCTTACACAATGCCCCATCGGAGGAATTAGAACAGCAAGTCCACAGTTTTAAATGTCGCCTCCTGTAACAAAACTCAGGAATAATTCAGAACTCTGTGTGTCCAGAAAATGGCTGTTCTCGGTAGCTCTCAAATGATAACGGCATGAATCATTGCCGGTGCGTGTCTCCCAGCAGTGGCCAGGCAGGTTGGTGTGAAGCCAGCCAGCCACACGCAGGCAGGCATCCCGGAGAAGGCTGAGTAAGTCCCCAGCATGCATCGATAGCAGGAGGAAAGTCAGGCCATTATCTTTTGAGTCAGACTCCCAAAACTTTGCCAGTTAAAGGCTGCCCTGCACTTTGTGAAGATTTTCTCCGGGATAGATAAAAAGAACATGTATCTTTATTGTTCTTTTGTTTTTTTTATGTCCCTGTTACCAGAAATAAGTTTTCATTTTGTATGTTCTGCTCTCATCATTGATGCCTACTACACCTTGCTCAAAGAAAATAATTTTACAAGGGTATAACTTTTATCTTGTTCTGCCATGGGAATCATGAACCAATACAAAGACAGACAGATCGATATCCCTAACAGAGAGGTCTGCGAGACGACTGTATTATGTGGATTTACTGGAAACAAAATGTGTTGTTTTTTCCACCTTGACTGTAATCTGACAGCGATCCTGGCAAACAGTCTGTTGGTGTTAGTGTTAGTGCAGGTTGTGATGATGGATGCAGTCAAAGGGTAGCAATAGCTTCGAGCGTTGGCAATCACCCATCCCATCGCTCTAATTTTCACTCCTTACTGGTGGGTGCTATGATCATATTGTGCACACTAAAAGAGAGGATTTGAGTGAGATGAGCCTCAAAAAGGTATAACAAAGACATATACACATACTACAGTATACAGTATATGGCTCAAAAAATAGAATTGTAAATGTCAGCATGTGTAGGGACCAGGCAGATTCTTTTTCCGCAGTCCCACTGGTTAGCAGAATAAAACGAATGTAAAGCAAATATGTCGCCTCAGTGATTTCCTCTGTATGCATATCATTCATATCCTCTGCATGGCTGCTAAGTGATCGGCTTGAGTTACTATTCATGAGCATACTACCGGTATATATATATATATATATATATATATATATATATATATATACATATACACACACACACACACACACACACACACACACACACACACACACACACACACACACACACACACACACACACACACACACACACAACGTATAAGTACTGTTAGGCTCAGGTTTAGAGGTGGTTATCTGTGTGGTGTTCTGACAATCTCTGGAGTTTAAAGTATTGAGGCATGAGTGGTTTGCCTGTGTGCAGAAAGAAAGTGAAGTAGTTAGATGCGCTGTTGGCAACATGACCATGACATTGTGTGTGTGTGTGTGTGTGTGTGTGTGTGTGTGTGTGTGTGTGTGTGTGTGTGTGTGTGTGTGTGTCTGTGTGTGTGTGCGTGCGTGCGTGCGTGCGTGCGTGCGTGCACGTGTGTGTGTGTGTGTTTTATGATGAACACTTACTTTTGATATGTTAAAACACGATATATTATGTTGGTTATTTGGTATTTGTTTTAGAGCAAAGCTATGCTAGCCTGTTGCTCTTTTGAAGGGCAAGTAAGGTTCATTTCAACAGTTCACTCTCTGAATGCTTGGTGTAGGCTACAGTATAGTAACGCATGTTTGGCGTGGTAGCTGGCCTCGGTCTCAGGATGCTATAAGCAGAGATCATGCGGGATGAGATCCACTCGCACCCCCTGTATAAAGAGGGATGGTGGGGTAGGACCACCTAGCCTGATTATCATCGACTTTCAAATCTCTTCGAGACCTGGTCTGACCAAGAGCATAACAATTAACATTTCCCAAACAGCATGGTTGACAAACCTCCCTTGGTTTGCTAATGGTCATTTGCTTCCCGACAAAGTGGGAGGAGTTCCCGATTTTTTGGGAGCCCAGAAAGTACTTGCATTGCTCTTGACCTGAATAGTTGCAACGCTGAAGGTGTTGCGTCTAGAGATGCACCGGATCCTGATTTTTAGGATCCTGCCGGATACCGGATCCACTGCTTAAGATCCTGCCGGATCCGGAACCGGATACCGGATCCTACAAAAGGGTTGAAACATATAGTCTACTTGCACACGTGGGCCCTTTTTATTACGTTGGCTCAAACTATTGTTTAGACTTATTGGATTATTGCCACACTGCCTGCAACGGCTGCTTCCAAAGGGCTTTCACTCCATGCAGTGATTGGGGTTGTGAAAGACTGACTGAAAAGCCTAGGCTAGAGATGCACCAGACCCTGATTCTTAGTTAACATGCCGGATACCGGATCCACTGCTTAAGATCCTGCCGGATCCGGATCCTGTGAAAAACCCTATTATCCTGCCGGATCCGGAACCGGAACCGGATCCGGTGCATCTCTAGTTGCGTCACTAGGAGGGCACAGCCTGGCTAAGGACCACCAGTGAAATGGAGTAGTTTGCGAAGGAGGTGGGAATATTTAGCAGCCCTCACACAAGACAGGTGAAGGGGTAGGAGGGATTCATTTACTCCTCTGTCTCCTCTCCTTCCTCTAAGTTCAAGAAGCAACATTACATTGATGAACCTTGAAGACAGTGTTATTGTTAAAACACGTTAAAGTTCAAATAAGCTCTACACCTCTTCTGTAGAACGATAAGGTCCCCATAAGTTGAAAACGCATCATTGATATTTTTTACAGGTGGCATTTTTTGCCACAGTTTACTTTACACTCAACTCCATTCTGAAAGCAAGCTCCCACACATCCCCAGATCCCTGGAAAAAATGGGAAGAATAGGAGCAGAGATGGTAGAAATTAATGATGAATGTGGTGCTGCACACATCAACAAGGCCAGGGATTTGTGTAGTGCCACACGACCAGTGTGTGCACACCCTGAAGCCACAACAGATTCTCTTCATACAACTTTCAAGCCACCAAAAGAAGAAGCATCAAAGTGGTTTGTGTGTGCACGGCTTTCCGTACTGGGAAAAGAAAATGAAAAGATGGAATCCTGAAAGTTTTCACAGGCTAGCCCCTGCATCACAAACCCACTTTTTGTGCTTGGCTGGTTACTGTTGTAAACCCCTAAGTACAGAGTAGACCATGGTTGCAGATCTACTAGATAAAGATGCCCCTACCACACACTGAAGGAGAGGGATTGCCATGTTTGCAGCCTGCATTTCTGATCAGGATATTCCCGTTTTAATTTGAGTATGAGTATGGATGACCTGCAAATACAAACGGCTCTTCCTTTTTTATATATATAATTCTCAGTAGTAGTCTCTGTGTTCCCCCTTTCTTCCAGTATTCTGGAGAACGTCACTTCAACTACAGTAAAAAAAATCAAGCATTCATCAGATTAAACAAATCCCCTTATTTTGCCTTTTCCAGGTCGAACTTACACGTCTATACGTCTATTTTCAGTAAATACCACCAAAACTACCAGCTTTTAATGGTTTCTACTGTTTAGCAATGTCTTCAAGCTTGCTTCATTGACTACCACGTTAATATTTTACGTAATACACCTGGCTAGTTTGGTCCTCATCAATTATACCAACTTGTTATCACGTTTCAACACACCCAAAATTCATTTTAGACCCAATTTGTCCTTCAAGGGGATAGGAGGCACTTTGTGATATGGCAATGAATGGAACAAGTGGGTGGAAGAACTTTGATCTTCTATTCACTGACGCAGATGCAGGATCAATGGGAGAAGTCACCCATGCTCTTGGACCCCCCTCCCCAGGCACAACAGTCTCCATGCCAGCCAGCTGCCTGCGTGTCTCCGCCCTTGGGTGAACTGTGGTAATCCACAGGCTGAAACACACAGAGACAGGAGAGAGGGGGGTGGGGGGTTCTTTCACTGCCACCTTCTCTATTGTCCCCCTGTCCTTATCTTTGGGACCGAGCAGGACTGTCACCCTGGGTCATAAAACTGTGGCAGCTTATCCTTTTAAAAGGAGTTTTTTGTCATTTTTGCTGGTGTTATCAGCCGCTGAAGTTCTGCACATTTCGAACATTAAGATCAATATTTCCAGAAATGTTATGAGTCCTGGATATTTTTGAAGTTTATAACATTAAATGCCAGCTATTTGGTTTATGACTATAATTTTAAGCCTCAGCTTTAATATCTGCGAAAGGTTAAATGAAGTAATGAACAGCATGCATATTAAAAGAGTATTTTTTTTCCACACGAGGGTGACGGCAGTGGCATTCTTGTGTCTGGTAATCATCATTGACTTTAGGTCTTAATTTGAAAGGTCAGAGGGAATTATATCATGACATTTACGCTCGAGTATCAAATATTTGGCTGCATTGGTGACCTAAACATAAAAATGAGAGTGATAACTTGCACTCTGCTCAGGTAGAATCACCGATAATGAAAATATGTGCCTCAACTTTAAAAGCTTCTGTGGCATGGCTTCTGTGCTACAGAAGCTAAATGCGGAATGTTTGACTATACTGGGATGAGTTGTTGCATTCGCGACACATGGAGTCTTGTAAGCTTCCTTGGGCAAATGAAAAGCCTTTTACATCTCCAAATGCGTTCATATGTGATAGATGGTGGTTTCCCAGCTAAAATTCATCCATAAATAAAATGCCCTTAAGAGGATGACATGCAATTCCACTTTGAAGGTTTGGATTTACACTTGAATTATGCTAGTCTTGTTTTGGACTGATTTAGAGCTATGTATTGCCCAAGCGTCTGTGATTGCCTGAGACTTACCAGCAAATTTTCTCATGCCTGGAGGCCATATTGAATTTGAGGTGATGGGAGAGAGAGGATCCACACATAAGGAACTAAGTCAAGAAATCAATGCTTTTTGGCTCTGATGTACTCAATATTGCACATGGCATTCTCAAAACGACTGATGCAAAACTGTGTAAGCAGACATCACCATGCTCTACAAAATGACTCAATTAGCTTTTGTCCATCTCAGAACTGGAACAAAGTACAAATAAAAATGTTTGTTTGATGTTTTAGTCTATTCGACATAAACTGTCATGGTTGCAGCCTCTGGTTTTGAGGATGTTTTATTCATTCTTTGTTTTTCATCTATTGACAGAAAACCCTTACTTTCTGTCAGTGTAGAGGAAAGGATTTTTAACTGTGAGCTTTACATCATTTAAAACGTTGAATGTTGGTTTTTCAAGGCAGCGAATCTAATTAAACGTCTAATTGTTCTAATGAAATAAGCATAATGTATTTGACTGGCTGTAAACAGGCCCGTAGATTAACTTGTTTCATATTTAAGAATGCACGTTTTAAACCCAAGCACATTGGTATATATGAACGTGGTCTTTCACTCGCTCAAGTCACCTCCAAGGTTTAATTTCACCCATGGTTCCCCAACCCCACCCAACCCTTTCTCTCTCCGACTGGCACTCTGGTATAATTGACTTTAACAGGCTGTAGCTCGGCTGCACCGCGACTCTGGCCACTCTCTCCAGGCGAGTATCGCGTCTGTGCGAGCTCTCGGTGCCGATTAGCAGCCGTTTTCCATAGAGATGCCCGTCAGGATTGTCTGGGACCAGGTGTCTGCTCATGCATAGGGGCCTGGCTATGTTATCAGCTGGCCTCAGCGCCTGGCCCTGCTCGAGCATAATCCAGACCCCCTACCACCACCAACACCACCACCACCATCACACATGCACACACACCGTAAGCCCCCATACCCACACACCCTACAGACCCTACACACACTCCAACACACACACACACACACACACACACACTCCAACACACACACACACACACACACACACACACACACACACACACACACACACACACACACACACACACACACACACACACACACACACACACACACACACGTGCACGCAGGCAGGCAGGCACGCACACACACACAGACACACACATATGCACACATACACACGCACACACACTCACACAGACACACACACACACACACACACTGGCCAATTCACCTGACTGCCATCAGCCACCAATGCTTTTCTATCCCTTTTCTCTCTCTCTCTCTCTCTCTCTCTCTCTCTCTCTCTCTGCCCCCTCTACTCCGCTTTATCAAATCTCTTGTGGTAAGTGTGAGGGTGGAATTAGTGATAGCGTATTGTTGATTATAAACTGCTTAACGAGGTATGGCTACCCAGGTGGAACAACAGGACTGCTTGTTTAATTACATCTTTTCATGGCGCTGCACCCCGTCCCCCATTCAATAGCCAGAGGCTGATACTGTACGGATCGCTCGTGTGCTACTATGTGTGCATGTGTTTTTATTTGCTGGCTGGGAGTAGCAGGCCTTCTGACTGCGCAGAGCTAGCATTTATTTTTGGTTGCCTTGAGATCTTGTCTGTCTGTGTGCTCTTTGCTCTCGCTCTTCCTCCTTCCTCTGCCTTCCTCCCTCTAGATCTCTCTCTCTCTCTCTCTTTCTCTCTCTCTCTCTCTCTCTCTCTCTCTCTCTCTCTCTCTCTCTCTCTCTTGCTCTCCGTGGTGCACACACACTGCTGTCACGAGCACTTGAAGGGAGGAAGCGGTTTCTTCATCTTGCTGGAGATGAACCAACCACCTCAAAAGCAGCCAATTAAAATGGGGGAGATGACGACAAGTTTCTTTTTTTCGCCGGCTGACAGGAGCGCGTGTCCTCTCACCCGCCAGGGCTCCAGGTGTTTGTTCTCTCTCCACTCTGCTTTTTTAAAAGGGAGGCTGCTTTGGCGAGAGAGGCTCAGCTCGGCTCGACTCGGCTCGGCTCTGCGACTGATCACACCTGCTCCCCTTCACGAAGAAACCTCATTATTTCAGTTTCATGTCACCTGGCCGTTCTACATACCAGTCCAGGGTGTGCTGGAAGTCGTTAGCATGTTAACTTCCATCTTTTTTTCAAATCCTCTTTTTAAAATCCGTTTTTCATTTGGTCAGTTATTTCTTTCAAGTCAAACATGGTGTTGATGTCAAATGGGAATGGTGAATCTTTCTGTAGAACCAGCCGTAGACACATCCACGTCTTGTCATTATTCCACTGACGTATTGCAACTGATGGTTAATCAGATAATCACAGCGTTACCCAAATCCATAATGGTACCCATGACGAATTTGTGGATGTGGATTATCAGCATAAGCTCAAGTGGGTGTTGGGAAATGGATGATTAGCTTGATAAATGCAAAAATCAATCATTCATTTGTGGAAGACTGAATTTCAGCTGTTCATAAAAATGTCTTGTTGGATATCCGTGCTAACACTTTCAAATCGTTGAGCTTGTGTATCATTTCTTCGAGGTCTTCTGGTCTGTGACTCTTTTCGGCCACTTCATTCATTAAAGAAGAGATCCCCTTCATACATACCATAACATAGTGTGTTATGTTCCGTTGTTTTGCGGCACAGAATTCCAAAGATTGTATTTGTCAAAAGGCGTTCATTCATGACTACTGTCGTGCTGTTGACAAGGAAAGGATTATTGATTGCACTGTTTATTTTTTATTGTTGCCAAGCAAACAAATAAAGGACCTGTTGTGATGATTGACACAACCTACTTGTGACACATGTATTCAAATTAGCTTGAAATGATAGAAGCTACATGCCCAGGGTGATTGATTATATAGAGGAGGTCAGGAAATTGAAATGCAAGCAAGCATCACATTTAGCGACACGTATTTAAATTTACTGTATATTATCATGGGAAGCGTGATGAGAAGTATCCATGACAACTTGTAGATTAAGAGGAACTAAAGGCAGGCACAGATGATCTGCTCTAATATGCTTGTATGAAGCTAAATAGACTGACACAAACACATACCCACGCACACATGCATGTTGGCAATTATAA
Organism: Engraulis encrasicolus; assembly: GCF_034702125.1. Classification (NCBI taxonomy): domain Eukaryota; kingdom Metazoa; phylum Chordata; class Actinopteri; order Clupeiformes; family Engraulidae; genus Engraulis; species Engraulis encrasicolus. The sequence goes on along the minus strand of NC_085869.1, from coordinate 24,851,163 downwards.
ATACGTCAGCCAGCAAGGCATTAGTTAGCCGTGCGGTCCAGCTCAATTATAATTTCTCTACACCAGGGGTTCCCAACCTTTTCCAACTTGGGGCCCACTTTAAATTTTCGCAAATGTTCGGGGGCCACCTCAGGCCCAGTAAACAATACAAGTCAAATAAATTGTCAACAGCAACACACACAAAAATATTATACACGTTATATCTGGATCTGATATTCTTAGGTAGGTCTTCATCCAATATGGCGGAGAGGGACGGTGGAGGGGGATAACGATGGCAAACATATTCAATTAGAGTAAGATACTTCAAGCCCATGCATTTCCTGGATCCATGTGATGAGGAAGATGAGGAGACCTTTCGAGGCTTTATGTTGAGAATAAATGGAGTTCCCTTGGCGCTGTAGATGGCGGTAGTGCACATCTCACCAAATGACACAGAAAGAGAGGAAGAAGAGGGGGACAACGTCCCCTTAGGAGACCAAACTTGAGCACACTCCTTTGCATTGGGTGGGTGGAGTTTGGGTTATCATACTGTAACAGAAGATTTTTAACGATGGTGCATTACGTATAGATGGATTGCGTCCAGTACGTCATGACCAAATGTTAGTATTTAGGTAAAATCAAATCAAAACATTACATGTAACTCCAAATGTTTCAAACTTCTACAGAGTGAACCCTCACCCACTTGTACTCGGCGATCAATTAGGTAGCTCCAGACTCTCAGTTAGAAATGTGTATACAAACTAATAAATACATTGTAATTAATGTACCTGTACAGGCAATGAATATGCTTTTTAGATAATCCCATAAAAACAAATAAACAAACAATAATCTATACAACAGTGGCATTAGCTGTGGTTGCACCTCCCTGATTATCATCGACTTTCAAATGTCTTTTAGACTTGGTCTGACCAAGAGCATAACAATTAACATTTCCCAAACGGCATGGTTGACCTGCCTCCCTTGGTTTGTCTCCTAATGGTTGTTTGCTCCCTGACAGAGTGGGAGGAGTTCCCGTTTTTTCGGGAGCTCAGAATCGTGTTTGTATTGTTCTTGGCCTGACTAGAGGCAACGTTGAAGGTGTGGCGTCACTAGGAGGGCACAGCCTGACTAGTTGCACCTCCCTGATTGCCAAAAATGACCCATACAATTATGGTAAGACCATTCTATAACTACACACACAAGCTGCACATACTGCACAGATATTCAGTGACCTACATGTTTTGCATGTGGTTACATTTTGTGTCAAACCCATTTTGCTGGTAGTATTTTCGAATTTTAGTTTCTATGAAATTAATCCGGCCAACAAGGAAGGAATGATTTAACGTCCTGACAAAAGATTTCTGTGTTCCCCATTCACTGGATTGATTTGAAACATGAGAACCCATTCAGCCCGTTCATAATCAACGATTCTGCTGCTTCTGTCCCTCTAATGTTCGGCACGTCTGAACCCATTTCCTTCCTAATTACTCATTACGGCTCCAAACAATGAAACACAGACTCCCAATCAAACACATAATGCTGAAAAGCTTTGCTTTCCATCAGTTTTGCACACATTCTGTTCAGTTACAGGGCCACTGACAGCTTTGGCTGGCCCGGGATGAAGACATCTGAAGGCCCCCCCACCCCGCCCTGCCCTCAAAAGATATTTTTTTGGTCTTTTATGACTTTATTGATGATAGGACAGTGTGAGAGGTGGACAGGAAGCAAGTGGAGAGAGAGATGGGGAAGGGTTGGTAAATTACCCGGGCCGGGAATCGAACCTGGGTCGGCCACATGGCAGACGAGTGCCCTACCGGTTGGCCACGGCAGGGCCCCCACCCTGCCCTCAATACATGAATATAATGGGGAACCCTAATCTGGCCTGGGCGCCCTTTGTCCCTTGGCCCAGCACAACTGACCCCTTTGTCACCATCTATCGGCTTCCCTGCAGTGCAGTGTCTTGCTGTAGTTTCCAAAACGACCTGCTTTGCCCTAACTTTTTTGTTGGATTTTTTTTCTTTTCGCTTTAGGCTTTTTGGGGAATTTTGCGAAACTTGAAGGGAGTTTGGGGACTCGCTTAAATTTCTAGTCAGTAGTGATGGTCCAGAGAGATGGGCTAGGGGCAATAGGCTATCCGCAAGACACAGCACATATGCATGCTGTACACACCTGCAGCGAAGGCATGCTACGTGACCCTCTCAACTCTTTCTCTCTCTCCCACACACGCACACACTCTCTCTCATACACACACCAGTCTCTCTCTGTCCAGTCTCTCTCTCCTACACACACGCACACAGACGTACACTGCAACGTGTCCACTCACGCCTTGTTTAACCAGCCGTGTCTGGGGCACCTGCATTCGCAGTAAAACGGGAGGGGGGCCGGGGCAGCCAGCGAGCGAGCTAGCTAGCGAGGCCAGATGTCTAAGGGCCTAACCATAAACAGAGAGCTGATTGAGTTCAGCACCCCGGTGGGCCCCGTTCAGGTGGAGGTGACATGGCTGCTCCCTCCTCCCAGCGAGGACAGAGCGCCGCTCATGTGAGCCGAGCGCTGCACCGGCAGCACTGATAGGCCTTGGCAGCTGTTCCCCCTTGTCTTCATGTCCTGGTATGTTCCATTAGGCCGACAAACAAGGCGGAGGGCGGGAAGCGAAGCTCCGAGTCCTAAACCTGCCAGCGTGTCATGGAGAATATGGAGAAAAGACAGCGTTACACAACCGCAAAAACAAAGAACTGGACTGGCTGACTTATATTCTTTGTTGTTGTCAATGATTCATCCCGCATTTGCTTTTGGGTTGTGTGACGTTGATGGAAATGATTGTGGAAGTTTACAGTACCATAGCTGGAGCGTAGGACAGGGGCGTAGTGCATGGCAAATTCTGGGGGCCCTATGTACAATCTGGTCCGATGGACCCCCCCCAGCCATATATCTACATATAGTACACAGTACACACCAATAATGAGTACACCCCTTTTGAAAAGTAACACGGATATGGATTACTGAAGCGTGTCTGGTAGTCTGATGACCGCAATATCAACACATTTGTTTTAGATGGTGTCAAGCATGTGTGGTGGTAAGCAAGTGACTAGTACAAAGTTTCCCATGCTTACTGTCAAGCATGCTAGTGGGGCTGACATGGTTTAGCATCATGAAGTAAAACCGCCAGCACTTCAGGTCCCACGTTTCAAAGTCACGGAAGGAAGGAACTAAGCCCTGACCTTTTTTTTAATGGGCCGGAAGCAGATTGTTGAAATTAAAGTCAATATTATGAAAGACCATTATTTTTTAAATGATGTTTTATTATGTGAGACCAGACCACAACAATGCCTCCCCTGTAATTCTTTCCAAACAGGGACAACATTCACATTATTTCTCTGTTTACTAATTCATGTTGTGGTGCACGAAAAATCTATATTTTTTAGTTTGCTCGTTTTTTTTTTCTTCTTCTTCTTCCCCCTGCCCTGCCCATCTGTCTTGGGTGTGTGACACACCAAAGAGAGAGGGAGGTGGCTCATGATGCGAAAAGTCCAAGTGAAAGAAAGTCATTTGAGACACAATGGTGTGAGGAAAGAGTGGAGCGAAAGCACTTTAAAGCCTTGGGAAATAAAGCAGGGGTCAAACAGAGCGGGGCCAGCGGAGCATGGCATGGAAAGTCAATAGGCAAAGAAGAAGAAGACTAGAGGACTAAAGGGGGTCCTACAGCCCACAGTGGACAGGGACGGAGTGGAGAGAGATAGGGACACGGGATGGGATGATAACAGAAGAGATGAGAGAAGAGTGGAGGGGAGGGGTGAAGAAAAGAGAAAAGAGGAGAAGAGAAGAGATGGGATGGGATGGGATGGGATTGAGAGGAGGAGAAGGGAGGGGATGTGAGGAGAAGAGAAGAAAGGAATTGAGTAGAGAAGAGGAGAGAGGAGAAGAGGATAGGATGGGGGATAGGGATGGGGATGGGATGAGAAGGGATGGATAAGGAAAGGGGTGGAGAGGATGAGAAGGGAAGAACGAAGAAGAGAAGAGAGGAGGAGAAAAGGGAAGAGGAGAGAAGGGGTGAGGAAAGAAGAGAAGAGAGGAGGAGAGAAGGGAAGGGAAGAAGAGGACGAGAAGGGAAGAGGAGAGGAGGGGAGAAGAAAAGGGACGAAGAGTATAAGAAGGGAAGAGGAGAGGAGAATAGAGAAGGGACGAAGAGGATGGGAAGAGGTGGCCGAGTGTTAATAGAATCAGGGATTCAGTGCGATGAGCTTGTGGGGTCCAGGCTCGACCGTGGTGTTGACAGGTAATCATTGGAGTGTCAACCTGGGGCAGGGCTGGGGTCCCCTCACTGTTTTGTGTGGTGGTGTTTTCCCAATACATCCTCCCCTTTTGCTGTCAAAAAGCTGATAAATTGTCATACAAATTCGTTCAGTTTTCTTAGCTGCTTTTTAAGAATGGTTGGTCAATTACAAGTCAGCTGGTCACTCTCGTGGTACAGGGGAATCACATCTAAATTCTGAGCACACAAGAGCAATCATGTCCGCCTAGCCCCCAGGCCAAAACTGGGGGAGACATCATAGATATCATGGGACACTTATGCCGTGTCCAGACCAAGAGCGAACTACGCTGCCTGGTAGCGTGGGTAGCAGAAGAGGTTTCGCCTTGAATTTGCTGTATTCGCTCCAGACGCAGCATTGACATGTTTGATTCAGCTAATCACATAACGGCTCTGGCTTGACAGCCTGGGAAATTCGGAGATGTGAACGTTCCGATTGGTTTTCGCCGAACAGCGTCAGAGCGAATTCGCCTGCGATTAGATTTAGTTTAATCGTCAAAATTCGCTCTGGTCGCGCAAGAAGCTTCGCTGCTGGCGAATTCGCTTTGGTAGCGCAGGTCGCATGCCCTCCATAGAGAAATAATGACTTCCGTCGCTTCATTCGCTCCGTTCGTTCCTGGTCTGTACACGCCATTATGCCTCTTTTCCACTGCTGGTTTTGTGGGAGGCCTACAGCTCGACACTGGGCGACTGGGCCGCCACTTTTTGCTTCACGATCGAGCTGTGTCATACAGTAGCCTACCTATTCAAAAAGCAAAAAGTGGCGGCTGAGTCATGCTTTGTCGAACTGTAGGCCTACCAGAAAACCGGCAGTGGAAAAGAGATATTACATACTGTGGATGTGTGTGTGTGTGTGTGTTTGTTTGCCCAAGAGTATGTATGACTCTAATCTATCTGTGTTTTGCACCCCGTGCAGACGACACACACACACACACACACACACACACACACACACACACACACACACACACACACACACACACACACACACACACACACACACACACACACACACACACACACACACACACACACACACACTGTTATACTTCTCATCACCCACTGCAGTTGTGTGTGTGTGCGTGCGTATAGTGTAGGTATATCTATGTGTGAGAGAGTGAGAACTGCCTTTGGCTTGCCTGATTATCGTTGACTTTCAAATCTCTGTTCAAGACTTGGCCTGACTTCTTGCATAACAATTAACATTTCCCAAATGGCATGGTTGACCCGCTTCTCTTGGTTTGCTACTGGTCGAGGCCAGAAAAGGCTGTTCTAAAGTTTAACCCATTTTAGCCTGATGACTCGTATATGTTGTTTAACCTTTGGTGCCTGGAGACACATACTGTATACGCTGCATTCAGGCTCTTGAAATTGTAGCTTTTTAAAATAAAAATGTGGGTATGTTACAGCTGAATTAACACATTCTAATGCAAGAGGAGGGTCTTAGGGTTTAAATGCAATTGTTTTAAGTGCATCAGAGGCTAAGATATTTAGGTTTTTATAGGCTGGGGGAAACTTTCCCAACAAGGGCTTAGGCAATCAGCAGGCGTTTTTTGCAGGCGCTTAAGGCATCAATGGGTAAAACCAAGGATTTTTTTAGTCCCAATAGAATGTCTCTGCTGAATGTTTGTAAGAGTGAGCTATACATGCTGTGTATGGTTAATATATATGTAATGATACGTGTAATGTCTTGTGTATTCTGTATTTCCACCTCAATTTCCTCATGGGATTTATAAATGGTACTGTACTGTACTCTACACTGCGGTCGAACAGACAGACAGACAGACAGACAGACAGACAGACAGACAGACAGGTCCATTGCAATACCTGGTCAAACCCGTATGAGGGGACAGGTAATAATGTATCATTCCTTTGTATTCAAATGTAGTAGCCTATATTTAATCTAGTTCTTAATTATTATTTATTTTTTTGGTTTTGCACCACAAATAGTATCTGGTAGGTGGTCAGTTACGTATTGCCTTAGGAGGGAAATTCTATTAAACATATTTTTTTATATGGCATTCTTATCCTGGCCTTGAGTCAGAGGATTCCGTTGTCAGATCAGGTGATTTGGCAGTACTCGTCATTGTTTGCCTTTTGACTTAAATTCTCCTTTTCCATCTCTCTCTCTCTCTCTCTCTCTCTCTCTCTCTCTCTCTCTCTCTCTCTCTCTCTCTCTCTCTCTCTCTCTCTCTCTCTCTCTCTCTCTTTCTCTCTCTCTCTCTCCCTCTCCTCTCCCAGGCTCATTGGCTCCAGGATACGCTCCCAGCAGCTCCGATTTCACAGGAGGACTACCTGATCCAGCTTTGGCCGACAGGGTTATCGGCGTCGGTGTCGGTGTGCCGGTGATGGTGTGACAGGCGCATCCTTCACGCCTCCGCAACCCACCCCCTGTCTACCCCCCCTGCCCACCCACCCCTGCCCACCCCCCAAAACTTCCCGAGGGGGGAGTCACACAGGATTAGCTGCTGGATGATGCGTCAGGAGAAAGAGCAGCTTCTGTTTATCTGTCGTCCACGTGTCAGCCGGAGCGTCCGAGGCCAGACCTGTCAGCTGGGGCACTGGCAGCAGGAGCAACATCACCACCACCACCACCGTCGCTGTCACCACCTACGCCACCGCCACCACCACCACTGCTCCATTGGCTGTCAGTGCTAAGTGATGACTCCCAGCCTAGCCCTTCAGGTAATGTTCCGCAGCAGAATGGGTGGCAGTTTGTTTGCCACCATAACTCCATCTGTTGGACACGGCCAGCCGCCACTCGCCTCTTCTCTCCTCTCCTCTTCTCTCCTCTCCTCTTCTCTTCTCTTCTCTTCTCTCCTCTTCTCTCCTCTCCTCTCCTCTTCTCTCCTCTCCTCTCCTCTCCTCTCCTCTTCTCTCCTCTCCTCTCCTCTTCTCTCCTCTCCTCTTCTCTCCTCTCCTCTTCTCTTCTCTTCTCTTCTCTCCTCTTCTCTCCTCTCCTCTCCTCTCCCCTCTCTAGCTCTAGCGTCTGCTGTCTGTCTGTTCTTCCCCGTGATGAAGAGATACAAAACATGCGAGGGAAAGAAAGAGGGGCAATGAAGTGTGGTTTATGTGTGGTGGTTGTGGAGTTTGTGTGGCACAATTTGCCTCTATAGAATGCCACTATAGAATACCACTATAGAATGCCACTAAAGTACGTACGTACGTACGTATGTGTCCATGAGCATTACAGAAAAGTTAATAATAATAATAATAATAATAATAATAATAATAATAATAATAATAATAATAATAATAATTGTATTTGTATAGCACTGTATCATACAAGGCATGTAACTCAAAGTGGTTAACAAATGAAAAAAAAACATCATTGTTAGAGATGGATTTAAAAGGAGAGGTATACAGGAGAGGCAGAGATAGCAGGAAGGCAGAGGAAGAAGAGATAGATAGAGATTGTAGAGTCATAAGGTCAACGTAGGTTAGGACCAGGATTCTTAGACGCTTAAGGTCCATAGTGGCTGGGCCTAGCATAAGTCATAGATAGTCACACAGAGATTGGGCGCTCAGATGCGGCCCCTGGTGGCATCAGGGGTGAGGAAAACAAAACAAAAAAGCCATACCATAAAACCATACATTAAACATACAAATCATACGGAATGTGGACTACACTGTTTTGGTCAAGTCAGAACACTTAGTGAACAGGAATACTGTTGAAAGCAAGGATAATGTTATATATATTAAATAGCCCCAATTGCAACACCATTGAGAAACAGTAGGTTGCATATTTTCAAGCTTTTATCAGTTCCTCGAATAACCCAGTTGGACGTTTGTTTGCAAGTCCGTCCATGCTTTTAAAGTGCTTGAAAATTATAGACCTTAAGTCCACAATGATGCATTTAGGCTAAAGCTGACAGGTGGTTTCTCCAGACATTATCTTTTTTTCCTTCGCATCACAGGACTGAAGTTAAGTCTGAATAGTTTTTTAGAATAGAGGCTAAACCTTCAACCCACTCAAAGAATTTACTCGAATATTTTTTTTTTCTCTCCCTCAATTACATTACCAAGAAAGTTGAGTGGTCATAATGTGCTACTTCTCCTGCAAAAACACTCACACCTTGTGGCACTTCCGTCTTGGCTACAGTATGTAGGCAACCAGGGCTGCTGACAGCTTTGGTCAGACCAAATATAATCTGAAAGGGCCCCCTCTCAATAGGGCTGCCAACTGTCAATGGAAAAAATACAGGACACTTCATTGAGGCGGGGGGTCTGGTGGTCTTCCTCCACCAGAAAGTTTTCAATTTCTTATGTAATTTCCTGCATTTTAATACATTTAAATGTCCTGTGTCCCGTTTCAACTCAATACGGAACCCTTACTTCTATCTCTAAATACGGGACTATTTCGTATTTCAAGGAATGGTTGGTAACCCTACCACTGTAGGTAGCCAATTCTGGGGCCCCTCTCTGCCTCAGCCCAGGCAGTGTTGCCAGATTGGGCTGTTTCCCGCCCAATTGGGCTGCGGATGGTCGTGTGCGGGTAAAAATGGCATTTAGCAGAAAAACCCGCCCAATTTTTGCCATAGAAATCAATAGAATTGGGCGGGATTTTGTGATTCTAGGCGGGTTTTGAACATTTTTTGGGCTGGAAATCATCAGCCTCATCTGGCAACCCTGAGCCCAGGACAACTGTCTGTTTCCCCCCTCCCTGTTGGTTTCCCTGGGTGTATCTCGAGTGTCAACCAGTACGTTTCATATCCAGTCACCACACACAGATTAAATCCATACCTTGCGTGTCACTGTTGACAGCATAATCTTATACTGTGTAGGGGTAGCACAGTGTTCCTGTCGGAAAGATGTTGGCACATCAACTGACAGCAGACCTGCCTCTTTGCTGCCATATCCAACAGCGAAACAGACTGATAAAAGTTTGCTAGCTTGATTCATTGCCATTATTTCTGCTGTCACCAGACGCATCAAATGAGACTGACGAAAAAGTGTCTGTTAAGCAATAGCTTAGTGCTTGAGTTATCGGTACGGCGAGTCTCTGGATAAGACATCACATGAAGCTTCTAGAATAAAAAAAGACTGGCAACAAATGTGCTGGCAATTGGTGTAGCAAAATATTTGCCTGCTAACTATGTTTGCGAGCTAGCGCAGCATCTGTGTACACTCTGTGTACATCAGAGGACATTGGCAGTAGCGAACGTTTTTCGATCGTTCTGTGTCAAAACAACGGCTCCACTCCAAAAGTCTTGAATTCCCCTGAAAGGGAAGGTTTGCTAAGAACTTTGTTAAAACACGTCTTTAAAGATTCTCGCAGTTCTCCGTGGGTTATGTCACTAACATTGATATGTGTTGTAGTAAAATATTAATAGGCTACAGATTGGCACCAGGCCCAGTGTTCATCCATGCATGTTGTTGTAGTGGAGAATTACATAGCAGGTGACGACTGGACTGCATGGTGAAATCTAGAATGTGTATTTATGGAAACGTTTGCTTCAAAGCCTCATCGTGTATCAGCATTCAGGCACACACAAGCAGAAGTCATTGGCTTCATCTGACCATGTCAAGAGACCAACTGGTCTATAGTATTGAAAAAAAAACCCTTAGCAAATGAAAGGCTTCTGTGTCAAATGGAGTGGGATTAGCCCGTTTTGTTTTCTCTCCTGCCAAAGCCGACTTCTGCTTACCCAGGGATGTGGGGAGATGGGGAGGGAGAGAGAGAGAGAGAGAGGGAGAGAGAGAGCGATAGATGATGGGGAGAGTGAAAGAGAAACCAGGTAGAGAGAGTACGGAAGAGAGAGAGAAAGTGAAAGAAAAATATTAGGGAGAGAGAGGGAGAAAGAAAGCGAGAGAGAGAGATGATAGGGAGAGAGAGAGATGATAGAAAGAGTGAAAGAGAAAGAGAGAGGGAGCGAGAGAGAGAGAGATGATCACTGATTGGTTGAATCAGGTTGCCTGCGTTGCAATAGCGGCGTCTTTGGGGGGAAGCTAATCAAACATTAATTATTGGGACCACCTGTTTACCCGCGGGCCTGCTGCTCTCTTCCCCGTCCCTGGGTGCTGATTGGGAGATGATCAGCACTCGACTTTTCATGAATGTGGACCGCTCGAGAAAAATGGGATAGGGGAGAGGAGAGGGATTTGAGGGGGGTACAGGAATTAAAGAGAGAGAGGGATTTGAGGGGGACAGAAGAAGGCATTCAATGCATACAGGAGAGAGAAGGATGGGGGAGAGGAGAGGTATTTGAGGGATACAGGAGAGATAGAAGGATTGGAGAGGAGAGGTAGTCGAGGTATACAGGAGAGATAGAGGGAGAGGAGAGGTATTCTAGGGTACAGGAGAGAGGGATGGGGGAGAAGAGAGGGACTTGAGGGGTACAGGAGAGAGAGAGAGGGACGGGGGAGAGGAGAGGTGTTCAAGGTATACAGGAGAGATAGAGGGGTTGGAGAGGAGAGGTGTTCGAGGTATACAGGAGAGATAGAGGGGTTCGAGAGGAGGGTTGTCGAGGTATACAGGAGCGGTAGAAGGAGAGGAGAGGAGAGGAGAGGTGTTCTAGGGTACAGGGGAGAGGGATGGGGGAAAACAAAGGTGCTAGAAAAGTACGGGGGAGAGGAGGGGTATTAAAGGGTAAAGGAGAGAGAGAAAGGATTGGAGAGGAGAGGATAGAGAAGAGAAGGATGGGGAGAGGAGAGGTATTCGAGGGATACAGGAGAGATAGACGGAGAGGAGAGGAGAGGAGAGGAGAGGAGAGGAGAGGAGAGGAATTCTAGGGTACGGTGGAGAGGGATGGGAGAGAAGAGAGGTGCTAGAGAAGGATGGGGGAGAGTAGAGGTATTAAATGGTACAGGAGAGAGAGAGAGAGAAAGGATTGGAGAGGAGAGGTTTTGGATAGAAAAGAGAAGGATGGGGCAGAGGGAGAGGTATTACGAGTACAGAAGAGGAGGATGGTGTAGAGGAGAGAGATTTTGGTGGTACATGAGAGAGGGATTGAGGATGAGAGAAGAGAAGGATAAGGGAGCGGGAGAGGGAGAGAGATACAGGAGAGAAGGATACAGGAGAGAGGGATACAGGAGATGAGAGAATAGATGAAGGGAAGAGGGGAGGAAAGGAGGATTGTAGAGGAGTGAATGTTCCATCACGTCTTGGCTCAAATGTCAGCTGATGGAGTGGTATTCAAGGGTACAAGAGAGAGAGAGAAGGGGTCGGAGAGGAAAGGAGAAGAGAGAGGACTGAAGAAGAGAGGAAAGGAAAGGAGGATTATGGAGGAGAGTGAACATTCCATCACGTCTTGGCTCAAATGTCAGGAGATGGCCCGCTAGTCTCGACCGCTCTGCCACTCTCAAACGCTCCGTCATACAGTACACGCTGCACCGTGTTCCACTCTGCAACCAGCCAGCCTGCCACGATTGACCTAGTTATTCCAAAAAAGCAGCTCAAGACTTTGACACATACGATTTTCAGGATAGCTGGGCTTGTGTGTGTCAACACGCGCACATGGACTAAAAACACACATGTACAGTATACGCACATACACACAAAGGCGGACACACACATGCACTTACCTCACATTTTCATTTACCTACCTACGCAAATGCATAGTCACATAACCCTTGTATTTCATATGCACACAGTCGAGTAACGCACATACCCAGCCACACACTCTCGTGCGCACGAGGCGGCATACTCACAAATTCCTTTTTTGCTCATGAGAACGAGAAGGGGAAAGGCATTTATATTCACAATCTCCTTGGAACTGCCAGTTCAACAAAGATGGGCCACAATCCATCACTCCTGCAAGCTCTTTCACACTTACTGACTCCAGTAATATTTGATAAACTACATCTAACCTTTAGAAAATCTACATCATGAATATAAACTCTGCCACTTTTTTTATTTTATTTTACAGGGCGGTTTTGTGTGATCGAAAAGCCACCCTGAGAGCAGTTTCCTAACAAATCAATAGTATATGTTTACTTGACTGGTAGGGATGAGTCTAGTTCTAAAAATTGTGAATGTTGTGGTGCATATGGAGAAGAAAAGAGGCATACTGTAGGGCTGATCTAAAATGAGGCAGCCTTACAGATTGCCAGGCAAGGGGGCCAGAGGTGCGCATCTCTAATTGGCCTCGGTTTGCATAGGCGAATATTTGATGTTAAGATCTGCAGGGATGTGGAGATGACTACCAAGCAAGCAGACATTTACCGACATGTATCTTTTGGTTTTAACATTGTCCTGGATGGGATTCTTATGGTGAGGGTCTTCCCTGACGTCTGACTCCATTTCTCTCTTTTCTCCATCAATCTTTCTCTCCACATTGCTCGCTCAAATCAGATTCCGCTAGCAGTGAAACACTGCCAAAGCAATGAGATAAAAATCTAATTTTCCTGAATGAAATCAACCGTAAACCAATTGGAGGCCACTGGCTTTTCCCCGAGAAACCACACAGAAATAATCCTACCCTCCAAAATACATAGTTAAGCTTAATAGGTATTCATCCATCAACTTACAAATTTTGTTCAGCAAGCTGGAGACGATTGTATGAACCAAAAAATGCAATGTGTGCATTCACTGAGCGATGGGAGAACGAATCAAAATGTTAATTCATGAGTAGGTAATGTGAGCGATCTCACCAATGGCATAGGAACATAACCCCCTTACAATACCAAACCCTCTAAGTATTGCCTTATCCACAGGTCTGAACAAAATCATTTGGTTTTTTTTCGCCGAACAAATACAGACTGAATAAATACAATTGTGCAGACTGCTTTCAATCAGCAAAAAGAGCCAGATTGTGATCATTACGGGGAGTCACAATTTGTACGCAGTGAATTTACTGAGCAACGTTAATGCCCATAGAGACAGAGGGTGTGTGTGAGAGAGAGAGAGAGAGAGAGAGAGAGAGAGAGAGAGAGAGAGAGAGAGAGAGAGACAGAGAGAGACAGAGAGAGAGAGAGAGAGAGAGAGATACAGTGGGTACATTTTTTAAAGTGCTTCATGTACACTCTCTCCAGCGTGTGCGGGTTATGCTTGTGTTTTGTCAATATGAAAACCCTCTCTCACTTAACCTCGCCTCGATCTTTTTCAAATCCATCTCATTATTTTCGCATTATTGTTACTGTTGATACATTGCTTCTCAATCAGGAGTCGGAGGAGCATCTGAATGCAAACTTAATTCCCTCCCCTCAGGGAGTGGCTCCCTGCAGAAACAGACAGCCAGCGAAAAGAATGAAATAAGCTGCAGAAAAAGAGGAAATAATGTGCGAATACCTGTTATTTTCAAGACCAAAAACATCATCAACCCATTCGTCCCCCCCACCCCCTTCATTGTAACCTCATACCTTCTCAAATCTAATTTAGTGGATGTACTCCAGCTCCACTGACCATTTATTCATGGCCAGTGGCTTAGATCAGGGTTTCCCAAACTGGGGTGCGTGCACCCCTGGGGGTGCGCGGCCTGCCTTAAGGGGGTGCGCGAGCTGAATAAAGCAATGGCGGATATGGTAGTTTTTATCCAGTATTAATTAACGTTTAGTAGTTTTTAAATGTATGGTGCATTGTATGCTGGAAGGGTCCATCTGAAGTGTAGTTTAATTCCAAGGCTATTGGAAAAGAGGATTCCCCAAAAACGACTGTGCCTAATCTGCAGTGAATGAGCAGTGAATCCATACTTGAGCGGCCATCAGCACACCAAAATATTCGCTCAGGGGGTGCACGAACCACATTGAAATGTACAAGGGGGTGCGCAGGGAAAAAAAAGTTTTGGAACCCCTGGCTTAGATTTGTCTCACGAGGGGGGGGGCAAGCTAATAGGCCATGGGACTCCTACCGGACTCCAGGGTGGTAGTCTCTCGCACATACATACAGTACACAGCTGTGACGGACACACTGCCTGAGTTTAATCCCCCCCCTCTAAAGTGTCTCTATTCCTTTTCCCTTTTCTAGGAATAATAAGAGGACAAGACGGTCAAGTGGCTGGACTATGATTCTAAAAGATGACACTGGTGGCGCCGGCCGAACATGGCATGTTGGGAACTATCTTCTGCTCTTGGTGTCTCTGGCTGTAGTTCAAGTACACTCAGATCTCGAGTTCACAAAGGATAAACACTACACATGGAAAACAGGTATGATTGTTTTTATATATATATATATATATATTATACACTTTTTTAAAAGACATCAATGATTATCTCACGTCACTCTTACTTACTTCTCATCAAATCAATTTAGATGTCAAAAGCAAACGATTAACTGTTGTTTCACTTTAATGGGGATTTATTTACAGTAATAATGGCTGCTATTGCTAGAGCGAAATACTTGTCTCTTTGTGCTTCCACACCACGGAATACAGAATATGCGATTTCTTATCTTCTTGCACAAATTACATCTTTAAGTGCCCATTGTCATCAAAGAACAATATGACATCAGGTCATTTGCGGAATCAGTGTTATCTATTGTTGGCCATATTTTAAGTCAGAACCACATCATGTACCGTCACATGCTATTTTGGTTACATTGCATTAGTATTGCTATTAATAAATGTGAAAAACAGTGTTGTATGAAGTCAGTAATCACACATTTGATATGCATGTCACATCTCTGAAAACATAAGTGTATGCTGAACCAAAATCACCTTTGTAGACCAAGAACACCTTTCCTCTTCACGGTATTTTATTAATTCAGTAATAATCACACATTTTATATGCATGTAACATATGTGAAAACATACACACAAGTGTGTACTGCTGCCTGTTTGAAGACCAAGAACGCCTCTCTTCTTAGTGTCACTTCTCATATTTATTATCCCTGACACAAAGTCACACAATGTACAGTAACTCACAGACACTACTTCACACATTGTCCGTGTTTCCAGAAGCACAATCATAAACTTCAGTACAGTGTCTTACATTCTCTCTCAGAATAACTCGTAAAACAAGCTGCTTTTGTTGCCAAGGAATGTGTTCAAGACAACACTCTCACCTTGAAAAAGTATTTTCTCATTTCTTTGAATTCTTGTTCTGTCTCTCACTGGTGTTTCACACATCTAGTTTATTATATTGCTATTTTTTTTACAACTGCTTACGCATCATTTTTAGAAATATGTCTTATTTGCTGTTGCTCTACGTTCAATCCATTTCGTATTTCGTGAGTTGACTTTTATGAAGTACTGAAGCTAAAGGTCAGTAATCCATTTCGAAAACTTAAGCTTAAAGTCGCAAGACGAGCACACTGTTGCAGTTACAGCTAGAGGAAGAAAAGGCCACGGGATGTTCTACACGCTTAAGACAAATCCTCTCCACAGTGTTGAGTTTGAAAAGAGAATCTGCAATGTTTTGTTGGAGATTACGGAAGCCATAGCAAATAAATGCGTGCTGTTTTCACATTACGTATGTATGATAAAAGCACCATGACCATACCCTCGGCTCGTGTAATTTCTGGGTGTGGAATGGTCCAATTGAGACAGGATCTTCTGGTGGGAGTGGCAAACTCTGTTGAAGTTTGAAATTTGCATCTGATTTACCCAATCGATAACGTTTGGTCATGACATGTAATCTGCTTGTGTGTAATGCGTCATCATTCACCCACTAACTCGTCCCTCCCCTGTTCCCTGATTGGTCATGTTGCCCGGCAACAAGGGCAATCTCCTCCCAGAAGGCCAGATCCAGATGTAGCATTGAAGTAAATGTGAATTAAGCGGAAATGTATGAATGGAAAGCCCAGGTTATTACACCGCCCGTTAACTTAGGTCTTGTCACAGGAACTTATAAATACAACCACTGAACTTTTTCTGATGTATACACGGCTTGCATTTAAAATGGCTGTGCCTTAATAAGGTTGTCAAGGCTTGATTGCATTCAAGGAAAATGAGCTAAAAGAGAACAGTGAGCCGTAAGTGTAATGCTTTGTAGAGTGTTTCATGACATTAGAAACCGCATCGAAGGCTGAGAAACAAGTCTGTGTGTGAGATTGTCTTGTTAATATGACAAGTACTACTGCAGTTTTATAATAAATATACTTCACTTATCATTCTTAGATGGATTATGTTGTGCTGCCATATACTGCATGTTTCATCAAAACATGAATTCATCAAAACAGTATTGATATTGTTTGATCTGAGTCATAAATGATTCCAATCTCGGTATCTCTCTCTCTCTCTCTCTCTCTCTCTCTCTCTCTCTCTCTCTCTCTCTCTCTCTCTCTCTCTCTCTCTGTATGTGTGTGGTTGGTTGAATGAGTGAAAGGCTGTGATGGAAATGGATGGAGAGAACGAAAAAACAAGAGAGGAGGTCTATCCATTCATTCTATTTAATATTTGCATCTAAAGGGTCACGGAGAATACACTTCCATATTATGTTTGCCCCTGAGTACCGCATGTGCTTTCATTTAGCATTCTCTTAGCAGATGCAAGAAAAAAAGAAAATCCCAAAAAATAGAAAAGCTCCAGCAAGAGTGATGACGGGGCATTGGGAGGATATAGGGACGTTAGCATAATGGTATATTCTGTGTGAAAGATTATCCATCTCCTGGCTATATGGGAATGACAAGACTCTGGGAAGGGGAGTGTAATCACATATAATGATATATATAGTAATCCCTCCTCAGGCAGCTCTCAAAGCTACTGTAAGTAATTACTTGCCATTGTGGCCTCCCCCTGAATTTATGGACTTGGCGCGCGGACATTTAGAAGTAGGATGGATTTTTACTAGCACATGTTGTTCGGTGGGGAAATCTGATTTGGACTTGTATTACGTCGGGAAGGAAAAGCTACACCATTAACGTTTTCTCAGGCCGGTAGATTTTTCACTGTATAGACAGAAGTTGTACGTCGAAGTGAAAGAATGGAGTGAAACAACAATTTCTTTCGCAAATAAATAAATTAACTAGCAAAAAAAGAATGACTGTCTGTAGCGAGCACAATGCTCAGGGGTTTTTTTTTTTCGAAAATGAAAAACCTTTTGATGATGCTATTGTCTTATAGACTCCCATTCCAGATGTACAAATTCACTCAGCTCTCTACTGTAACAGATCCACATCTCTATATCCTTCTAGCACACAAACGCTGACAATATGTTTCTTGAGCGGCCCGATAAAACCAGGGATTTAATTTATGGTTTTGAATGTAGCAGCAGTGTCAAAGCCACCGCAGGTGCACCCGCCTATCTCCTTTTCCAGGGACGGCCGGTCGGCGCAGAGAGCGCGCCTCTCTCTCCGTACACAAAGCCCCTTGCTCTGTGTGATTATTACTTTCATTTCATTCTCCGCAGTCGGGTAATGATACTGCCCATGTGATAAAGAGATTGATTAATTTCACTTGAAAGGACGGGTGTGTTCAAAAAGAGGTTGGAAGGATGGGGGAAGGGGGAAGGGGGGGATCCAGTCAGAACAGCAAGAGAGTGTGGATTTGACATCCCTTGTGAAAGTGGAAGGCTGCTTATGTGAGTCCTTGCCTGCGCGAGCACAAGATGGGAAATCATTTTCCGTCACAAAATCTTGGAGGCTTAAACGCTTTGACAGGTATTATGGATTCCTGTGCTGAATAAATGAGCAAAGTTGAGCGTTTTTCAAACATACATTTTTTACACTCAACACGATGCTCAGAACGGGAAATCTTTGAATCCCTGTGACAGCAGTCTTATGTTCCCCCAAAATGCAGCCTGCGACATTTACTGTAGGCATGTGTTGTTACTGAAATTAAACAAAGCGCCTAATGCAGTTTAGTTACCCTACGCACAACACCCAATGCAATTTAGTGAGGCTCAACAGCAGGTGGTCACCAGATTAGGGCTGTAACGATACACTCAACTCACGTTTTGCTTCGTATCACGTTTTTTGTCCTACAGTTCGAAATCTCAACAAAAAAAATCAAAGTATCTTTTTAAATGATTTAATTTGCTTTTTGCAAATTGTTTTCTGGACTGAAGAGTAACAGAACCTTGAAAGGGTGAATCACGATACTGCCTTCTTACACTACGATACAGTATCGTGACTCGTTTTGCGTATCACAATTTCGCGGTTCGATACAATATCGTTACAGCCCTACACCAGATATTGTCTTATTTTGCCAGGTGTGTTTGGCTGAGCCTGAGCAGTACTGGGAGAGGGTGTCTTTGTGGCTGGCTGGCTGACTGTCTGTCTGGCTGTGTCTGTGTCTGTGTCTGTGTCTGTGTCTGTGTCTGTGTCTGTGTCTGTGTCTGTGTCTGTGTCTGTGTCTGTGTCTGTGTCTGTCTGCCTGGCTCTGCCTGTGCCTGTCTGTGTCTGTGTCTGTGTCTGTGTCTCTGTCTCTGTCTCTGCCTGTCTGTGTCTGTGTCTGTGTCTGTGTCTGTGTCTCTGTCTCTGTCTCTGTCTCTGTCTCTGTCTCTGTCTCTGCCTGTCTGTGTCTGTGTCTGTGTCTGTGTCTGTGTCGGTGTGAGTGAATATGTACTGGAGGGCTTTTGCTTTGACCTTCATCAGCATTAGTGAGAGCGAGCGGAGCACCCAGGGCAGCAGTGGCTTACGGGCCAATCATTTACCTTTTTAAACAAAGCCGTCTCGTTGGACCTTTAAAAAACACACAGCCGCTTTCCTCACCATTTCTTTTTTTCCCCGTTACTTCTCCCTGCCTGCTTCCCTCGGTAAGATCACAGCAGTAAGGTAGCATAACAATGCAGTGCCCCATGAAGAAAATGCTCTTTCTTCCATGAAGGAAATGCTCTCTTCCAACCTGCAATATGGCTGATTTTTTAGCCATGCAGACTTTGCAGTTTTGTATTTTTTATCGTGTGTTTATGTAATGGGCCCTTGACAAAGTGGAGAAATGTGAGCGCCTTTCAAACTGCCTTCCCCCCCCCTTAATTTCCATGTTTGTTTTGAAACAGCTACCAATCAAAGACATTGCGGTTGGGCTTTTTCGCATAAGGCAGTCAGCAGGACCTTAGAAGGCGTGTCTTGATGGAGAAACTTTTGAACAGCATTTGCCATCTGCTCTGCAGTAGCCGGGAATGTGTTCTGCTGTTTGTCTCTGTCTTGCTGGATGAGAGGAGAGAGGAGAGGAGACCCAGGGAGATCACATCCCCAAACACACAAGCTGCAAATTAGCTTAAAGTGGTAGTTCGCTATTTTAGACATTAAGCCTTGTTTGTGTGACTTCTGGGGTGAAGTAGAGATGTTCTCATCACAATTTTGACATTTGGTGCTGAACGGAGCATTTGGGTATTCAAGACTGCAGCCCCCCCACCTTTACATTGACTCCAATGAAGCACTCAAGCAATCGATCATAAAATGGCATTAAACTTTCGTTTGCAGAGACATGAAACTCACCGAGTGGTCAGAGGTGGGCAGCGATACGTTGGCTCGAAAATCACCGCGAAATACGCTTCCAGAGAAGATATATTCATTATTGTCCGTCTTCATTGATTGTATTGGTTTGACTAGTATTACTCCGCGCGACCGGAAATGAGGGTGCGTTTGTTTACGTTACTATCTATGGTTTGTATGCAAGCTGTAGTTTTTGTTGCCAGTCCCGCTCAAAGATAGCCGTTCTACCTCGCTCCTTGATGTCTACATAAACAACACACTATCGCTACCTACTGGCTGGATGTCTACTGCTATTCAACGGCGTCTGGGGAAAAATAGGTCCGCCAAATGCTAAACAACAGTTAGAAGGCATATTTCGCTGCAATTTTCGGGTCAATTTATCGCTGTCTACCACTGACCACACGGTGAGTTCCATGTCTTCTCAAACAAAAGTTTAATGCCATTTTATAATCGATTGCTTGAGTGCTCTATTGGAGTCAATGTAAAGGTGGGGGGGCTGCAGTCTTGGATACCCAAATGCTCCGTTCAGCACCAAATGTCAAAATTGTGATGAGAACATCTCTACTTCACCCCAGAAGTCACACAAACATGGCTTAATGTCTAAAATAGCGAACTACCACTTTAACAAAACAGCCTGCGCTACAGCTCTGATGACACACACACTCTCTCACACACACATACACACACACACACACACTCGCACACATACACAAACATGTATACACGCACGTACGCATACATACTCACACACACACACACACACACACACACACACACACACACACACACACTCACACGCACGCGCACGCACACACACACACACACACACACACACACACACACACACACACACACACACACACACACACACATGCACGCATGTATGCACACGCACACACACAAACACGTACGCACGCACGCGCGCACACACACACACACACACACACACACACACACACACACACACACACACACACACACACACACACACACACACACACACACACACACACACACACACACACACACACACACACACACACACACACGCACACAAAGACACACACACCTGACAAGGCAGCGAGAGATATTCGAAAGTTATTTTTTAAAATGCAGGCTGCATGTAACTCTCGACAGCAGGGGGAATGGTGGGGAGAATTCATGCTCGTCGTCAGTCTGTGCTGTGTGACTGTACTGTTAAAAGCTGTCAGACTGGTGACCTTATGCCTGAGACAGACAAGCGTACCTATAGAGACCGACAGCTGGCGATGGCTGTCAAAAACCCGGATCAGTTGGATGATAGCAGCATTAAAGGATGTCACAGTGCCATTGTATTGTATTGTATTGTATTGTATTGTATTGTATTGTAGCACCTCATTGCAGTCGCCAAGCGTAACGATAGCAAAACAAGAATTATTGGCCTTGTCCTTATTCGTTAATGATCCCCCCAGTTTCTCTTTCAGTGAAAATAATTTGAAGGACTCATTAGGAGCGAGTGACAAAATAACTTAGTGGATTTAATTAGACCTTAATCACCTCTTTATTTTCTGGTTTATAGGTGACTCTGTTTAGTGTTGTTTTTATAGGTGTTTGTGGTTGTTGTAGCTTTCAAGATTCAGTACATCGCACAGGTTTTCTATTGTTAAGGTTCAAAAGCCTTGTCCTAAATGCAGTGTGGTGAAACACAGGTATATGTCTGTGGAAGATGCATACTGTGTACTATTACAAAAGAAGAGGAAACTATCTTACTTCACTGAAAGTTTTGAGTAGGTTGATTCCTTCCCTCAGAGAATATATAATAAGACTTTTATTACGTCTGACTATGTGCAGCAGCTTGCGCCTTATTGAAGCCTGAAGTTTTGACTCATACTGTATGTAGGTACAGTAGGACTGATTTCTATATCCGGTTAAATTGTCATGCAGTGAACAGCAAGGGGGTAACGAGACGTTGTTCACCTCCCTTGGCAATCACAATCACTAACTGATTATCACACATGCCAGAAACATGTAGTATGTGCCCTCCTTAGAGTATCGCAAAGTGGATGTTGTAGAGCAGGGGTGTCAAGCTGAAATTTACAGGGGGCCGAAATCTAAATCTAGGACGAAGTTGTGGGGCGGACTCGATAAAAAGAAAAAACCTCAACAGGTTTCACAAACACTTATATATGTATAAACGGCCATCCGGGTACTTTGCTCGTGAATGTGCGTAACGGTTACGCCCAAACAAACCGAATGTCTCATTAACTTACATACTATATCGGCTAGCCTAAATGAACACAGTCCATGATTCAGCCACGGCTGTTTGGCTATATTATTTGAACACTCCGACAACACGACATGTTGAGCGTGAGCAACGCTAGTCTACAGGTCCTTGTCTTTCGTTTATTATTTCCCAACGCCACCAATGTTTTCCCCCCCAAAAGGGACGTAACGCACATGGTACACATCATGCCGTTTATGCGTATGGTAGCTCAAACAGCTGTACATATTCTGTTGTAAATGAGTGGGAGATGTTACACTGGCCTCGGCCCACTCATATTCCTGTAACATACCACATCTGATGCCCAAGTCATATTGCTTTACTGTATATTAATGGTGTATGTGGGCCAACTGTAATATGCATTTTAAATGATCTCGTGGGCCAAATTTGGCCTCCGGGCCTGAGTTTGACATCCGTGTTGTAGGGCCATGAGCTGATTTCTGAAATCCAATGCCCTTTTTAATTACCACACCTACTCATAACGGCAACTCTTTATGCACACTCATCCCAGGGCCATCATCACCACACACATCACATACACTTTGTGTTACTGTAAGCATATCTGCACAGGCTTGTCAGAACGGGCCAATGGGTACGTATATTTTCTGCACGTAGTGTAAGCTATCACGACGTAGCCTGATGTCTAATTGCCCAGTAGAGTGAGAGTGCTTAGTCATGAGCTCAGGCTAAATACGGCTGACCACGTTAACTCGCGTACTGTGTGAGGTGAAGATTTTAAAGGCATGATTTCTGAAATAGTACAGCTGTACTGCACCTCCTAAGGGATGTGTGCGCCCTGGTAATTAGATGTGATGTGTGGACAGGGTGTGTTATACACAGAGCTGGATTGGTAATCTGGCATACAGGGCATTCTCCCAGTGCCCCTAGTCATCAGGGCAAGATGCTTTTAGTAGAGTAGAGTAGATTTTTTTGTTACTTTGTTTATTGGTAGGATTGTTCACAAGGCTTACAGTTCATTTCAATATGACATTTCATCATCATCATCATCGTCATCATCATCACCACATCATCATCACTTTTTTTTCCTTTTTTTTTCTCTCTCTTGTTGTGTCTTCTTCTAGTTCACAATATATGCCCATACAAGACTTAAATTCCTTTCAATGATTTTTCAGCATACTACCGAATAACCTTTTTTTTTTTTGAGTAGAGTTGAGTAGAGTAGAGTAGAGTAGAGTAGAGCATCATTTATTAATCACGAGGGGAATTAAGGTGTCCAGAGGCATGCATACATAAATATGCTTTTATTTGTTTGTTGGTTTCAACAAACCGGCCCACAATTTTTGATGGGGCGGCCCATCGGTGCATCCTTAATATACAGTGTCAAGTCAAGTCAAGTCAAGTTTATTGTCAATTTCTTTACATGCACTGGTCATACA
The DNA here is from genome assembly GCF_034702125.1 of Engraulis encrasicolus. Classification (NCBI taxonomy): domain Eukaryota; kingdom Metazoa; phylum Chordata; class Actinopteri; order Clupeiformes; family Engraulidae; genus Engraulis; species Engraulis encrasicolus. Next base: position 24,827,968 of record NC_085869.1, on the reverse strand, counting down.
AAGAATTTGAAATTGCGTTTCTTGCTCTCCCATGCAGACATAGACTAATCTAGGTAAGGACATAGACAGTATAGACATAGACAGTACTCATACATGGACATAGACAGTATGGACGTAGACATTGCTCATACAGACATTTAAAGTGCAAGACTGGACAACAGAAGACTTGTAGAGAACATACATTAAGAGGAGGTATTTTGTTGTTCTTTTTCTAAAAGTCCTTTATAGCGTTCTGACATAGTAATAGTAGCATTTGAAGAAATAAATAATTAAAAAAGGTTTTTATTAAATACACCAGCAGCAGTATGTGTGTGTGTGTGTGTGTGTGTTTGTATGTGTTTTGTGTGCGTGTGTGTGTGTGTGTGTGTGTGTGTGTGTGTGTGTGTGTGTGTGTTTAGTGCAGGTAGAAAGTGCGGTGTGCGTCTGTGTGTGTGTACCTGTGTATGTGTGTGTGTGTGTGTGTGTGTATGTATGTGTGTGAGTATGAGTTGTGTGTCAGTGTGTGTATGTTTGGGTTTAGTGCAGAAAGTGCAGTGTGCTTGTGTGTGTGTGTGTGTGTGTGTGTGTGTGTGTGTGTGTGTGTGTGTGTGTGTGTGTGTGTGTGTGTGTGTGTGTGTGTGTGTGTGTGTGTGTGTGTGTGTGCATGTGTATGTTTTGAGTTAGTGCAGGTTGGAAGTTCAGTCACAGATGTAGTGATGCAGTGGACTGAGCCCATCATAATTTTGGTACAGGGGTGGGGGTGAGGGGCTGATCTATCTATGCCAAAAATGCCCGGACTAGTTTGTGGTTCCAGTCCACCCCTGGTTATACAGTAGGTCTTCAGGTAAAAATTAAATGATGTGCTTTTGATGTCGTAAGTCAGATATTCAGGCTTGTACTTGGACTTGTTAGCCCAAGGAGTCGTGCGATGAGTTAGCAATCTCCTCAACACACTGTAGCTCTCACTTACCTTCACCACTCAGGATGCAATGACTTGAACGGCAACTAGGCTATACCGCAGTCTCTTACGAAATGGGCTGATGTTTGCAAAATGATTCGTGAAATATGTGGACTAAATTACCTTTTTTTCTCTCTCTCTCTCTCTGAGGTCTGCTGTGTGCATAAATTCTGATGTACGAGCAACAGTATTGTATTGATCTTTGCTGATCAAATACTGTGCGGTGGACACATCCATCTTAATGCATCATAGACATGAAAATATGTCAAGACTCTCTCTCTCTCTGCGTTTTATTACCCTGCTCCGGGGCAGACCTCTGGATTGATTCGCTGTTAGATGAGCCGAGCTGAACTGGCAGCTTTAAAGAAAAGAATGGCTTTGTTATTGCGCTCACGTGTCTCCTTGAAATTAAATTAAATCCATACAGGTCAGTTTATGGAGACAATTCGATGCATAATAATAAAGAAAAAAAAAGCCAGATCCTGACGGATTAACGCCAGGATTAATGGATGTGGATGTTCACTACATCTAATGTGAAAGATTAGTTTTAATGAACTTAATCAATGTGGCCACATTAAGCGAGTACAGGTTGCAGTCACAGAATCTAAAATCTTAGATCCCATCCAATTAAAATAAATCATTTTTTTTTAGAAAAATCTAATTATGTACTCTTTTGTGTCACAAAGGTCACAATGTTCCTTCTGCAGTTAACAGGAAATGAATGAATATGTGAGAAAAGTCTGCCATCCCTTTTCAAGAAACTTTTCATCTTTTTGAAGCATGAAGCCTGGGTGTATTTGTTCAGAAAATTGACAACCGTTTTCCCACTACAGAAAGATGTAGTGCTATCCCCTAGAGTAATACTAGAGCTCATGTGAGCTCAGTACAACAAAATATATCAGGTCCAAAAATAGTATTATTGATTTAGTGTATGGTTAAAATAGATTTAACATAAACCACCTCTAATTCAGACAATAGAGCCTGTAAATCTACCCAACCAAAAAACAGTCTGATTTTTCTTCCATGTTTTACACTTTTAGACCTTTTTCGAAAACGCATTCTGCATTCAAAACAATATTCTGGTCAGCCTACAACAAGACACCCCACCACCACCACCACCACCACCACCACCCCCACCAGTCCTGCAACTGCTGCTTGCGTGTATGAGAACAGAAAAAAATCAACTGAAATTAAGAAAAAAAATCTAAATTTGCATTTCAGCTGGCACCATCATTCTCTGCTCTTGCCAACGAGTTCCCCCCGAGCTCATTTTAGATCACAGCATGTGCACTGAATGCAAAATTCATCCAGTAACTTCGCCCCCTGTCCTAATGGAATTGTCACTGCAGTGTAGAGAGTCACAAATTTCTCTCCTCATTCATACCGCTATAAGCGTGCACAGCACTTTGCAGAGCTCTCCACCTGGGAGTTGATAGCACCTGTTACTAGGTGGTACTGTACTAGTGTACTGTGCAAAAACTGTACATGCAGGATTGTGGCAAACATTGATACTGCACCTCAAGTCAAAATACTGAAAACTGTTGAGGCAAGAGCAAATAGAACTGTTAGAATAACTTTAAAAAAAAAGATCAACAGTGCAAGTTAAATCTGTATGTGAATTTAACATCTTACATCATGTTGTGATTACTTGCTGTGCATTTCTTACATAAAGCAGAAGAATACAGAGGGTCAAGGCAAACTTACAGCAAGATACAGCGGCCTTCTTTTCTGGCAGATGGCGATGCTCAGTGTGTGTGTGTGTGTGTGTGTGTGTGTGTGTGTGTGTGTGTGTGTGTGTGTGTGTGTGTGTGTGTGTGTGTGTGTGTGTTTGTGTGTGTGTGTGTGTGTGTGTGTGTTTGTGTGTGTTTGTGTTTGTGTGTGAGAGAGATAGAGAGTGTGTGTGTGTGCGTGCGTGCCTGCGCGCGTGTGTGCCTGCGTGCTAGTGGTTTCGCTGTAGAGGTTGGGTTGTAGTACTGCGGGGGGGGGGGGGGGGGGGGCTGTACTGCACTGTAGGCAGCTTTGTTATATCTGCCTATGATCCTCGTGAGATGCCAGTGATAAAAGCCTGCACATAGATAACATCCAAATTAAATGTGGGAACTCAGTACGGGGAGAATGGGGCTTGGAGGCAGTGATTCCACTCACTGAATGAAAAATCAATGAGGGTTTCATTAAGGACGCTAGGGCTGGTTGGTTCATCTCAAGCCTTTGCAGCGATGGCACTTCACACCTACGCTCTCTACAGCCTGTATAGGTCCAATCGACAGACAGTCAACAAGCCGGTTTCCCAGAAGACACCACATATCTCTTTAGTCTCTGCTATTTTTTTTCTCCTTCAGATCATCAGATCATGCGCTTTACTGGACGGTGTCCTGGGGTCATTTTAGACGCATCTGTCACTCTCAGGCGGTGAAAGAGGTCATCTGTGCCAGTCAGCTGATGAGCTCTCTTGGGCAATTATCTCCGGGAAGACAATGCTAGTCTTCGATGATGATAAATCATTTGCCACTAATCAACACAAGACACTGACGGCCACAAGTGCTCCATACATCAGCAGCAGAAGGGCTACTGTACTGTATGTTGTCCAACAATGACAACATGGTTTAAGTCTGTAGTAGAATCAAGCTGGTTCACTTCGAAGGAGACTGGGCCAAGGATGACTGGAGCACACGGGATACTTTTGCTGTTATCTTATTGTGGTGCAAGCATGACTAACGTTTCGACGCAGCACATCTTCATCAGAGTCAAAGCCTGTTTCTACAGACAACAGTCCTACTGTGAGCACCAAAAAGGCCAGAGTGACATCCAGTGACATCCTTTCCCATGGTTTTAGTCTTTACTTGAAGTCCTTATTATTACTGCTGCATGAAAACAAGTGTTTGTAGTAATTGGTGCAGTATATTTAATGAAGTCACTGTAAATAAATGTGTAAATAAATTGTGTGTAGAGTAGACTTATTCATAATACGCTCCCTTTCCCCATTTTTCAATTGCAATTCTTAAAGTTCAAGCCTTGAATAGTGAATAGCTCTTAATACATGAATGGACAGGTACTGTGGTCTTGTTATTTTTAGATATATTGCCCCATTACGCCCCTAGCATTTGTCACAAGACCATTAAATATTGACTATAAGACTAAATTAATGGCTTTGGGAAGTTCAATGCTAATACCAACTGTGTCAGTGGTCGAAAATGTGATAGTACACAACAGGTTGTGCAAAAAAAGACACTTTAAGTCAAAATGTGTTTACTTTTAGGGGTGTTGACTCTGGAACAACATTAAGTGTAGTGGTCTGGACCCGTATTTGTAGTGCAAGTAAACATGGCCTCTGAGAGGGTTGTGGTTGATTTCAGGTGTTTTGGCATGGAATAGCCCCGCTGGGAAAGGATAGCAGTACTCTTTATACTCCCACACATAGAAGCAAACACCTTAACACCCTCGGCCACTTTGTTTTTCTGGGGGCCACTGTGCTTGAACAACAGGAAAGGAGTGTGACAAAGGGAAGAAGAAGAAAAGCACCCTGAGTGAATTCCACACCCCACCCTCTCACCCTCTCACCCACAGCCCTCACCTTTATTCCCTCCTGCGCTCTCTCTCTCTCTCTCTCTCTCTCTCTCTCTCTCTCTCTCTCTCTGCCGCTCTCTGTTTCAAATCTGGCTGTTTTGATGTGATGTGTGGGCTCCGTGGCGGTAATGGTCATCTGTGTGTGTCTACGCTGGTTACCAAAGCGACCTTGAGAGAATCTGAAGGTGAGCCTTCAAAGCGCTCTCAGCATTGATCATGCAGCTGAGACTGCTCCGTGTGGCCCTTGTGCTGCTGTGCTATCACTGTCGGCTGGGGAACTGATTGAGGTTGTCATAAAAGCTGACGCCCGATCTCGACGGCGGAACCCACCGTGGCACGGAATTTCCAAGCAGCCGGTTCGCGATTTTCCCCCGGGGGCGGGGGTGGGGGAGGAGCATCCTCAGCCCAAGAGTTAGGATTTCAGAATGGGCCCTCCTGTCTCCTCGCACTCTTTTCAAGTCCTGAATAGGTGGTTTGTCAGCTATATGCAAAGTATGGTGATTTTCTCGAGATGTCATGAATGATGAATTTCCACCGGACATCATGATGAAAGAGGACGAGAGGTCTTCGGCAGCTCCGGAATGCTAATCGTTTGGAAGCAGAAGTCGCCCCTCTTAATTCCATAATCGCCTCTCCGCAAACTTACAGTCTCTGCATCTGTGCAGAATGAAATATTAAGGCTGCTGTGAAGGATTGGGGTTGGGTGAGTGGGTGGCTGGGGGAGGGGTGTGTGATCAGAGCAGGCTCAAGACCCAGGGGTATCAGGGTTTGTGTGCACAATTCCTCCTCTAACCATTGGCCTACTTCCTCCACCTCCAGTTTGAGCGTGAGCAGTCCGCACACTTAAAATGCTTTTTATTTACATGTTTTATTCCGAAGCAGAAGTAGACTACAGTGCGTTTCAGCCATTGAAGTCTTCTTCAGACTCCTCACTCTAGAACCTGAATCAGCCATTGTCCTGCACCTCACCCTGTTAAAACACGGCGTTATCAATTTGTTGTTACCAGAATGGCAATGACCGAGTCGTTGTGCATTACTAAAGGCTCTGTGTTATGTCAAAGTAGAGTAGTACTACGGTAATTAACTTTTCAATGATTATTACAGCGTGCTTCAGATGGTATGCCATGAATTATGGGGCTACACTGCTGCCTCCTCCACTGTCTGTCTTCCAGTGTTGCCTGTGTATGTGTCTCTGGCTGCCTGCATTCTTGTGAATGTAGCTAGGTTCATAGTTCAGTACAGCACATTTTGTCCTTAAAATATGTTTTTAATTAATCATGTGGTTTGAGATCACGATTATACTGTAAGACGAATTTCAACTAATGGAGCACATCTATGTTTATCAGTATTATATTCCTACCCTGCACAATTATAAACTGTAAGGTAGAAGTACATGTACAAGATACATTTTTACTAGCAAATAGATGTTTCGGGGACAGTGAAATAAATTGCAACAAAAATGACAATGAAATACAGTCATATTAAGGAACATATCTCCAATTGTAGTTGCATTGTATTCTGTGTCATTTGGAAGGTAATCCATCACCACACTCTAGCTTCCTAATCAAGTCCATGGGAGGTTTGATGTGTGCCGTCCAAGCATTTTCATTTAGGATTTCATCCTCGGTTGGTCAAGATTCACATTAAGAAGATGGTTGTAAACCCAGCTACAGTAATATCCCTGGTAGTAATATCCCTGGTAGCCCCTAATTCCCAGTCAACACCAGTTGCAGCTAGCACAGCAGACAGACACATGCATCTTAGCTTAGCATTTTAGCCTAGCTTAAATTATATGTTTTCATCTATTATTTTACCATATGTTTTATCTTGTGTTTCTTTGACTCTAATTTCTGTCTTTCTGTTTTGTTTCCTTTCTTTTTGCATTGTTTTTTTTATGTGTGAAATGCGCTATACAAATAAACTTGGCTTGCCTTGCCTTAGTCCAGGAGCTTGGTGAGGGGTCAGTTCTATGTTCACACAGCCCATTGGTCCCACGGCCCATTGGTCCCACCCAGGTGAAAAACCCATATACTTAAAGTGTACTTTTTTTGACCGTACTTAGTACAAAGTGTACTATTTTCGGCGATTTAAAGTGCGCTTCATTGCACTATTAGTGCGCTGAAGCACTACCAAAGCAGTACTTCAGCACACTTGCAGCACACTGAGGATGCTAAATTGGCACCGCTTTTGGACAACTTTAAGTGCACTACAAGCATACTTTTGAAAGTATGCTCCAAACACGCTTTTCATGCATTCGTATGGCATTAAGAGTGTGCTTGAGTACACTTCTATAACATTTTATTGTTACTAGAAGTACAATAAAAGTATATTAACTTCATGCTTCTTTGGACTACATTGGAACATTTTAAGTCTGTAAAAAGTATATCATATGAAGTATTGTAAATATATAACAGGTATGCTTGAAGTGTATTTACAGTACACTCCCAAGTACATGAAATAATATAAATGTAATATTACAATCCATGCTGGTCCTCAGAGATTGTACATGACACACAGCCACACGTCACAGTAGTGTTACAGTATGCATGCCTAGCATGACTGACATTTACAATCATTGCATTGTTACAGAGATTTCAGATACACATTTCACTTTATATCATTCTTGTTCCACCTTCCTGCAATTGATCATTTGAATTGATCACTAATGGTGACCCTTGATTCTTTGTTTGAACAACTAGTTCCAACTTACCTCTCACCATGATGTCATGGGAAGTGTGAGCCTATATATACCAGAACATATACGTGACCATCATAATGACGGTGGGAACATGGTCATTTTTTGTGTACCACTTTAAAATTTTAAAACTCCTACAATAAACGCAGAATATAACAATGAGTAATATTTTCATGCAAACCAAAGATATTCCTTAGAGGTCAATGGCTTTCTGTTTGAGAAATTGAGCTCCAAGAAGTGCATTACATGATGGTACATGCATGATGATGCATGATGGGTAAATGCACTTTGTGTAAGCACACTTTGAATATATTTGGATGAAGCACAATCATGGTGCACTTAGAAAAAGTATACTTCCAATATGTTAAAGTGATTTACTTTAAAGCGCACTATAGAAAATCACACTTCGAAGTCACTTGGGTGAAGTATAATCAAAGTGCACTTAAAAAAAAGTGCAATTGGAATATGTTATTAAAAAATACACTTTTAGTAAGTTCACTATTAGAACACTATTAGTATATTCCTCTAAATACACTTTAGCCAAACATCTTCTAAGTGCACTTTATGTATGGTTCGCAAAGTGTACTTTCTTTGAGAGCAACTTAATTACATATAATTTTAAGTACACTTTAAATAAGCATATTGTAAACATACTTTTTCTTAGCACAAAAAGTGTGAGTGCGCTTTTAACATGCTAAGTACACTTCAGTTGTGCTTTTATTGTACTAAATTGAACCACTTTTTCACCTGGGCACAGCCCAAATGGTCCCAGCTTATTCCTGCTGCTCCATGTTCCCACAGTTTTAAGAAATTATTCAAATATAAGCCCTATGCTTTACAACTCCATGTTCCCACATTTTCAAGTAAACTAAGAGAACCAATAGGCCTAAAATAATGTTAAAATTCTTAGTGATGTGGGACCAATGGGCTGTGGGACCAATGGGCTGTGGGAACATAGACACACTCCCAGCTTGGGCACCACCCCCATGATCCTCCACTACCCAGGGCCACTGACGGCTTTGCCCGGGCCCAGGACGAAGTCATCTGAAAGGTCCAACCCGCCTAATAAAAACAATGTAATTGGGATTCAAATCTGCGACCCCCCCACCCCAACACACACACACACACACACACACACACACACACACACACACACACACACACACACACACACACACACACACACACACACACACACACACACACACACACACACACACACACACACACACACACACATACACACACCCTGATCCCTTTTTACCCCTCGTTGGCTTCCCTGCACCCCCCCACCTTCACCAACCCCTCGTACCAGGAGCACTCCGCTCATTAGAGACTAGGCAAGAAGCCTTTTGACACCTCTAAATGGATAACACAAACAGCAGCAGAACAACAACAACAACAACACTGCAAACAACCCCATTTTTGCCCCAGCAGACTGCCATTAAGGCCACTTGATAACTCCTCTTGGCCTGGGTGTAGTTAGGTGCTTACACCAAACCAAAGTGGAAGTGAAAAGATTTGTGAGGTTTTAAGATGGCTCGAGAAAAAAAAAAAAAAAGACGCACTCACAGCTAGTAACACTGCTAAAAATATATTTTCTATATTTCCACCACCAGGGAATAATTTCTGCCGCGGCAAATATCCTGTTGGTTAATGCTTCTCCACGCTGTCATGAGCGATGAGACTCCGGTCAGACGGTGGACACGCAGGCAGTCAAATTGGTTCCCTTGTGATTAGGTCTCAAGCCCTGGCTGTGAGAGGCACAGGCAGGCAGCATCTTCCTTCGGCACACCTCACCATGGCCGTAGCCAGAAATTTTTTAAAGGTGCACTGTGTAGGATGTTGCCTGGAGTATCTATTGTAACTATGTTCCTCATTGAAACTGCTATCTTTTGCCAATTTTGGTCTTTTCATGAATATTTGCTAAATAATGAACTAATATTTACTAGTATGACCACAGTTTACAGTATGTTTTGCAGCTGAAAAGATTTATGGAAATTCAAAATGGCGGACAATGGAGAAAATCCCCTTTTTCATGTATGAAAAATATTATTTTCTCTAAAAATAAGGGAGGTCCGGACCTCCCTTACCTCATATGTGGCTACGGCCATGCACCTCACCTCACCTCCGCCTTCCCTTCCTCTTCCTCTTTCCCTTCCCTTTCCCTCCGCTGTCAGAGCGGTAATTAACATGGTATTACATGGCCGCGGGGCCAACTCCAGGGCTCCTCGGGACGGCCCCCTCAAGGCAGCAGGGAGGTGTCATAGCTCCGCTCCGCTCCGCTCGCTGTCCTGTCATGTAGCCTACCGGCCACCAGTGCCACCAGTGTATGGAAATGAAATGCGCTTGCTCGGTTGGTTAGCGCTGAATGCAAATGTGCGCACGCACCCGCGCACGCACGCACACACACACACACACACACACACACACACACACACACACACGCACACGCACACACACACACACACACGCACACGCACACACACACACACACACACAGTGAAATCGCACTGTGAAAACCACAGTGTTAATTCAACACTTGGAGAGTGCTCTGGGTCCAGCTACACACTAGAATATGTTAAATCTACTCTCTAAGTGTTAACTTAATACTGCATTTTTTTTGTGTGTACAGTTTTTAAACCACCCTGGCCACATGTTTTTTTCAAGACTGGCCTTATCAGAGTGGACAGAATGACAAGAAATAACATATTGTCATTAAGCCTTTTATCTTCCCTTCCCACACCAAATATTTCCTGAATGGCTAATGCTGGGGTTTGGAGCGTGCGATTGTATTTATTAACAACAGACTATCTTTCCCCATTCATTTCCTCAACGTCTCCGTCTCTTACAGTAGTCGAAGGACCGAGCGTTCAGAGCACACAGTGCATTGGTGAGGAGTGGAAACAGCATTGGGCTCGACAGGCATGGCAAGTCAATTCTACTGATTCTGTGGAGCAATGCTATAAATATTAAACTGCAGGCCTTATCGGCAGCCGTGTCAGGCATTCCAATAGATCAGGGCTCAGACGCAGACGCGGAGACGCCAGTGATCTAAGCGAACTCGCTAGTGGAGTGAGTCGGAGAGTGGCACCGTCTCCGCGAGCTAAACAAAGGCAAACACGTGAACACTTTGTAAATGTCAGAATATTGGGGGTTGCGGGGCGGGGAGGGTGGAGGGGAATGTTTTTGTTTCCACAAGTCGTCGTGAGTCTCTCTGCGAGTAAATATTCGAGAAAAGTAATCCATACGTACTGCTTGAACTCTTGTGGGAAGACATGGGGGAGTTTATAAATTTAGCCCTGTGCAGCCATGGGGATCAGTGAATTTGAAGAAAAGACCCATCTTCAAATTTAAGGCCTTTTGCCAGTAAAAAAATCCATAATTTGTCTTGCAAACAGCCAGCTTTAGTTCGCCTCGTGTACGTATGTGATCCGGTAAGGAATGCTGGCGTTCTCGGATGGCAGGCGGTTGAAATCTAAAAGAAGAAGCTTCTGGGGTTGCATGGCAATGAACCGAAGGAAAGAGAAGACAGGCATGCAATAATAAACAGAAACACCTTCAGGAAACGGCCTGCCTCTGTGCTCCAGTGCCGCTGTAGGGGCCTTGCCTGGGTCATCCTGTTGAAAGAGGAGCGCAATCGCATGAATAAACAGAAAGGATCATGTGTATTTGTAGTAGTAGCTGCATTGCATCGCAGTAATCACTACACATGTACAACGGTAAAGGGTTACAATGCAGGACACGAGACACAGCATATTACAGTGTTCTGCACAACAGTGAATTATTAAAAACCTGTAAACTAAGTGGGAGCATTTGGCTCATTAATTAACGGACCAAAGTAAAGAATGTGTTCTTTCTTTTTTGTCATTCTCGGCACAGTTGAGAGAGCTAGACACAGCAGCATCTGTTTATCCCTGGAGGACTTTGTTTGCTGCTGCTCACTTCACCTGCTTGATTGTTGGAGAGTGGAGATATTCTTTTATAATATTATGAAGACTGTGCTTTCATAACGCACCTGCTTCGCGGTGATAAATGTAGCTTCCCCTGCATTCATTTATCTCCATTTCTCTGTCTCGTTTTTTTTCTTCTTGCTCTCCAACAACATTCTGGCAGCATCCTCTTCTTTACTTTTGGAATGTTTACTTCATATCCCTCATGATTTTGAAAGATCCCAACAATGATTTTGGAGTTTGATGAGTTTGGAGCTAAACTTTGTACAGCCATCTTTATCACTATTTGTGTTTTACCTTTCCTAAAGACAGTGTCATCGGCTGAAATGGTTTAAAGATTAATGAGATTAATTTTACATTATGTGCATCGCCTGTCCAGATTATCCTGTTCTTTGGCAGACATTCTCAAAGGAGGACCGTCTAGTCCTTGGAAACAGGTAGAATAGCTTACTGTTCTTCAAAAAGCCAAGGCGTCTCTGTCTCCTTGAGCAATTTTTCCTCACAATTCAAAAGAAGACACTGATATCAGAGCTGTGCTAGGTACTTAAAAGTGCGTAGTGGTAGAAAGGGTATGAAATTGCTCTGTAGTTTGGTTTTAAATTGAACGTTGTTTCAATCGTACAGTTAATGGTGCCATGGAACAATGTTTAAAGGCAGTTTGAAGTGTTTAGCACATGGCAAATGTGTTGTACAATTTCACGAACAATTCTGCATGGATGGGGGTGGGAAAAAAAAGTCTTTCATTGTGCCTAACCTTGACTAAGGCAGACGCTAGTAGTACCCATCCTGGATCCACGACAAGCCCCCATCACCCCACCCCCCCCTTTCAGCCTGTGATAAAATGCTCCCTTGTGAGCAGGTCCTCACTGATCTCAACTCCTGAGAGGATAATTCCTCTCCAAAGACTAATTAGCCACTAATTATCCCTTTCACGCATCTGAGTGTCACATCTGCACATCTCCGGCACAGGTGTCCCCTCCTGAGACTCTGAGAGACAGGTGAGACCCTACTCGGTGCTCAGGGCAGTCATTTCCACCGTGGTTTTCACCTACGGTACAGCGGTAAGCTAAACAGTTAATGTTGCAGTGATAATTCAAGACGTAGAGAGTCAAATGTAACACAAATGTAACACTTCAAGATCTACCGAGTGGTGAAGTAGTCAAACCAGTCTAGCGCCAGACAATATTTTTGCCTGATGAATTGGTCTAGCTAGTGCCACACCATAAGGGAAAATCCACAAGGATGCAAAACCTATCCTTCAATCTCAGCGCTTTACGATATCTGCTCGTATCTGGGTCTTTCTCTGTTTGAATCTGTTGCGCAGCAAGTCGTTGTGAAGGGCTTAGCACGGTAATGGCACGGCCGCACTGGCCCCTATTACAGTGCGTGCGGTGTAGCAGTTTGAAAAGTGTGATTTCCCAGGGCAAGGCTGCTGACAGCTTTGGCTGAGCCCAGGACAAAGTTATCTTAAAGGACCCCATCCCATCCAATACATACAATGTAATGTGGGCCCAATTCTAGGCCCCTCATCTCCCTTGGCCTGGGCCAACTAACCCATTTGTGCCCCCTTTCCAGCTTCCCTGTGCCAGGGTACTCCAGCAGTAGAGTGACACTATGACTGCTGAGAGCTACAGCTCGCTGACCAGGTGACCTCGAAAGCTACACTGGCAGCTTCCATCGCGTAAAGACCAATCTCATCCTCCTAGACATCATCTCCCCTCAGCCATCTCTTTCTACTCTAGTCTTAAGAAAAAGGCTGTACAAATTGCTTTCTCCCCACTCACAGGTTTTCTTTTTAAGTTTACTTTTTTCCCCTCCTCCTCCCCTGGAAAGAGCCCTTGCTTGTTTCAAAGGCGTAAGGCTTGTTCATTATGTCGTCTATTGACAAAGCCTAATTGTTGAGGCAATTGAATCCTCAGGTTTCGAGAGGGATTGGGGTGAGGTGTTTAAAATGCATGTCTTGTTGAGGCTGCAAATAACTTAAAGCAATTAACTTTTATCAATTAATTACTGTGGCAGGAAGGAGCGAATTTGGGGAAACAGTCTTTTTCCCTGTTAGAACTTGTACAAATATGTGTCTTTTGCCAGAATTGTCGAGTTTCTAAACAGTGGAAAGTCCTTTGAAGGTGACACACTCGGCGGAGCCTTTGTGTCCTAATTGTTTTTGACATTGCATGACACTCCATTGGATAATATGCGCGCTGCTTGCAAATGCAAAACAGAATCCGCTATGCCGGCCAAGTGAGCAGACAGACACCATGACTCTGCCATGAGTCTGGCTCTCACAGAGCCATTATGTAGCGTAAACGGATATTATGCCGTTCAATGTACAGTGCACCGTCCTTGCATGGATAATGTAGGCTCAACATTAGTACACTGCTGCATGTAATCAGTATGCATGTATGCAAACATTATTGCATATATTAAGACGGCAGTAAACATTTTGAAGTTGTGAGAATTGGGGTCACTTTACACTCAAGCAATAAGTGTTCTAGCACTTCGGTCCGCCACTCAACAGAAGTGGCCCAGGGCCAAGTTGCTGATAGAATAAACTAACAGTCACTTTCTTCTTCAGCTTCCTTCAGTTTGCCATGTAATAATGTGTGTAATAGTGTGTGTGCAGTAAGTATACTGTATTTATGGTGTTGCTTGTTTGAATCGGCACCCCTAATCCCTCAATGGGGTTGGTTGTGTCCAGTGTTAAGTGTTCAGCGTGATTTTGATTCCATGCTCCTGAGCCTGAAGTCCATATGTTTTATTTCATGTCTGCACTGAAACACGTGTGTGTGTGTGTGTGTGTGTGTGTGTGTGTGTGTGTGTGTGTGTGTGTGTGCGTGCGTGCGTGCGTGCGTGCGTGTGTGTGTGCATTGTGCATGCATGCCTGTGTGCATGAATTGGCCTGTGTGTGTGTGTGTGTGTGTGTGCACACGTGCGTGTGTGTGTGTGCGTGCGTACATGTGAAACTAAATAAACTAAAAAGCCAACATTATTATTTCAACAAATTTACCAAAGTCACTTGCAGCAAAATATCAGCAAAGAAGTAAGTTAAACAGCAGTGGCCCTGGGCTTGTTGTGGACGGATTCTGATTCCCTCAGCTGCCAGTGTAGCCATGCATGCTACTGTGTACTCAGCATAGGATCTGGCTTCTCTCAATCAACAGCCTTTTTCACTCAGTGGGGTCGTTTGTGTCCAGGACTGGACTGGGGGAGAAATAGGGCCCGGGCACTTTTGGCTTAAAGAAGAAATGAAACGAATATTCATCTATTATTCACATTAAATATTGGGCCTATTTCTAAAACATCAATCCAACTTTAAATAATTTTTCCGGACATAACTTGTTGAAACGGCAACTTAAAACCGTGCCTTTGGTGCGACAATATTTACAGGGGCGTGACGTCATGCGGTTGACACCCTCTTTTTGCGAGTATGGTTGGCTGCGGAAATATCATACATTTGAAGGACCCATATCTCATAAAGGAACCAACATTAAGATACAAATATCGACATGTCGAAAGAACACACCTCTAACATTATGTGACAAAAACTCACGTTGAATATAAGCCTCACAAATAAGCCGAGTAGACTTTTCTTTGATGATGCACCACCATATGCCATATGGGTTGGAAAGATATGCCATATTCGGCACAGGATCGACGGGCACAAAACAGCACCGCGCTCCTACTAGGCTACACGAAGGCTACACGCTGATCATTATTAAGATATTATGGTGTAGGCTGTATGTGCTGTGGTAAACTGGAAAATATGGGAGCATGTTAGGGTGCCAGCCAGCTGCCGGTTTCTCAGATCATGTGACATTCCGCGCTGTCTTTGACAGGTTGAAACCGAAGTGGCACTTTGAAAGCCAGCTTTAAAATCTTATTAAACAATGGCGTTATCTCAATTATTATGCCGACAACTTATCGATCAACCAGCGCGGCATACTTGTTTTTTTGTTTATGGCAACGTGACAAGGGGGGGACGATGCTTTGGTTGCTGCACTGTCTTTGACATGTTGAAACCTAGCGAAATTGCACTATCAGCTACTTTAAAAACGTATGCTTAAGTAGCTCAATAGCATGGTTTTAATGTAATCTTAATAAACAATGGCGTTATACCCATCATTATGCGACAATTTGGAAGTCGGTAGGTATATTTTGACACAGATGTTCGTGCTTAGGGGCTGTTGTTTCATAACACAAGAACTGCACGACCGTCGGCCATGGATAGAGTCATAACTACACAACACAGATGTTCGTGCTCGGATGCTGGGGCGATTTCGTTGCATATAAAGCAATAACTCCACGACCGACGGCCATGGAGTCGTAACGAAACACCTCGACCCGCAGCGCATTGACCGAGGACCCTTAGTACTAGGGTGCTACAATGGCAGAGAGGAATAGCATCTTTAGCATGCTGCTATCCTGCTAAGTGGCTGTCGGCCAGACTCACCCGTGGTCGCACTCGAGCTAGAGATATCCGTCAGCACACCTGCTATCCATAGGCACTGCTTGTGGTAGCCTAGGAGTGTATTTCCAACCATGTCCACGGTCTCCAGATTTTTTAAGGTAAACAACAGGAGGGGTGGAAAACGCCCGGAGCACAACATTGATCTAGGTCACTTCAAAAGCCGATGCCTCCTACACGATCAGCGTTGTTTTGCCTTCTCCTTGTCAGCAACAGTTCCAGTATTTTTGACTTTAAGACACTTGTGCAGAGAGATGCCTTCAGTGAAGCTTGTACTTGTTGCAACCTGTACCATTTGGACCGCCACGAACACAATATTTTCCACTGTGCTTTGATTTACTAGCCATAGACGCCGCCATTGATTACTATAACTTTGTGGGTTCGGAGTTGGACTGTGTCAACCTTATGACGTCACGCATAAGACAATAAATTCGCACTACTGGACAAAATATTGCTCATTTTGAGCACGTTTTAACATGACTTCCCGGATAAATTATTACACACACAATATCTTGTTTTAATCACAAAGCTTGGAACTTTTGTAATATGCAGCACAAACTGTAAAATTCCAACAATTAATATTCGTTTCATTTCTTCTTTAAAGGGGCCCCTCATAATTAGCGGCGCAGAACTGTCTCACTGGTGGGCCCCGCACCCTCGTGGGCCCCTATTTTCAGAAATGTAATTTTTTTTTAAACATTTTTGAAAATAGGGGCACACAAGGGTGCAGGGCCCACCAGGAAATGCCAGCTATGCCAGATGACCAGTCCAGCCCTGTTTGTGTCCTGGATTAAGCCATTAAGCGTGCCACATGATTTTATTATTCAGTATGTCAGTGTAGCCCTAGTTTCATATTTGTGTCTCATGCCCTCATGCACTGAGACAACATTTTTGTTGTTGAAATTAAACAAACGAGAAAGCAAACATTATTATTAGAGCAAATTTACCTAACCACCAGCTCGAAGTGAAATATTAACAAAGTACTTTTTTATTTTATTCACTGTGTTTATTTATCCATCCCAGAACACTTGACTTGAACCAGACATGATTTGGCTTTGGTTTTCTATACAATTGCGAAGATATAATGGCATCCTAGTGGCACGATTACTAATGTTTGCATCGATTCCCCAGTCAACTTGCATCTGTCTCTATTCTATCCCCACCGCACACTCCACACAAAATGGATCTGAAGACAAAAAGAAAAGGAAAGCGATGTGGAGGCGAAGAAGATGGTGATTATGTCATGCCGCTTTCGCTTTTGTCCTCCCCATGCTTTGAGTTGCAGGGCGAGTCTGTGGGGAGAAAATAACACTCGGTTTTAATCACCCTGATGACCTGTAAGTGCCATCATAATTGGTTCCATTACAGCTGACAGGTAAAAATTACTCTGTCACTTGTCCCCGCTGTTAAGGATCAACAGCCAGCCAGCCAGCCATCCAGCCAGCCAGCCGCAGCGTGCAGCGTAGAGTATCCCTCCTCATCTCCTCTCCTCTCCTCTCCTCCCCTCTCATCTGATCTGATCTCATCTCGCCTCATCTCAGAGACATGGTCTGCCTACCAGATTGTTGTCTGTCATTATGTGCATTTTAAAGTCACCCTTTTAAAGTAGGTTTTTATTTGAAGTGTTGTCTTTGAGAAAAGCTCTTTTTTCCCTTCTTTTTGAAAACAACTATTATGCTGTCATTCATATTTCAGACATGCAACTAGTAAATTACAAATATGTAAGTGCTGTCCCCATTATCTGTAATCAACCAAACAAAGTCAGAGCTTAATGCCCCATAACAAATAATGATACAAGAAATATTTTCTTTAACCCATTTAATTTACACAGAGCCTATGTAATAACTTTACCGTCACCAAAATGGTAATGGCTATGTCTAGATCTGTTATTTACAGTAAGGCTCTCCGTAATGTCATAGCAATGTGCTTATGATGTAGCTGAGTATTTTTCAGCCAATAGTGATCAGGCCCGCCAGCGACCCCATCTGCACTAAGAGGCTACGGGATACATACAAAAGTGGAAGGTGCTTCGATCGTTGAGAAAATCAATGTGTCAGACAATGCAATCAATGATTATCGTGAACATGGCCGAGGGAAGACCTACCATAGTAGTGGGTTTTATCAAGTTCATCATTCATGCATGATAGCAAAACTAAACTCTTCACTCTCTAAACCCTTACGAAGAACAACCATGGTTTTACTGTAGTAATCATGGTTTTACCATGTTATGTCATGGTTACTCAAAGTACTCGGAACCAACCATAGAATTACTATGGCTCATCCATCTTTTTTTGGGTAACCATGAAAACCGTGGTCCCTGACTTAACCATGGATCATGGTTTTTCATGATTTAACCATAGTCACAAACCATGCTCAAAAAAACATTGTTATTTGTGAGTTTCATAGTTACCCCAAAAAAAACATGTAAAAACGTGTGTTCAGCCGTGGTGTAAGGGTGTAAAACTGTCACCAATATGTGCGTTGGATAAGAAAAGTGGCAGCTATGTGTAATTGAATGAATAATTATAAAAAGTGCTAACACCATGGTTAGTTTTCTGAGTATAGCCATGGTTTACTTTATAGTTAAACCATAGTCAAACTATGATTGATCATGAACCATGGTAAAAAAAACATGCTCAAAAAACATGAAAACCATGATTTACCTTGGTCGATTTTCGTAAGTGATAAGTGTGAGCAATGTGACTTTTTTTTCAACCCTCTATCCCTCCAGACAGTAACACTCTTATTACGCTGTACGGCAAAAATCTGGTTTTTAAT